>NC_087250.1:27565700-27882366 GCF_037042905.1 Lytechinus pictus
GGACCTAACCCCTTTTGAAAAAAAAGAGTAATTTTTCTTTGCCATTTTAGTTCGATTTTTAATAGGAATTTCAACTTTTCTTTGGTATCATCTTATAGAGCTACTAAATATCTACACATTGAGACATAAAAATCAAATTTGATGAAAAATGGACCTAACCCATTTTCCAATTGAGCTCTTCATATACATCGGAAGTGATCGACGGAAATATGCAAATAAATGTTCATGTTGAAAGTGAAAGTTGTTCATTCTAGGGACTGATACAGGATGTAAAACTGCATGTTCAAAACTTGTAGATTATATTCGCATTCATCCACAAAGTGAACAGAGACAGAGGGTGTGAACTTGAAATTATCGGTAAGTTTTGATAATTAGGAATACCCTAATCCGTATTTTCTTTTCATTTTTCCGTATTGATAAACTGGAGAACATGTAAGCTAATAGGATGGGGGATCGGTTGTCCGGACACTTTATATTTTTGAAGCCTTCTTCTTTGTTATTGGATTACACTACAAATACGAAATCAATAGTTGTAATCATCTTCTATTTTGTTCTCTATAATATTTCCTGACATTTTGTATTAAAAATTGATGAAACTTCGCTTGTAAATTTTTCCAAATGACTTTCTAAAATTGATTGTCCGGACCCACAACCTGTCCGGACACACAACAACTGGGTATACTACATAATCCTGAATCATTTCATATGAATTTATAGGCCTACTTTATTAACACTTGGGATACGAGAAATTTCCTAGTCAATAGAAAATCGAATCTAAACATAATCTTGCTGTAGCCTATAACATTGACACTATAAATGTTAGAGGTGAGAGAATTCAAAATATAAGTATGATAAGAAATGAAGAAGGACAATTTTATTAGGACTCAAACATAGAGATAATGAGGGTGACTCTTGCACGTGGTAAACGAATGCGGTGCAAGACATAATTTTCGTTCTCGCTGATGTATGACGTTATATGATAATATAGCACCCCCCCCCCCCCGGATTAAAACCTATGGTTATGCACGTGATCAGGAAATTACAAAGAAACATGTTTGGAAGTCTCAAACTTTTCGTCGTTGTTGTTCTTCCTTGGAACCATAGTAGAATATAAAGTTCACTATCAAACCGTATTCATAAATAAACAAGTAAAGATTGTTTTTGTCTTGTCAATCTGAGACACTACACTCAAAGCAAAATATACAAAATTAGAAGAGATGTATTGTCTATCAACCTGATAATTGTAAACTGATGTTATATACATATTTTGAACATGCAACCAGCTAACTGTGACACCTCATCCCTCTCTTTCCTCTCTCTCTCTTTCTCTTTCCTGTATCACTATAATCAATATCATGTAAAAGAGAGAGCTCTGGGGCTAGGCCCACCCCAAAAGTTCAAGCACCAAGATAAAATTGAGAAAGAGAAAGAAAGGAAAGGAATAGGTGTGAATTATATACACATAAATTTGTCTCAATCTATCACAAAATAGGATTAGAGTGTCTTCTTTTGCTCGATCTCTTTAATAATTTTTATCTTTTGGACAATGTTTGGCCCCCTCATCTTTTGTTGGTTCATCACGGCATTGACACAAGACTTTTTAAATTTGACAAAAGTTTCCGAAACTGTGATCAAATTAACAATTTTTGTTCTAATATCATTCAGACTAAAAATATTCCTTCTGGATAAAAATGAAGGGAAAACTAATCTGCATTTGTAATAATTCTTTTCTGTATTATCATAATAGTACAAAACAATTGAATTATATTGGATGGTTCAGAATTGAATATCAGAGTTATTTCAATAGTTTTGTATAGTAGCCTGGTATGCGGAGGATATCAGTCCTTTGTTCAATGTGCTCTCATATTGAACAGACAACTGATTCAGACAAAAATAAACATTAAAAATGCATCGCTAAAATCATGGACCCTTGTAGGGTCCATGCTAAAACACTCTGTAGATTACAATCCTTGATATCAGTATTAATAGTATAAAACCATTATTGTCAAAGTCATGGTCAGTTATTAAATGTTATTATCATGTACAACATTATTATCATTCTTATTATAGTTATGGTGATTTAGATTTTTCGTTATCATAATCAAAATTATTATCATAAATGGTGACAATTATAATAATAATAATAAAGTAGATGGCCCTAATGGTACTATTATTATGGTAATATTCACCATCAACGTTATCTAACATGCACAATAATAAAACATTTAAGTTTTATGCAGAAAAGTCTATAGAAAGTTCAAATAAAAAAAATGAAAATGCCTTGAAATTTCAAGGCTCAAAATCCTCAAGGCCAAGGCTTGACAGTCCTAGGCCAAGGCTTCGAAAAAATTGGCCTTAAGGCGCTTTAATAATAATAATAATACCAACATGCTTATATAGCGCATATCACTGCCTAATGCGTCCCTATGCGCTTAATTGGATATTATTACACTGGCTTTAGCCTCGCAGCCTTTTACAAGCGCGATGGCATTTAAAGGAGTAAATTCCTGCCATTTATCTCACCTGGGTCGAGTGCAGCACAATGTGGATGAATTTCTTGCCGAAGGAAATTACGCCATGGCTGGGATTCGAACCCACGACCCTCTGTTTCAAAGTCCGAAGACTAATCCACTGGGCCACAACGCTCCACATGGCAATGGTCGAATATCAAGGCACTATAACACTAGTTCTTGATTACAAAAAATGTTTCTATACTTTCCAAATTTTAGGTCAGGGTATCATTTTTTCAGCTTGCGTTTTGTGCTCGCTTCAATAAAGTTTAGATGTCCATTTACCAATCCCAGTTTAAAAGTCAGAAATTTAAAAAAAATCACAGCTTTCTCTCTTCTCGCTTGTATCAGAAGTTTAGTAAAAATCTATTTTGTTCACAGTTAGAAAAAGGTGCTAAAAATGTCAAGGTTAAAACTCGGAAAATAAAAAAATTCAGCTCGCGCTTTGCGCTCACGTATTTTGTGTACTTAGATACCTATCCTCTTAAGGGTAACAAAATATTAATTTCCTATTGTTTAGTTGGAAAATTAAAATTTCAAGCTTATGCTTCGCGCTTGTATTAATATTGTTTGATCAAAAACATATCATGTTTATGTTTACAAAAGTGTTTTATTGCTCACATTGATTGGTACATGTAGGATATGTATTCTTCTCATGTGTTACATGGAAACCTTCATTAACAGGTAGCTTTTCAGATCAATATAGTAACATTTTCAACTCCAGCTCGCAATCTCCTCTTCATGAGCCACTGTTATTATTGGCTCCCTTTTTCATCCATATTTGCATCATATCAAGTTTAGGTGACAGGTCATCAGGACATGTCATCAGAGGTCATGCAAAGGTCACGACGCGCACGTACGCGCGCGTCAAAATTCAAAAATTCCCCAAATCAACCGTGGTCAAGTTTGGGTACGTTTCGGGTCATTTTGAGCATGTCAAGAATTTGCGCGCGCACAGGTATGCGTGCGCGTTCTTGCACCTACCATCGGTATGCATCTTCGAGTCATCATTTATTTTATGTCTGTCCATTGTCCATTAGCTTCTGATTAATTTGATACCTCATTCAGCCTCTTACGACCAATAATACGGGAATGCGCGTCCATTCAAATTTGCATTACACGCGCGTGCAAACTCGCAAAATAAGTCATAAGTGGGCAAAAATATGCCTATATAATATTCACTGTGACTCTTCAGGGAGTCCGTTGACCCCCATTTTTTTTTTCCTATTCGAATAGAGTATGAATAGGAAATATGATTTCGTGCCACATTTGACCCTTAAAAACATCGTGACGTCATCAAAATGGCGTCGGAACTAAAAATTAACGTTTTCTGTTTCATGATGTCACCACACTCATGTAAATTGATTCTAATTCCGTAAATATTGGTCTTTTCTCGCCAAATTTTCAATATGTTTTAGCTTAGAATGTACCCTTTAGACAATATGTCCATTGTATCATTTTAAAGCTTGTGCTATTCTCAAAACTAGAACTTGTAGAGGTTTGTCATCATGCCAATTTTCTACTTGCAAAAATTTACATTGACAATATGTTTCCTGTTTTGCATTTGCCGTCTGTCGGAAACATTGTGGTCGACTGGATAACGCACCTGACTAGTAAAGCAGGGGTCGGTGGTTCAAACCTTGCCTGCCTTTTTTTTTTTTTTTTTTTTTTTTCCTTTTTAGGTGGTCTGTCATGAATATGACAGATCACCTATTATATTCGTCAGAATTTACTTTATTTATTTTTATTGCCAAATTTTGTTCCCACTTTATCTCAAAATCGGGCTTGTCAAATTTCTTGATTTTCATGTCATGTATGGAAATTATTATGGAATCGTGAAACGAAACTTTTCAAGGTTATCAAATCATGATGACGTCATCTAGGCGCCATTTTGTAAAATTATATGATTGTTCATATCATCGCAACTAATCATAAAAAATCATCCATATTTGCATCATATCAAGTTTAGGTGACAGGTCATCAGGACATGTCATCAGAGGTCATGCAAAGGTCACGACGCGCACGTACGCGCGCGTCAAAATTCAAAAATTCCCCAAATCAACCGTGGTCAAGTTTGGGTACGTTTCGGGTCATTTTGAGCATGTCAAGAATTTGCGCGCGCACAGGTATGCGTGCGCGTTCTTGCACCTACCATCGGTATGCATCTTCGAGTCATCATTTATTTTATGTCTGTCCATTGTCCATTAGCTTCTGATTAATTTGATACCTCATTCAGCCTCTTACGACCAATAATACGGGAATGCGCGTCCATTCAAATTTGCATTACTCGCGCGTAAATGGGCAAAAATATGCCTATATAAAATTCACTGTAGCTCTTCAGGGAGTCCGTTGACCCCAAATTTTTTCTCACTCTTTTATATAATCAATATCTCATTTGGAGATTTTGTAATTACGTCAATTTTAAGTTATTAGTGAAAATTACATATTTTCGCAACAAACGTCAACGTACTTGACCGTATCTTCGTTATTACTGGTCAGTTTTCTTCCAAATTTTGATATGATATAGTGAAGACAATTATCTACAAATAACATGTGACTAATTTTCACTTTTGACCCCAGCATCAGTGTGTTATAACTTGTTTAAGTTTTTGCTAATTTTTTCTGGACTTAATTTTTGAGAATTTTTTAAAGAAATTGCTTCATTAATCACTTGTACGGTCTTGCTGAAAATTTTAAGCCCACCTGCTTTGCGGTTACTTATGTAGGACATATTTTGTAATTTTGCCGGAACTTTTTAAGGGGCAATTTTAACATTGTAAAACATCATTTATGTATTTTTTTAGTAAACGCTGCAATATCTAAACGCTATTGGGTTGAAAATTTTCATTCCGGACATTTTGCGGAAATTCCTGGATTTTTTTTCTGTTTGTTAATTTTTACTTAATATAACGTATAACAAATTTTCAGGTACCTTCTGTGAAATGAAAAAATTGTGCAATTTAGTTAATTACACATGTTCCCGAAATTTTGCGGGAAAATTGCCAGTATTTGAATCTTTTACCTGACTTTTTTCAGTAAAAATCATCAAGAAAGAATTTTCAAGTAAATGTCAAAGTCATACACAATTAATAAATGGATATTGAAAATTTTTGACGGAAAATATTATTTGAAATGTTTAAAAATTTGCAGAAATTTGGCAAACATTTACAAAAAAAATCTACTTGGTTCTTTTATCAAATACATCACTGATGAGTTTTGATGTGAATGCTGTGAAATTATAGCATTGTGAAATGTAGCAGAAAATTTGAACAAAAATATTTAAGATATTTTAGCTTTTAAAAAGTATCACCTATGAATTTTCAAGTATTCTGTGAAATTAATACCCACTGACATTGTGAAATGTCAGTGGGTGAAATCTTTAAAAAAAATGCTCAAAGTACAAAGAATTTTTAACAAGATTTTGCATAAAAAACATCAAACTGTCGATTAAAAATTAGCTGCTGTGAAAATTAAGGCGCCTTTCATTGCGCAATTTTGGAAAGCCAATTTCGGTAAAATCGTCTGAGATTTTTGGAGAGTTTTTAAGGCATTTTACGTGCTCCTAACTTTATTTCGTATTTAACATATTGCATTATCACCACCATCATTACAATCATCACGATTGTCATCACTACATTTATAATCACATTTAGCAATGGTCAAAATTTATTTCTTTGATGTCTATGATCAAGATTATCAATCATATCTGAATGATTCATTCCCGGGATTCATTTTATACAACATTAGCCGTCAATGAATGAAAAATCATGACAGACCACCTAATTCGTCCGCATGACGAATTAAAATCTAGTTGTTTTTATTTTTTTATTATTATTGTTTTGTTTGTTGTTTCTAAGGAGGTTATTCGGCAATTGACTGTTAGATTTGCCTAAACTCTAGAAAGTGCATCCGCAATAACATTGTCATTTCCCTTGATATGAGTCACGTTCAGCCCATAAGGCTGAAGAAACAGACTCCAACGGAACAATCTCTGGTTCTTGTTCCTAAACCTTTCGAGGAAGGTTAGTGGATTGTGATCCGTGAAAACGGTCACATCAGGGCAGCTACTCAAATACACATCAAAGTGTTGAACTGCCAGCACCAGACCTAGGCACTCCTTCTCTACCGTAGAGTATCTTTGCTGGTGTACATCAAGCTTCTTCGAAAAGTAGCTCACGGGTTTCATGAAACCCTCTTCATCCAACTGAAGGAGAACTGCACCAACTCCTACCTCACTTGCATCAGTGGCCAGTAGGAACGGATGCTCAAAGTTAGGAGCCTGCAATACAGGCTTTGAGATAAGAACAGCTTTCAATTTCTGAAAGGCAATCTCACATGGTTTGGTCCAATCAAACTTGGTCCCCTTCTTGAGAAGATCTGTAAGAGGAATAGCAATGTCACTGAAATTCGGAACAAACTTGCGGTAAAACCCACACATGCCCAGAAACCTCATCACCTCCCTCTTTGTGGAAGGGGCAGGGAAATCCACAATAGCTTGGATCTTTGCCTCTCGTGGGGCAACGCGTCCATGCCCTACTACATGACCCAAGTAAGATACTGTTGCCTGCGCAAACTCACACTTGGACAAATTCACAACAAGTCCTGCCTTGGTCAATCTGACAAACACATCTCTCAAGCAAGTTAGATGATCTGACCAGGTATCACTAACTACTAGAATATCATCAAGATATACTACAACATTGTCCAGTCCGGCAATTACACAATTCATGAGCCGTTGAAATGTTGCTGGAGCATTCCTCATGCCAAATGGCATAACCCGACACTGGAATAACCCCTGTGGGGTCACAAATGCAGAGATTTCTTTAGCCCTCTCTATTAATGGCACCTGCCAATAACCTTTCATCAGATCCAGCTTTGTGATATACCTTGCATTACCAATCTGATCAATGCAATCCTCAATACGAGGTAGAGGAAATGAGTCAGGTTTTGTTACAGCATTGACTTTCCTGTAGTCAATGCAAAAACGCTGACTCCCATCTGGTTTTGGAACAAGAACTACAGGTGAACTCCAGCAGCTCTGACTAGGCTCAATGACACCGCATGCAAGCATATACTCAAGTTCCTTCCGCACCTGGCTCTTCTTTCTTGGCTTCAAACGGTAGGGATGTTGTTTAATAGGCAGATGATCGCCTACATCAACATCATGAATAGCCTCTCCGGTATATCCCAACTTATCTCCACATACTTCAGGGTAATCAAGAAGTATTTGCACTACATCCTGCTGTTCAAAATCTGATAGATGACCCAATATCTTTGAGGGATCAGCCATCACCTGTGAGTTATTCACCTTTCCAGACATCCCTTCACCAATCTCCGCTTCCACCGGGATTTCAAGTTCTGCAGGAATATGTTCTGCTGCCTTTTCACAAACAACAGCAACTGTCACCACCTCGTCACGATCATAATACTTCTTCAGCATATTAATATGGCAAACCCTCTTTGTTTTTCTCCTGTCTGGAGTACTCACAAGATAGGTTTCTTTACCCAAGTTCTTCTCTACCACATATGGACCACTGAACTTTGCTCTAAGAGGTTCACCCTGGATGGGCAGTAACACAAGGACTTTGCTACCAGGCTCGAATGAGCGAGGTTCTGCCTTCTTATCTGCCCGGGCCTTCATTGCACCTTGAGACAACCTCAAATGTTCCCCCGCGAGTTCACACGCCCTCAAGAGTCGTTCACGAAATTGTGACACATAATCAAGCACATTCCCACTCTCCATCCCAAAATCTGACAACATATGCTCCTTCACTACCTTGAGAGGACCTCTTGGCTCATGGCCAAACACAAGCTCAAATGGGGTGAATCCCGTAGATTCATTTGGAGTATCACGAGAGGCAAATAGGAGGAAAGGAATGCCCTTTTCCCAGTCTCCAGAGTTCTCAGAGCAGTAAGACTTGATCATTGTCTTTAAGGTCTGATGGTATCTCTCAAGGGCACCCTGCGACTGTGGGTGGTAAGGTGATGAGTTTACCTGCTTGATTCCTAATTGATGCATCACCTCCTGGAATACACTAGACGTGAAATTAGAGCCCCGATCTGACTGGATGTCTTGAGGGAGTCCATAGCGTGTGAAGAACACCAAGAGGGCATCAATAACCGTCTTAGCCTTAATGTTCCTCAACGGAAAAGCTTCTGGAAAACGTGTGGTGGAATCCATGACAGTAAGCAAGTATTGATAACCTGCCTTGGTTTTCGGCAAAGGGCCAACACAATCTATCAATACACGGCTAAATGGTTCAGGAAAAACAGGAATTGGAATAAGTGGGGCTGGTTTGATGTGATGTTGTGGCTTGCCCACCACCTGACAGACATGACATGACTTACAATACTCAGATACGCACTTCCTGAGACCAGGCCAGTAGAAAGGAGCCCTAATCCTGGCCACTGTCTTCCTCACACCTAGATGTCCAGCAAGGGGAATATCATGAGCTAACCTTAGAATCTCTGCTCGATACTGGGGCGGGACAACAATCTGATCTACCGCAACCCAATCTTCATCAGCTGGGCGACCAGGAGGACACCATTTTCGCATCAACACACCAGACTTGATGTAATAACACTGTGAGACCTTCTCAGCCTCCTCTGCTGTCAAAGCAACATGATACAAACCCTTCAAGTCTGCAGCTGACTGTTGGGCTGCAATCAAGGCAGGCTGGCTGAAAACAGTCCTATCATCACCAGTCTGACTATTCATTCTCTCACTCAGATCTCTGAAAATTGTATCCCCTAAATCTATGTCACCACCATTTTCAACCTCTCTCTCATCTCGCCCTGCCATAGCCTGCGCTCTGGTAACCGCACACGATGGAAAAATACATGGGATAGCCGTTTTCATAGCCTCTGTCTTGGAATCCACTACCGGCATGTCACTCAACACAGTAGATGGCTGCACCTTACCCCCAGCCAAATCATTGCCAAGCAGCATTGTGATTCCCTTCATAGGCAATCGAGAAACAACGCCAACTGTCACTCGCCCAGAAACCAGCCCACTACAAAGTTCTACATCATATAGAGGAACAGATTTGAAACCCTCATTCACATCTTGGATCAGAACTCTCATGCCTGTGAAACTAGATTCAATGGATGACTCATCAGCAATTAATAGTGTCTGAACAATGCCAGTATCTCTCAAAATCACAACAGGAAATTCCTCTCCATCAACAGTGAACTTCACCGTGCCATCAGAAATAAATTCCTTGTATCCTTCATCCACCCCATCACGAAACGTCTGCTTTACCCCATCACCACACACAGGGTCTCCTACACAAACCGTAGCCGGCCGAACAAAACCGCTGGCCTGGACTTTATTCTGACCAGTATTCTTGTCCTTTAGTTTCTGACAGTGAGAAATAAGGTGCCCATCCTTCTTACAGTATGCACAAAACAACCTGCCCTCTGGTCTAACACCATTAGACTGGCTACCACCACTCAACTTACTCTTCGGCGACTTTGACCTCTCCATTTCCTTATGTAACGTCTCGGACCTACTCCAACCAAAACCACTCGCTAACGGACTAGAAGGTTGGAGCTGCGATGCGCTACTTCTATGTGACAACTCATACCCATCTGCCAACATTGCAGCATTTCTGACACTAACAACAGCATGATCATTCATGTACGTTTTAACATCACGGGACATGCATCTTGTGAACTCATCAATCAAAACAACCTCACGCAGTGATTCATATGTCGTCTCAATTCTCAGAGACCGGATCCATCTATCAAATGCGACCTCTTTTCGACGTGCAAACTCAACACAAGTCTCTGCAGAATCCCTCTTGAGATCACGAAACATCTGACGGTATGCCTCTGGGACTAGCTCAAACGCCTGAAGGATGGCATCTTTCATTTTCCAATAGTCAAAAGCGTGATCATAGCTCAGTGCAGACACGACAGACTGTGCCTTGCCTGAAATTACTTGCTGAATGAGCAATGCCCAGTCACTTTCAGGCCATTCCATTTTCCTGGCTACTCTCTCAAACAAAAGAAAGAACGAGTCTAAATCAGTCTCATCATACCTTGGAATAAGCTTTACCCTGGCAGAGAACCCAGCTTCCATTGACCTTTTCTCTCTCTCACCCAACTGCCCACTCTGAGACACAATTTCACTATGCCGCATCATCTCAAACTCCAGTCGCTTTCTTTCCATTTCCCTCTCATGCTCAGCAGCTCTCAGCCTATCTCTTCTTTCTTCTAGTTCAATACGGGCCAGTGCAAGCCGTACTTCATGACTGTCAAGTTTAGTTCTGTCATCACAATCATTATCAGAATCACCACTCATACTTTCAGGTATCAATTCCGCACGGGCCGCAATAGCAGAAAATAACTCTGCCTTAGTCTTCAAATCCGAAAGATCTTTACGCAGCTGACGCAAGCGAACGAGTGTGAGGTCTGCCTCTAAAAACGTATCTACATTAAACTGTGCCATATTTCTCTATCCAGTAAATTGACATAAAAAAAAGAAGAATGAAAGAAAAGAAACAAGTATTTAGGAGATCTAACAACAGTATGTCTAAAAAAAAATCATTAAAATGTCATGCGCCCATGCCACGGACCAGGCTATGTCACACGCGTTTCAGTTTTGAAACCATATGTTCAGGTCTAATGTCAAAATAGTATGACCTAGTCTAAGAGACAAAAAAAAAAAGGTCACATCAAAAACTCCTCTATTCTAAGAGTCTAACTCTAACGTTAAGGCTCTAGAATGGCATAGGACCTAGACTGACTCAAGAATCAAGGATAGGTCTAAATCATCAAAGTAGACAACGTTACGAAATGTCCTTGCCGGCCAAACTCATCCAGGCAATGAACAGAGCAGAATCGCGACGAAAAATGTCCTGGAAAGTGCAGAAAAATGCACAGTATTGACAGTAAGAATATTAAATAGCACCAGCCAACGACTGCAGTACAAGCTATTTAATAAATAGACCTAAATCCTGAAATCGAGACCACAAACAACGCCTACGCTACATGTAACTTAGTACAGAAGTAGCCGAGACAAGCAAGCAGTAGGCAAATGCCAAAGCAGAGAAAACCCCGACATCAAATTAGATACGTGGGACAATAACGTAAACAAAAGCGAGATCGGACACAACCCGAGCAAGACAAATGGCTTGTAAAATTATATTTCGGACAAGCCCCCATATGTCATATCAGGGAGGGGAGCTTAAGAAAATACCCTTCCTGGTATGACTATCACAACAACTCCATCAACAATACAAAACAGAAACAAACGGAAAATGAGGCAAAATTCATAAAATTACCTTAAAACTTCTTTTATTGCGCAAAGGCGCCCTCTTGCGCTGACAAGAATCGCACATGTACATGACACACAAATTACTCGCGCTTCGCGCTCGCATTTATTATTTTTGAAGAAAAAATGATATTACATATATATATATATGGATTTGGAGGGCGCAATTCATCTTCGCTGGATAAGGTCACGACCGTTCCCGGAGAGTGATTAAACCCTCTATTTCGAACGTTTTTGGATATATATTTTGAGAAAGGACTAGTGGAATCTGAGGTAAATATAGTGACATAACATATATATCTATTTGGAAACTGGATGTTGTTGCATGGTCTTGATATTTTGAGATTCCAACTTTGATGTTAACGCCCAGGCTATTTTTGAAAGATGGCGGCCTACGCAGAAAAAGCCCGGTTTAAACCTCCAATAGACTCAACTGACATTAAACCGGTGTTTGTGAAACACAAGGACATCCCCTCTAGTAATGACAATACAGATGTATCAAGTGAAGAACTTTTCATGTGCATTGCTCGTACAACAAAAAGTAGCGGCATTAGAGGGATTCAAAAAATCGGAGGTTTATGGCGTTCATATCTATGAGGCGCCGAATGTACCAATATTATTTAGAACAATTATTTCTTATATAATCATTATTTATCAAATAATAACTATTATTTATATATAATTTACATTTTATTTGTAAATAACTACTATTATATAAAATATCATTTCTAATTATTTATATATAATTCCAAGTAATACTTCATTATTTGTAAATAATAATAGTTCGACATTCCATTATTTATAAATAATGATTATTTGTTTTTCATTATTTATAAATAATGATTATTTGTTTTTCATTATTTATAAATAATGATTATTTGTTTTTCATTATTTATAAATAATGATTATTTGTTTTTCATTATTTATAAATAATGATTATTTGTTTTTCATTATTTACAAATAATGATTATTTGTTTTTCATTATTTATAAATAATGATTATTTGTTTTTCATTATTTACAAATAATGATTATTTGTTTTTCATTTTTTATAAATAATGATTATTTGTTTTTCATTATTTATGAATAATTTGTTGAGTTTTCCATTATTTATAAATAATGATTATTTGTTAAATAATGAAAACGTCTACTTCATTATTTATAAATAATTTTTTCGAGTGCACCATTATTCTCATTATTTATAAATAATCATTATTTAATGTTCGAGTTTTCCATTATTTATAAATAAAAATTATTTGTTAAATAATGAAATATCTACTTCATTATTTATAAATAATAATTTTGTTTCAATATCCCATTATTTATAAATAATCATTATTTATAAACAATTTTTACAGTTTGCCATTATATACAAATAATCATTATTTATATAAAAATAACCATTATTTATTAAATAATGCCATTATTTATTAAATAATGCCATTATTTATTAAATAATGGAAAACTCGCTATAACATGCAAATGTGGGACCGCCCATGATATGAATATTCATGATGCGATTTCCTTTTTCGTGATTTTTCTTCACAAATGTTTGTCCATTTCCTCTTTATAATGACATTTCTTGAAGCAATTTTCTAGGGATATGGTCTGATTGTAATATTCTTCATTTTCTATATAACTTCGTCTTCGTAGAAATATCAAAAAGTGTAATTTTATACGATTTTTCCTACAGTTCACAATCCCCATAGGCGCGCGTGTATCGTAGGGACAACCGGTGAATCGACGGAGTGCTCTTCATCGAAATACTACATTGGTTGGTCCCCGGAAGTGGCGGGCGGAATTTAGCCCGAATCCTCGATGGAAGTCGATCAAGTGCATATGAGCTGAGAGAGTGAAATATCAGTGTACTTGTACAGGCCCTTCTACTTTTTATAAATATTTATTGTTGCTTTTTTTGTTAAGTAAATTTTTCCTGGTTTAGAGATAAGTTTCAGTTCTAATAATGCACTTCAAATACATTTTGGAGTGTCTGTTTGAGGCATTTGGGGCGATTTCACCCTGGCCCCAAAATGCTCGCAACGACAATACGGGGGCATGATGACCCCTAAATTTTTAAAAACTTATTTTTCTATTGAAAATTATCACAAAATTCACCAAAAGTGTGCACGAAAGCCTTCGTATTTAACTTTTAAAACTCCAAAAAGTGCCCAAATGACAAGCTTGGTCGCTTCACTGTGTCGCTTTCAACTTGAGAACGTTTACGCAGAACACAGAATTTTTACACATAATTTTTACCGGGGGGGGGGGGAGCAGCTAGGACACGCGTAAAGTTTCTCAAAAAAAATCTTGAAAGCGAGACAGCGACGCGACCAAGCTCAAATGACAAGCTTGGTCGCTTCGCTTTTTCAAGATTTTTTATGAGAACAAAAAAATTCTGCGTAAGGCCATGATGATAATGAGATAAAAATAATGAAAATGAAGTATACATAAATCAATGTGCCAGGCTCTTTAGAGCATGGCCGTATACAGAATTTCTTTCGGAGGAGGGGGGGGGGGAAGCAGACGTACGCGTAAACTTTCTCAAGTTGAAAGCGACACAGCGAAGCGACCAAGCTTGTCATTTGGGCTTGGTCCCGTGGCTGTCTCGCTTTCAAGATTTTTTTGAGAAAGTTTACGCGCGTCATGCTCCGGCCCCGGCCCCCCTTGAAAAAATTATGCGTAAGGCCATGTTGATAATGAGATGAAAATAATGAAAATGAAAGTATACATAAATCAATGTGCCAGGCTCTTTAGAGCATGGCCGTATACAGAATTTCTTTCGGAGGAGGGGGGGGGGAGCAGACGCGTAAACGTTAATTCTCAAGTTGAAAGCGACACAGCGAAGCGACCAAGCTTGTCATTTGGGCACTTTTTGGAGTTTTAAAAGTGAAATACGAAGGCTTTCGTGCACACTTTTGGTGAATTTTGTGATAATTTTCAATAGAAAAACAAGTTTTTAAAAATTTAGGGGTCATCATGCCCCCGTATTGTCGTTGCGAGCATTTTGGGGCCAGGGTGAAATCGCCCCAAACGCCTCAAACAGACACTCCAAAATGTATTTGAAGTGCATTATTAGAACTGAAACTTATCTCTACACCAGGAAAAATTAACTTAACAAAAAAGCAACAAGAAATATTTATAAAAAGTAGAAGGGCCTGTACAAGTACACTGATATTTCACTCTCTCAGCTCATATGCACTTGATCGACTTCCATCGAGGATTCGGGCTAAATTCCGCCCGCCACTTCCGGGGACCAACCAACGTAGTATTTCGATGAAGAGCACTCCGTCGATTCACCGGTTGTCCCTATACGATACACGCGCGCCTATGGGGATTGTGAACTGTAGGAAAAATCGTATAAAATTACACTTTTTGATATTTCTACGAAGACGAAGTTATATAGAAAATGAAGAATATTACAATCAGACCATATCCCTAGAAAATTGCTTCAAGAAATGTCATTATGAAGAGGAAATGGACAACAATTTGTGAAGAAAAATCACGAAAAAGGAAATCGCATCATGAATAATCTTATCATGGGCGGTCCCACATTTGCATGTTATAGCGAGTTTTCCATTATTTAATAAATAATGGTTATTTGTATATAAATAATAATTATTTGTATATAATGGCAAACTGTAAAAATTGTTTATAAATAATGATTATTCCCAGGTAACAAGCCAACGTTGGCTCCACGTTGGAAACTTGAAAGTCGTTGGACGTTGGAAAAACTTGATGGATTAACGTTGAATCGACGTTGGAAACTAGTTTGATGGAAAGATGATGGACAATCAACAATGACACGACGTTGGCAACGTTGGAAACGTGTTAGTTGGAGAGTTGTTAGACAGTCGACAATGTCACAACGTTGGAAACACGTTTGATTGGATAGTTGTTGAACAGCCAGCAAAGGCACAACGTTGGCAACGTTGGAAACTAGTTCGCTGGAAAGTTGTTGAACAACCGACAATGGCACAACGTTGACAAAGTTGGAAACTAGTTTGTTGGAGATTTGTTGGACGGTCGACAATGGCACAACGTTGGAGACTAGTAAGTTGGAGAGTTGTTGGACAGTCGACAATGTCACAACGTTGGAGACACGTTTGATTGGATAGTTGTTGACAGCCAGCAAAGGCACAACGTTGGCAACGTTGGAAACTAGTTCGCTGGAAAGTTGTTGAACAATCAACAATGACACGACGTTGGCAACGTTGGAAACTTGTTAGTTGGAGAGTTGTTGGACAGTCGACAATTGCACAACGATGGAAACTAGTAGGTTGGAGATTAGTTGGATAGTCGACGATGACACAAGGTTGGCAACGTTGGAAACTAGTTCGATGGAAAGTTGTTGAACAACCAACTATGGCACAACGTTGTCAAAGCTAGAAACTAGTTCGATGGAGATTTGTTGGATAGTCGACGATGGCACAACGTTGGAAACTGGTAGATTGGAGATTAGTTAGATAGTATACAATGACACAACGTTGATAAAGCTGGAAACTAGTTAGATGGGAGGTTGTTGAACAACTGACACTGGCACAACGTTGGAAACTGGTAGATTGGAGATCAGTAGGATAGTCGACGATGACACAACGTTGGCAACGTTGGAAAGTTGTTGAACAACAGACAATGGCACAACATTGGAAACTAGTGTGTTGGAGATTTGCTGGACAGCCAACAACGTCACAACGTTGGAAACGCGTGTTTGATTGGATAGGTGTTGAACAGCCAACAAAGGCACAGCGTTGACTACGTCGGAAACTAGTTCGATGGAGAGTTGCTGAACAACCGACAAAGGAACAACGTTGGAAACTATTTTCTTGGAGATTTGTTGGACAGTCGACAATGGCACAACGTTGACAAAGGAGTGGAAACTAGTTTGACGGAGAGTTGTTGAACAACGGACAATGGCACAACGTGGACAGCGTAATTGGAATAGTTTATTGGAGAGTTGTTGACAGTTAACATTGACACAATGTTGGAAACTATAGTTTGTTGGATATTTGTTTGACAGTCAACATAATATCCCGGCATAATATACACAGTGTTGAGAACGTTAGAAACTGGTTCATTGGAGAATTGATAATGATATACAGACGACTACTCGCATAATTATTAATGGGTCCAAGGGGGGGGGGTCGATCAAGTAAGTTTGCTTGTCTATGCATGTCACCCTTGGTATCCCCCAGCAATAAGGGGAAAAGAAATCGAGAGAGAAGGAAAATAATGGGAAGGGAAAGAGGAACTAAAACTAAGTCTAAGGGGAAAACAAAAATAAAGATGGGGTAGAATAGAGAGGCTGCATGCACCGGGGGATGCAAATGTGTCGATTAATATAGAAAATAAAGGAGAAAAACAAGAAAAAAAATGTAGTTCAAGACCAGAATTTCCAGAAACGCCCTCGTCCTTTGCAGCTGGCTCGGCCTTTCACAGTAAGTACGAGATAATTCATAGGCCTACCGTCACATAACTAGAAGAAATTGAAGAAGGAAATACAAGCATCAAATGTGCCTATTTAAAAATACCATACTATTCTGATGCGCAGAATTAGTCTCGACGTCGGACTCCTTCTGTCATGTCTGTGTAGTCTGCTTCCTTCAATTTTGAACTTGAAGAATCTGGTAGAATTTGGACTGGATAGTGGATATAGACAATTGAATTCCAGAATATCTAGTGATCTGGAACAGTACTTATAAGCTGCATATTTAGGACCTACAATCTACAGTGGAATTTTCTTTGCACTTGCAGATAATCGGTAACTGCAACCATTGATCCCCTCCGAAAGATCCCGGAGTCAGCTTCTGTGCGCGTACAGTCCGACGCTACTATATTCGTGTAAGTAGTAGTAAAGTAGTACTTAACACCAGTCACTGCACAGTATAACATACTAACTAACCTCGTAATTAGCTTGTGTGAGTGACTAATATAATACTAACCTCGCAATACGTGTGAGTGGGAACGAGTATGCGATACCAAGGGCAAGGCAACAGTCATTGGGTGATTTCAATAATTTCAAGTACAGTGTTGAAATCTGGTGTTGGAGTTGTGACAACACCGTACTTGAATCAGGCTGGTGTTGAGATTGACCTTGGAAAATATGGTGTATTTCCGGCAGTTTGTGTTGAAGGCTGGTGTTGATTGTCATCTGCTGAACCCAACACTGCACTGTGGCTGCATGGTGTTGATGATCTACAAGCAATTTCCCCATTCAGCAACACCGGCCCCCAGGGATTGGGAGAATCGTGATTTAAAGTTCAGTGTTGGTGTTGATGAACTGTAGCTCACGAACAGGGGGCGAACACGACGAACCATCTCCGTAAAATTATCTTTTACATTTAAGATGAGAGCAAATCATTAGAGTTTTAATACATTTCAATGAAAAATAATATTACGCTTGGTGTTGGAGCTCAGTTCAGCAGCCCTTTCACGCTCTCAACACCGTACACCGTACTTGAAATCACCCAATGACTTGCTACCTGGCATTCCTGCCTTATTTATTATACACTGCCTTGAATTGACCTGGTCGGTCCTGCCTGGCCTAGCCTGGACCGAGTGTTTTCCAACTGCAGTCAAACCTGTAGTTGCTATGTGAGGCATGCTACACTTGACGCTGAAATATCATTTAATAGTTATGGCACGAGCGAGACTGGGCCATGGCCATGCATATTGAGATATCAGTTGACTTCTATCTTAATAAAAAAGAGGCACTCTTTAGTTACAGTAGGCAGTAGTTACGTTACTCTGAGTGAGGCCAAGTTACGCGACCTCCCTTTTAGATTTTGTAAATACTGAGAGACTGCAATTACACATGTGAATTTTTGTGATAAATAAATATCACACGTAATTCTCTTGATTCCTCTTAATTATGTGAAGAGACTTGTAACAGAAAGAATGAAAAGAAATAAATAGCTGTAATAATAGTTGTAATGTTTTTTGATAGAATCATGAACAGGTTACAGATGATGATGGCACTGTGTTGAAAACTGTTTGATGGAGATGGTGCATCGTTGGATTTGTTTAAAATTAGACCAACAAAGAATCAACGTTACAACAACATTTAACCGATATTAGACAAACATTGAATCAACGTTTACGCTAACATTGGACTAAAGTTGAATCAACTTTCCATCAACATTGGACCAACATTATACCAACGTTGGATCAACGTCACCCAACGTTGGACCAACATTGGACCAACGCTGCCAAACCTGCCTCATCTGGACAATGATTATGCACTCATGAATATTCATTACATCAGTAAATGACCAAAATTTTAGGTAATATTGCTATAATAATTAGAGTATTTATGTTTATTCAATATTTCCACCATGAAAAGTTTCAGAAAAGTATGTGGCTCCATTACCATATCATTTATAATCAAAACATATTATTCTAAGTGAAATATTCAAGGTTAAGTGTGGAAAATGATATTAACTGTATTCTGCCAAGTATAGCAAAGTTGCTCTATATATAGGAGTCAATGACAGGATACAGTGGATAGGTGTAGGATGATAGGAATAGGATATAGGATTAGGATGTAGGATTTTAGGATAGGATAAGACATGATGATAAAGATTAGAGTGAAGAGTTGTAATGGTGGACTTCACCTTGAAACCAATTAATGTTTTGTTAATTACTGCCATACGTTGGAATAACGTTGGAGCAATGTTGGAGCAACGTTGTGACAACGTTGTAACAATGTTGGAGCAATGTTGCCAGACAACGTTGGAGCATTGTTGCTGGACAGCGTTGAACCAACGTTGTAAACATAGTTGGACTGACGATGTATGCAAGTGCACGTCCATCGCTGCTTCAACGTTGCCCATCAACGTTGCAGCAATGCTGTTATTGATGACTCAGCCGACATTATACCAACGTTGGAGCATTGATGGTGGACAACGTTGAACTGACGTTGGAAATGTTGTTGGTCTGACGATGTATGGACGTGCACTTCTATCGATGATGCAACGTTGCTTACCAACGTTGTAGCAATGTTGTATTTGACTATTTAGCCAACATTGGATCAACGTTGCCAAACAACGTTGAAACATTGTTGCTGGACAACGTTGAACTGACGTTGGAAATGTTGTTGGTCTGACGATGTATGCGCGTGCACTTCTATCGATGATGCAACGTTGGCCTGCCAACGTTGAGGCAACGTTGGGAAAAAAATTCCCAACGTTGATCCAACGTTGGTCCAACGCTGTATTGTTACCTGGGTATTTATAAATAATGGGATATTGAAACAAAATTATTTATAAATAATGAAGTAGATATTTCATTATTTAACAAATAATCTTTATTTATAAATAATGGAAAACTCGAACATTAAATAATGATTATTTATAAATAATGAGAATAATGGTGCACTCGAAAAAATTATTTATAAATAATGAAGTAGACGTTTTCATTATTTAACAAATAATCATTATTTATAAATAATGGAAAACTCAACAAATTATTTATAAATAATGAAAAACAAATAATCATTATTTATAAATAATGAAAAACAAATAATCATTATTTGTAAATAATGAAAAACAAATAATCATTATCTATAAATAATGAAAAACAAATAATCATTATTTATAAATAATGAAAAACAAATAATCATTATTTGTAAATAATGAAAAACAAATAATCATTATTTATAAATAATGAAAAACAAATAATCATTATTTATAAATAATGAAAAACAAATAATCATTATTTATAAATAATGGAATGTCGAACTATTATTATTTACAAATAATGAAGTATTACTTGGAATTATATATAAATAATTAGAAATGATATTTTATATAATAGTAGTTATTTACAAATAAAATGTAAATTATATATAAATAATAGTTATTATTTAATAAATAATGATTATATAACAAATAATTGTTCTATATAATATTGGTACATTCGGCGCCTCATACATATCTGACGTCCCAAGACGCCCGTATAGAGCTCATCACAAAAGGCATGAACGTTAGGAATGTCAATATCGCAGTATACGATAAAAATCCATTTCTAAATGATGGAATGGATGGATGTATTCGCCTCATAATTAAGGACATACCCCTGTCAGCCCATGACTCCTTAATTTGTGACGAACTAGAGATGAGGAAATATAAAACTGTTGGGAAACCCACCTACCAACGGCTCCGTGTTGATGGGCAGTTGACAGACTGTCTAACCGGAGATAGGACTGTTTACATCCAGCAACCATCCCAACCCCTCCCTCGTTTCATGACCTTCGGCCTCTTCAAAGGGAGAATCTTCCACCCAGGGCAAATCACAACCAACACAAGCAAGGTGGTAGTATGCTCCAACTGCTTGAACGAAGGGCACCATCGTTCAAGTTGCATTAACCCGGTTGTGTGCTGCATTTGTAAACAACCCGGGCACATTCAGCGTGATTGCAGCTATACGACCACGCCCACCTCGCAACAACAGGCTGATAACACCCGCACAGCAGATATCACCCCCGATGCCCAGGCGACAATTGAACAGTTCATCGCGTCCAAGCGAAATGCAGCTACACCCGTCACCGAACAGACGCATCACCCTGACGACCCCATACCTATGGAACCGAAGATTACGCGATCTAAAAGCAGCCGCCAATCGCAACAAAAGAATGCGTCGTCATCCAGGCAACCAGGCATATCTGAATACCTACGTAGCGAGAAAGCAAGTTCGCGAGAGTCGGCAGTCACAGAGGAAGAAACAAACACAGATGCAACAGCTTCAGGAGATGAAGAAGAATCCGACTCGTATCTATCTCCCGAAACACCGAGCCCTAAAAAACAAGGGGAAAACCCCGTCAAGCGTAGGAGAAAACAGAAAAAATGAAGAAAAAAAAATTGAACAGTAATTATTCTTGAAAGGTGCAGAGATGGTCCATATCTGTTCTAACTTGAAAACGCAGAATCTACACCTCATTTCTCTTAATGTCAGAGGCATTCGGAATAAAGTAAAACGAGGCGTTATATTTTCATGGTTATCTTTTCAAAAAGCGAATGTAATTTTATTACAAGAAACCTTCTTAACAACTGAACTGGAATATGCGTTTAGATCATAAAAATGTGGTGAGCTGAGCTTTTTCAACCATGGAACAAATCATTCTAAAGGCGTTGTGACTATAATAAAAAAAACAGGATAACATTGAAATACTCGAAACTTTTGTGAAATTCGACGGAAGGGCAATCGCTGTGAGATTAAGTGTTAAGAAAAAAGTATACTTTCTTCTAAATGTTTATGCCCCTACTAAAAAATCTGAAAAAGAAATATTTTTCAAGATAATGTATAACTGGATAAAAGATATAAAACAAAAGGGTGATTTACTCGTATTTGGAGGTGATTGGAACTGTGTACAAGATCCCAAGCTTGATTCCCAAGGTTGTTCACAGGCTTATAAACAAATGAAAGGGTTACAAAATATTCAGAATAAATTTAGTCTAAGTGACGTATGGCGAAAATGGTATCCACTCGGAAAACAATTTACCTGGCGTCAATTAACGTTAGTTATATCATCTCGACTTGATTACTGGTTGATTTCTTCATCATTGTATTGTAATGTTCAAAGTACTGATATCAGACATGCAATCAAGTGTGATCACTGTGCCATATCACTAAAATTAAGGATAGAAAGTGTTACGAGAGGAACGGGGACATGGAAATTTAATAATTCATTATTACATGATTATGTCTATAAGAAACATATTAAGTATATTATAAACTCTACATCATTTCAATGCTATATGAATGCAAGAACCAAATGGGACATTATGTAAAAAATAAGGATTCGAGAGTTTACCATGAAATTCGCCAAGCAAAAGCAAATTGAAAAGATGGAATGGTATAAAAGAACGTACGAAAAGTACATGTTATTGTGCAGGAATGTTGACAGTGGTAATTACGAAAGAAACGACATAGCAAGAATGAACGATCTGAAAACAGATATTGAAAAATGGTATGCACATAGATGTAGGGGCGCATTTGTAAGATCTCGCGAACGGTGGATGGAATCTGGCGAAAGATCTAACAAGTATTTTCTCAATTTAGAAAAGAAAAATGGAAAACAAAAAGAAATTGACTGTATAAATAAAAATGGAAAAATCGTTACTGGTAATAGAAACGTTCTTAAAGAAATAACAAAATATTACAAAGACTTATACTAAAAAAAGTCTTTAAGTGTACATTCCGAAATAAAAAAAGTACCTAAAAAATACAAATTTAACTACTCTTTCTGAGGATGATGTACTGGCTTGTGTAGGCTTAATAACAGAAAAGGAATGTTTTGAAGCGTTAAAAATAATGAGAAATAACAAATCTCCCGGCAGTGATGGGCTAACTGCTGAATTCTATCGGTGCTTCTGGGATGATTTAAAGTATATGTTGATCGATAGTTTAAACGAAGGCTTTGAAAGTCAAGAGTTGTCTGAAAGCCAGAACAGGTTGTCATTACATTGTTGCATAAAAAAGGTGACAAGAGAGTAATAGACAACTGGAGACCAATTTCATTGTTGAACATTGACTACAAGATCCTTGCAAAAGCACTTTGTAAAATATTGTATACTGTGTTAGAAAACATAGTCTCCGCAGATCGCCAAATTCATAACAGAGGTCCATCTCTTGAAGGTGCAGGTCAGGTTCGAATGTGAGTTGAATTTGATTAAGGTCAAAGGTCAATGAACTTTCACACTACTTTGTTCCTCTAATGACATGAACTTTATAATTTTATACTTTTTAACACTAACATTTTAATTCAGAACTCAGTGCTCTCTATACCTGAACCAGATTTTGTATTTTACTTGTTTATTCTTTAAAAACTGTTGTTATTTATTTAATGAGCTATAGTTCTTGGCACCATTTATAATATTCACACAAATTTGCCAATGGTACAATAGAAAAGCTGTCAAAGTTTCTTAAATGTTACCCTTCAGCTTTGCTGTATGTGCATGTTCTGGTAATACTGTAGACTGTACAAAACAAATTGATTTTACAATTTTACTCACATTATTATCAATTACATTCTTTTCACTAACATTCATTTCCTTACTTGCATGGAAATAATTATAGGTTCATAGTATTAACAGCATTCTTAGTGTTATCTGATTTTCTAGGGATAAAGTAGGCCTATACCATTAATGCATATGTAAACTGTCAGAACCACAATTCACCCCCTAAACTGCTGACAGCCTCAGAAGTCATATAGCATAGTTTTGACATGCAGTCTCTTCATGACTGCAATATGCAGGCGAGACAACGCTTGGCGTTTGCCTTGTTAAACTATCAGCGTCCAAAGTGTTGCGAGTTGGGTTGAAACAATCTATAATACGCCTAAAACGGGCAAAAGTCTAATACCGCCCAAAATGTCTAAAATACGAATGGTTCCTTAGTCCTGATCCCAAACATTCAAAATCCATGTCATTTCAATCATACTCTCTAGATTTGTAGAGGAATATATTCAGAAGAAATTAAGACATTTAAACTATGGGGTCCATGTGCTCGTTTTCAAATTATCAGTGTCCAAAGTATTGCGAGATGGCTTGAAACAGCATAAAATGCACCAAAAACAAGCACAAGTCTGTAATACCGTCTAAAATGCGAATGGTTCCGTAGTCTTGGTCCCAAACATTGAAAATTCATGTCATTTTTATCATACTTTGCACATAGATACTTTAGCACCTGAATATTCCAAATATGCAAAAATTAACATGGGTTCATGTGCTTGATGTTTTGCTATAGAGCTTCAAAGTTAACCCAAAATGGATGATGTTCTTAAGAATTGCGCATCCAAAAAAATTGGCATTTTTAGACCTCACGATATCTCAACATTGAGTTTAAAGTCATATTACTTAGTGAAAATCCATGAAAACATTATCAAATTCTGCAATATGCCTGTATCCGTAAGATGGATAATCTATGTATATTGCTATCAATTGTTTGCTCCTTTAAGTCTATCAACACTCTCAGTTCTTAGAAATTGCGGGAAAGATACTCAACCTTAAAAATTTCAAATTTCAATAACAAACTTGAGAAGTAAAAGAAATGCTGCACTTTACTCAAAACCCATGTCATTTTCACCAAACTTTGCAAAGTTGTAGAGGAAGGTATACCTAAGACATGTAAGAGGTGCAAGCATTAAAAAATATGGGTTCGTGTGCTTATTTTCAAACTATCAGCACTCTTATTAGAGCAAGATAACTACAATGAGTTTAAACCTCTATTACTCAGTCAAAATACATGAAAAAGTCATCAAATTTCGCAAGAGAGGTAATTATTGTATCGTTATAATGGAGAATCTATTTGTAGTGCTATTTGTTTGCAATTGTAAGTTTAACAGCACTGTCAGTTTTTCAAAATGGCGTAAAAGATAACAAAATCCCAATCTAAAAAATGTGAAATTTCAGTAAGAAACTACAAAAGTACAATAAATGCTACACTTTATTCAAAACCCATGTCATTTTCACCAAACTTTGCAAAGTTGTAGAGGAAGGTATACCTAAGAGGTGCAAGCATTAAAAAATATGGGTTCGTGTGCTTATTTTCAAACTAGCAGCACTCTTATTAGAGCAAATTTGTTTCTTAAAACACCCGAAAACGTGCCAAAAGCAGTATCTATGTGAGGAAAAATTCCGAACCACTTTTCCATTTATTCAAACTCGAGGTCATATTCATCATACTTTGCAGCACTACAGAGAAACTATTTTGAAATTGTAGAGGAAAAAAAAATGTTCCATGGACATGATGGAATAATCCTAGTTTATTAGCTTCATAAAATAACACATCGGATCTGCAGTTAGTGCAGATAAGGAGAAAAATCAGCTCACATTTATACCTACAGCTGATTAAATCACCAGTTCATCCATTGTGACGTCAGCGCGCAGAGTGTAAAATATGCGCAGATCATGATGCGCACAAACATAACTGTGGAACGTCCTTAAAACACTTTTTTTGCTCGGCGGGGATGGACGAGGCGCATTTTTTTCTCTCTAAAAGGGCGCCAAAATCAGGTCAGGTTTTGGCCCCTCCTACGAAATCCCGGATCTTATTATCATTATTCTATACAGGAGGAATTTCGTATAACATTTTTTACAATGAAAAGAACCTTTAGACTTTTTTCTCTTCGAACATTTAAATTTCGCTGTAAAGTATGCTCACTGCGGATAAAAAATTTGGGCCCTAAACATTCAAGACATCTTTTTGACGTTGTTTGTCGTTTTCTCTACGCACTATCATAATTTATTTCCAAAATTCTTTGCAATTTGAGCACTGATCCACGTTTATCATGAGCTAAAAATAAAAACCATACATCCTAATATGTTTATACACTGCACCTCTTTGTGTATCCGTGTTTAATAATACATTATACAAGGATCTCAATTCAACTAAAGAGAGAAAAAAGTATTATTACAATTAAGCGTTGTTTTATCGGTTCACAAAACAACGCAAGAAAAATTAAGATTAAATGTGAGAACACTTTCACTGTAAAGGTTTCTGAGAAAGCGAGAGAATGTTTAATATACCCTCGTAATTTTTTGTTCAAATGTTTTTTTAAATTCATTTTAACTTTTCTTGCGGTTTTTTTTTGTTTTTGTTTTAGGTAGGCTACTGTCCCTATTTTCTCTTCATCATGGCGTCTAAGTTCCCAACAAAGAAGGGTGGAGAGGTCGAGCTTCGTACAAGGAAAGGTCATGACATGACCTGGTCATGTGACAAGCATGGTGAGCCAATCAAATTTTACTGTAAGAAACACAAAATTCCTATTTGTCATCCATGCGCTACCAAAGATCACAGTCAGAAACCATGTGAGCTAGACGACATCGAGGATGTCATCTTCGAAAGGAGAAGACAGCTAGATGAAAAACGGCCAAAAGTTCAAGGACTTCACAAACAATTGGAAGCCCTCAGCACGAAAATAAAGACTGTGTCAACGTCTGGAAGTACTCATCTTCGGACAATTGACAACAACATTCAAGATTCATATCACGACAAGATCGATTCTGTTGGAGAATCAGGAGAACAGGATGATTAGGGTTATTAACGAGGAGGCAGATGAGGAAATAAGACTAGTAAATGAGAAGAGAGAAAAACGGATCAAGGATTGCAACACCGAGAGAGAAAATGAGCGACAAATCATCAAACACAAAGAAGCAAAACTTCTAGCAGATGCAAAGAAAATCAGCGAAGTTGTTGCTAAGAAGATCAAAGATCTGACTGATAAGAATCAGCATGTAATAAACACTGTAGAGAACATTGAATCAACCATCACACGTATTAACCAACATGATGAAACATTGGTGAATGAAGCTCCTCAAGTACTTGCATCTATTGATGAAAATTTAAGTTTGAATGTTCATCAAGATGTTAGCGACTGTCTTGACCGAATACAGAATGAAGTTGAGAGAATGAAGTTTGTAGAGAGGGAAGTAGGTGGAGAATACTATGGTAGAATTGGTGGGTATATCGGTAAATGGGAACTTGTCAAGTCAATTCACATTCCATCGGTTGTTAATAACCCGTGTGCGCGTGGTTTAGTCAGTGATGATGAGATATGTGTGCAAGTACGTAACAGTGACATGTATATTACAAACATCAACACTCAACACACAGAGAAAGTCATTGATGGAGGTGTGTGGATTACATCATATGCGCCCATAAACAGTAACGTAATAGTATGTGGTAAGGAGAGAGAAACTGATGATTGCACGGATGGCAGGTTGAATGGATGCATCACTCTCTATGACAGACAATGGAAGGTGATTAGAGACATCAGCATACCAAGGAATGGATACGATAGTCGTGTGTATGTTGATGTTGACAGGGATGGGATGATCATCGCTGGTCAGTTCAATCAGTCTAATATCTACGTCATCAATCCTGCTGATGATAAGATAGTAAACACTATTACGATGCAGGGTAAGGAGGTGTGGGGTGAGATACAAGCCTTGTCATCAGGTGATATCGTTGTGGAGACAGGTGGTAATGGATTCACTGTCATCTCACGATCAGGAGAAGAGAAGGCTGTCATACACTGTGATGAGTGGGGCTGGAGCTCAGAGTGTCTCGTTGACAAACTGACAGACACACTCTACATCGCGTACAGGGATAGAGCGCGTAAGACATACGCAGTTGATCAGGTGTCACGTGATGGTATCATCCAGGCAAGGAGGATCGTGGAATACGTGCAATCATCAGATCGCCCAGTCTACAGCAGTCTATGTCTTGTTACTCCTTCTGGTAACTTCGTAGGGTGTGATGGAGACAAACTTCTTCTCTACAAGAAGACATTAATCTTGTAAATCATCTAGACTATCAAAGGAATCATATCGGATTTGTAAGAGAAATATAGACCAGAGATTTGTTTTCACTTTTACTTCCATTTCAATTTACGTCATTCTAGCTCTATATGTACGTGACTACATTCATATACACATGGCAATGGTGTGTATAATGTTGTATCAATCCATATCAAATAGAAAACTGTCGCTAATGTCCACTCCGTCTACATTTAGGTCTGTAATGAATGCACTCAGATCCAAATGAATAGTACTCGTAACCTGAACAAAATAAATGCAAAATGTGTTAACGAATTGCCTACTTGAACCAGATGGTTATTGTAGAAAGTATTTTAGAATGGCTGAATTCAGTATTGAACGTGTTAATAACTGATTTCTGTGAAGTGAACCCGATCATTTACCAAACAACATTTCGTTCAATTTCATTCGATGTTATTCTCCTAATAGTGATCGGGTTATTCCTCGATTAAAATTGCTCTCAATTTTAAGGTATTTGATTCGAATCAATTCATCAGGACCCCATTTCATAAAAAAAATGTTGGCTATGAAAACAACTCTTGCTAAAATGTCAATTACCATGACAACAATAACGATTCTGCTTCCTGATTGGCTGATCCAATGAAATTTGATATTCAAACTGGAGTTGTTATCATAGCCAGGTTTAATGAAATGGTACCCTGGTTGATTTGATTTTTTTTTATTCTGTGGTAAAAAAAAAAAAAGTGGGAAGGGGTCAAAACTGTATGAAATAGAAGTTTCGTAATGTACACAACCCCCCCCCTCATGAAGTTAGATTAAAATAAGATAAAATCTCGTAAATAATGGTGTTAATTTCATAGGGTTCTTGTTTAGTCTACATTCATATGACAATATGAAGGGAAAGGGATAATGTTTCCCGTATAATTCTTTTTTTCGCCAATAAAATATTCTCTAGTCATGTATAACAAAATAGGTGAGATTTTTCTCAAAAATATTTAGCACACGGTATATTCATCATATTCCTGAAAGAATTGCATCATATTACTTATTTCAATCAGTTCATTTTTCTTCGCTTGTACAACTTTATTTTATCCTCATATCGCTTAATATTTTCAACATAGATTACTGATTAATTGTATCCCTACACGAATAATATCATCTTACACATTGGCTACCTGACTTTCAAATCTTAAGTAACAATGATATGGAAGTGAAACATTTTTTAAAAATAGGTATTTGTGTCGACGTTCTGTAATGATGTGTTCGCATTACTACGTTCAGTTATGTTTATCAACATCATGAAATTATGTCAAATTAATTTCATTATAAAGATCATATGTCAATAAAAAAAAACACATGATAGGCTAGCGTACAATGCTGTAAATAAATAAAACAGGAATCTATTTTGTTTAACAGACAGGATTAGATAATTTGTCAAATATCTGCCCATAATGTAGCTTTTGTTCGTGGTTTCATGTTAATATAATATATAACTCGATTCAATCCATTTGTTTATTTTGTTTCTATTTTAAATTGTGTTTAGTGTGTAAACTGGAAGTCTATTCCAGAGGCATTAGCTAAAGTGAATATTCTTAAGATGAAAATGGTTGTATTCTTCTGATCATAATTTATTTACATTGTAGTAATCCTTATACATGTGCCCCCTATATCTCTCTCTTCAAGTTTACCCCGACAAAAAATGATTTGAATAAAAAGAGAAAAATCCAACAAGCATAACACTGAAAATTTCATCAAAATCGGATGTAAAATAAGAAAGTTATGACATTTTAAAGTTTCGCTTAATTTCACATAACAGTTATATGCACATCCTGGTCGGTATGCAAATGAGGAGACTGGTGATGTCATCCACTCACTATTTCTTTTGTATTTTATTATATGAGATATGAAATATTCTAATTTTCTCCTAATAGTCAAGTGAAACAGTGATTAATTCCTCACTGAACATGTGGAATTAGCATTGTTAATACTATATGGTTCAGTCAAGTCTGTCCCTATGGTCAAATCTGTGAAAATGAAATATTGTATAATTCAAACAATAAAAAAAAAAAAAGAAATAGTGAGTGATGGACATCATCAACTGACTCACCTAGTTGTGCATATCACTTTTTTGTGAAAAATAAGCGAAACTTTAAAATGCCATAACTTTCTTGTTTTACATCTGGTTTTGATGACATTTTCAGTGTTATGCTAGTTTGATTTTTCTCTACATATTCAAATCAATATTTTGCTGGGGTGGACTTGACCTTTAACCCCCAAATTAGCCCTTTTACTGTATAATACGACATGGGTATCCATGTTGCTGTAATAAGTTGTATATAAATCGTTATTGTTCAAGGTGTGTTGTTTTAAGGTAGGAGTATATCATTTTTCAAAAGAAAAAAATCCAACCGAATTTATTCTTACAATAATCAACTTTGTACAGGTTAAGTTTAGCTAGAGTTTACGCTTTATTTCAACTATCAATTCAATTGCCCGTTATTGTCTATATAGTATATAGGTTATTGAAAGTTCGTTCCTAAAAATGGAACGGGATATAGTGCTATATGTCTACATTTTCTTCCGGTGATATGTCAGATCTAACGATTTTTCTTGTTTTTGATTGGCTGAGAAGCGCTGTTACTATGGGTTATGTCAAATGAAACGCTTGACAATCCAAACTTTTTTTTTATTTGCTCAATATTTGTTGTTTGATCTTATACAGCTAATTACAATTTTCTTCATAAAACTAGGAAAACTAATGTACATAATGAACATTTATATTATGATATAACATGTATAATGTGATGATTTTAGTATCTATTATTTCAAGTGTATATTGCAAGATGAGTATAAACTATACTTTTTGTTTTTAAAATGATATATTTTCATTATACTTTGTTGTGAATTACTAACACTATTGAATAGAAAAAAAACAACGTTTGTTGATGTATAGATTTAAATCGAGACGAAATTATTCTTACCTACTTGAAAGCTGAAAATAGTCAAGAGAAAATAGTTCGGAAATATCTTTCTTTACTGTGAGTTAATGTATTTAGTAAATTTCGAGAATTTTTTGCCAATGCAATATACAGTGCGTCCCACAAAAAACGAAACCGAGATTTATCGATGATTTATCATAACTTAATCACCAATAAAATAGACAAATGACCTACCATTGTAAAGCTTAGAATCTCTTCTTTCATCTGCAATTACTTAAATAATTTTTTATTCACGCATGAGTGAGTAAAAACAATTTGAAGAGGGGATACCAAAAAGTCATTTGGCGGGCTGTATCTGGATTTCAAAATAGAAAACCGCATTTTGAAAAAGTTCAATATCTGCTCTTTAAATTGATACCTCAATTACAGAAAATGGTCAAGAAATAACACAGTTCTGGTTATTTGAAATAAGGTTTGAATTTCAATAATTTCATAAAAGGAAGAGGTTTTACAGGCTAGCGTTCAAACTCACTCGACACTCCGTTTTAGTGACTATCAGCCATGCATTAAGTCTTTTGTTAACTGTGCACTGGCTTCTGTGGGAAACCGGTGAAAACACGTTTATTTAATGAAATTATGGAAATTCAAGCATTGTTTCGAGGGAACAGAACCTTTTTACTTCTTGACAATTTTTTGTGATTAAGGTATCAAATAAAAGAGCAGATATTTAACTTTTTAGGCATGTGATTTTCTTTTTGAAATTCAGATACCCCCGCCAAATGAGTTTTTGGTATCCTTTCTTCATATTGTTTTTGCTCACTCATGCGTGAATGAGGAATAATCTAAGTAATATCAGATGAAAGAGGATATCCTAAGCTTTACATTGATAGGTCATTTGTCTATTGTATTTATGATTAAGTTATGATAAATCATCGCTAAATGTCGGTTTCGTTTTTTGTGGGACGCACTGCATAGTGATTTATAAATTACTGTTCTAATTATCAACCGATCGGAAGAAATATCTAAGATTTTAAATTGATCAAAAATACATGGTGTATTTTGAAGTTATTATCATAGTTATGAAGAGGGTGTTTTTAATACACAAATGATCACGTACTATTATAATCAAGAAATTTTGTCAGCATAAATGAAAATAAATGTCAAACAAAATACCGACTTTACATGCTCAATATATGATATTTAATATATACAGCTGATTATAATTCGCTTCATAAAACTTGGGAAACTATTGTACATAACATGCATAATGAACATTATTATGATATAATGTATATCATGATATCTATTATTTTCAAGTGTATATTGAAGGATGAGTAGAAAGTATAAGTTTGCTTTTGATATAATATATTTTCATTATTTTTCATACTTTGTTGTGAATTACTAACATTGTTGAATAGGAAAAAAAAGCCAATGCTTGTTGTTGTATAGACTTAAATCAAGACGAAATTAATCTTAAATACTTGAGAGCTGAAAATAGTCATGTGAAAATAGTTAGGAAATATCTTTCTTTACTGTGGGCTAATGTATTTAGTATATTTCGAGAAATGTTTGCCAATGCAATATATATATGATATAGTTGTATAAAAATTACTGATCAAAACACCAATTATCAACCGATCTAACTATCTCTTTACTATGGGTTATCTACTACATTTCGAGAAAAGCTTACCAATCCACAATCAGTTGTATGCACATTATTCATCTAAAAACCAAGTATCAACCGATCTGAATAAATGCTTAATATTTTTAAACTGATCGAAATCTTTGCATTTTTTTTTAGGTCATTATCATGGTGATGGGGAGGGTGATTTTAATGCACAAAATTATCATGTGATGTTATAATCAAATAATTTTGTCAGCATAAACGAAATTAAATGTAAAAAAACCGACTCTATATGCAGTTCATATTTGTGATTTACAAATGATTTTATTGGACATGTAGGACTGATGGTAACAGACGAAGGGGGGGGGGGGTGAGAAGATAAAGGGAAAAGAGAGGGGGTGACAAAGTGGAGGGGAGTGAGAGATTTAAAAAATGGAGAGACGAGGAAAGTAAAGATTGAAAAAAAAAGATAGAGAAAAAAATATATATATGAAAATAAAAGGATAAAGAGACGCGGAAAGGAAAGGGATAGAAAAGATGAGAGAGAGGGGGGGGGGGAGAGAAAGATAGAAGAAGGGGAGAGAAAAGAATGGAGAGACAGTGAGAATAAAGACTGAGAAAGAGCGAGAGAGAGAGAAGTGGAGGAGTGAGAAGGAGAAATGGAGAGACAAGGTGAATACAGATGGAATAAGAGAGAGAGAAAGAGAGAAGAAGAAGAAGAACTACCGAGAGACAAGGAACGATAGAGAGAGAAAGGGGGAAGGGGACGGGCTGAATTTGAGTTTGTATTTGTATTTTCCTTTCTTAGGAAACAAAGAAACATTACATTACAAAGTGAAATACATCACAAACCATGTCAATCATAAAAATTCATAACAGAATTGAAGAAAGGATGAATTTGAATTCCGTATAGATAGATCTGGCTTCGTCGAAATTAAGTAAAAGGAAACATAACTGAGGGGCTTGCCAAGAACGAATAGAGATAAAAAAAAAAAATAGAAAAGAGTTAGAGAGAGAAAGAGGGGGGGGGGGAACAATCAGAACGCTACTTTTTTGCTTCACTGGGAAATTTTGTACGATTAAATAATATTAAATTATATTAAAGGGATGATCCAGGCTGAAAATGTTTATAATAACTAAATAGAGTAGAATCCACAAAGCCAAATGCCGAAAATTTCATTAAAATCGGATAACAAATAAGGAAGTTATTGAATTTTAATTTGTCTAATTTTAAATATTTTGTGAAAACAGTTATTTGCATATGGTCATGATTATTCATTAGGTGGGCTGATGATGGGGGGGGTCAAGTATATCTAACACAAAATAATGTATACACTGACAGAGCAACGCACGTTGCTTATTGAATCACCCATTGAAAGTGAATTTCTTCTTCTTTAGAAACCACCCAGTAATGGCTTCCATAAAGTGACAGTGATCTGAAGTCGGGTATCATCTATCGGGAATCCACCTTCATGTCTATCCATTCTACGTCAAAAGATGGCGCTCTTTCATGTCTACATTACACACACATTGAATCACTTGATGAAGATGTGATTTCTGACATTAATAAAATCAGTTGAAATCAGAAGTCCTAGCAGTCTACATTGAAGCTGAAATGAAACGATTGATTTCCGTAATGCTAATACGCTAAAGACACACTCCCTCACTCCTCACTTTTTTCCTTGCACAGAGCAAATATGCAACTAAATAGCTCATGAAATAAATTCGATGAGATTAAGGAATACCCCCCCCCCCCCCCATTGCCCAATTGGCAAGCATACACTGTTACTTTACAAACATGCATGTCAGGTCAAAATTTTTATGCAATAGGAAGATCAAATGAAATATTTTCAAACTGAGAATGTCGTCTTCCATTATAATCGTTGGAGGAATCATGTCGGGTTTTTTTTGGTGAGGCACCGATCCCTTAGATATGACAAATAAGCTGGAGGTTTCGTGTTGAGATAGAAAGGCCAACGCAAAAAGCAGGGTAAAAACATGGTGTTGTGATCATGTATCAAGATGCTCAAAGCTACCCGTCACAGGCTGAAAATAATATAGAGTAATACTCACTTACCAAAATGCTGAAAATTTTCATTAAAATATTATTACAAAATACTGCTGTTAGTGTATTTTAATGGGCTGGTGATATCACGTCCAGTGCCATAGAAAGGACTTTTCAAATAGCGGGTGCTGGGGGATTCGTTAAAAAAATTGTTAACTAGATGATGCCCGAGGGGATTTCGGTAACTAAAAAAAAAGAAGCAAGAAAAAAAAAAAATAATAAATAAATAAATAAATAAATGAATATATAAATAAATAAATAAATAAATAAGTTTCTGCTGCCAAATGTTCCTCTATTTCAATCATTTTTTTTTCTTGTCAACTTGATGGCAATGGAGTGCTTCCTATGTGATAGCATACGCAACACCCTCTGAAAAATCATGAGGGGTGCTTCCGCATTCACCCCAGTACCCCCGCTTCATATTTTATTAAGTTATTAGATTAAATCATATTCCTCTACTATCTGAAGACTTGTTTGCATGATAAATATATTACACATTTAATCAGTAGTCAATTCATGTTTTCCGTTCTTGGTGGACGAAATTTGACGAAATATAATTTTCCAAAAAAAAAAAAAAGAATAAGTGCGGATTAGTCTGCAGGCACAGACCCTGATTAGAACTTCGGCCAACCAGTGTGCCTCCACGCAAAGACTAGCACATACAAAACTTGCTGTTCCAAGATAACCTTCAGTACACAAGGCATATAAGTAGGCTGCACATTAAGACCCTTAACTCGAGTGAAGGGTTTGCCCAGCAGACTAAGTGCGGATAGACATCATCAACTTGTTCATTGTATTGTAGCGAACCCGTCCGCTACGGTTTTTAGTTATAATGCAGTAAACGTAGATGGCGCTATAGCAACGCACTGGTAAGGCAGCTCTCGGAGACTATAAATAGCGGAGTTTCGCGGTGATCTCGTCACTTCGACGCTGGCGGAGGTCGGAGTCGGACGAAGAACTCCCCGCGCTCCTCTCCAACTGGGCTGAATCAAGAAAAGGTTTGGAAATGAACATTGCTCGCTTAATTTCTACTATTGCAAATACAATTCTGGATAATTGGTGACGGTGTTAAAGGTGATAACATGTAAGAGATGCTGAATGTATAATTAAATTATGACCGTTGTCATAAACCAAATGTAATCATCGTCTCCAACCTGTGTGATCTATGGAATCCGATTGACTTCTACAGTATAAGCCTTCCCATAGAGATTATACAGCTCCAATAGAAATCCCCTGTAATTCTATATTTCACCTGTTCACACTACCTCTCAACACTCCACCCCCATATATTTTGGGAAAACGGAACACGCCCGGGTCTCTACATAACGCCATACGGAAACCGCTCGCATTAAGGATGGCTAGCAATTCATCAACAGATGAAGGTGATAGAGGCAAGGGACAGGCCGGCCCCCGAGCATCTAGGACCCGATCCAAGACGGAGGGCCGCCACACAATGGTGTCAGGAGTGGGATGGAGAATGTGAGGACATCTGGAACAGATGGCAGCAATACTTCAGGGGATGAATCAGTTTCTACACATTCTGGAATCAAGTTATCTACCAGTAGGGGAAGAAGGCAGAAGACCGAGGCTCTGATGGAGATCGCACAGATGATGAAAAATCAAGCCAAGCTAGCTCAGGACGAGATGATGAAACAGCAAGCCAATGCCCAGGTTATGATGATGCAACAGGCTAAATCTATGCAAGCACAGATGGAAAAGCTGCTTCTATCATTCTCTAATGAGCAGAGTAAGCCTACCAGACGGATACGAAGAAAACTGAGTACTCGGGGAAGCACAGATAGGTCTACACAAACAGCATCATCAACTGAGGAGGAGGAAGTTCCATCCAATACTACGTGGCGGAATAGCAGAGGCAATCCTATTAATTCGCCAGTACAAAATGCTGCCAGGAAGACGACATCACCAGCGGTGCAACCAACTGCTGTGCGAGACCCTCCAATTGATGACAGTAGGCTCCAGGCCATAATCCAGCAAGCATTGGAAGATACACTCCAACATGGGCATACGTCAAAACCAAGGTCATCACAGGATGCCCAACAGAAGCCTAGGGGTACCCACTTTATCAAGCCAGACAAATATGATGGATGTTCATCATGGACTGATTACAGCCAACATTTCGACTCATGCCGAGCAGTAAATGGCTGGGATGATGAAGAAGCGGGGAGGATCCTGGCATCATGCTTACGAGGTCAGGCACTAAGGCTGCTACGGGAACAAAGGCATATGGTAGGCTTCAATGATCTGAAGAGAATGCTGGCCAATCGGTTCTCAGACAATAAACAGGCTGAGAATCATTTACTAGAGCTGAAGCAAAGACAGAGACAGGAGGGCGAGACACTCAAGGAGCTTGCACAAAGCATCATAGAGCTCACGGCATTGGCCTACCCAGAGCTGGATTTTGATGTCCGTGACAGATTGGCGAAGGGATACTTCATGGATGCCCTTGTGAAACCTAAGCTCAGAGAGGCAGTGTTCAACAACCAGTGTAAGACATTGGATGATATGGTACATGCTGCAGTGGTAGCTGAGGCCTTCCATCATTCTGAGGACCAGCGGAGCAGCAGGAAACCTAAGTACAGCAGGGCAATGACAAAGGAGAATGAGGAAGATGAATCAACCTCCGAACCAATTTCAGAAGTGAAAGCTATGGTAGCTACCTTGAAGGAAGAACTCTCCAAGCGTAATGCTGAGATGACCACATTGAAGGAAGAATTGGTAGAGGCCATCAGGACTGCACTACAGCCACAACCTCAGACTGTGGTACCTAGTGACAAGCAACAGCAGAAGCAGAGAAATTCAGACAAGTTTGATGGTAGCTGCTACTATTGTAGAAAGAAAGGCCACATGAAGAGGAAGTGCAAAAAGAGGATGAGAGACGAGGCTCAGATTCATCAAGCCGAGCAACAATATCAGAGCTCAACAAACGAAGTAAGGTCGCCCCAGGGGGGCATGGCGCGGCCGTGGAACCTGGAAGCACCAGCCCCTCAATACCAAATGCCACACAGCCAATAGTTACAACCAGGTACAATGGAGAAATCAACAAAGGAATTCTGAAGGGCATGTATGTGTCAGTCACTATCGGTGGGACACAGCTGAGTTTTCTGGTAGACACAGGAGCAACAGATACATACATCTCCAAGTCAGGCTATAGGAAACTACAAGAGAAGCCTACAATTCAAACTACTACAGAGAAGGTTATGCTTGCAGATGGCTCACAACTAGAGGTGGATGGAAAGATCCACACAGAAGTGATTATAGGCCAGGGGAAGGCAAGTATCACCCTGATTGTCGCTGATATCTGTAGCGATGGAGTCTTGGGCATGGATAATCTTCTACAGTTAGGAGCAAGGCTTAACTTGGAGACTGCTACAATGGAAACCAAGTGGGGTTCAGTTCAGTGTCGCCATGAAGACAACACTAGAACTTGCTTCCGCATCATAGCTACTGAGATGTACACCATACCGGCAGGCCGAGAAGGCATCATTACAGGAAAAGTACTGGATGGGGTTTCAGATGACGTTACAGGCATGGTCGAAGCATCAAATGATAGACGTCAACTTACACAGAAAGGCATCATCTTGGCCAGGACCCTCGTCAGAACTAGTAATGGAGCAGTCCCAGTTAGAGTATACAACCCTACAGGATCACAACGTGTGATAAAGAAGGGGACAGGGCTAGGATATTTGTCGGCAGTATCAGAACCAGATATCCGAGCATCTCATCTTTCCAGTGAGGAGATTGATCTACCAGAGTATCTGACTGATTTGTACGAGCGGAGTATACAAGAGGTGCCAGAGCAGTACCATGCACCTATTGCTAAGCTTCTGACTACATACCAGGATGTCTTTTCCAAAGGAGACTATGACTTGGGGAAAACCAATCTGGTGAAACATACAGTTGACACCGGACAGACCAGGCCAATCAAACAGAGGCCACGGAAACATCCGTTTGGACAGAGAGATGTAATCAGGAAGCATGTCAATGATCTTCTGGACAGGGAACTCATCGAGCCTTCAGACAGTCCATGGGCAGCCAACATCGTCTTAGTTAAGAAGAAAGACGGCTCCCAGCGCTTCTGTGTTGATTACAGGCAACTGAATAGTGTTACCATCAAGGATGAATATCCTCTCCCTCGTATCGACGAGACCCTTGATGCACTCTCTGGAGCCAAATGGTTTTCAACGTTGGACCTTGCTAGTGGGTACTGGCAGGTAGAGCTTGACTCGGATGCTAAGAGGAAGTCAGCTTTCCTCGCAGATGGGGGACTGTATGCCTGGAAGGTCATGCCTTTCGGCATGTGCAACGCCCCAGCAACGTTTGAAAGACTCATGGACCAGGTATTGAGAGGACTACACTGGGAGACGCTATTGGTCTATTTGGATGACGTGATCGTGTTCGGGAAATCCATTGATGAGGAGATGGCGAGGCTGCAGCAGGTGTTTGAACGTCTAAGACAGACAGGGCTGAAGTTGAAGCCAAAGAAGTGCAACTTGTTCAAGACTTCTGTTTCATACCTCGGGCACGTCGTCTCTGCAGAAGGTATATCGACTGAGAAGGACAAAACAGAAACAATCAGGACATGGCCCAGACCCGAGTCAGTGAGGGAGGTCCGTGGATTCTTAGGCCTTGCATCTTACTATCGTCGCTTTGTTGAAGGCTTTGCCAGAATTGCTAGGCCTCTGCATCAACTGACAGAGAAAGGACGGAAGTTTGAGTGGAACCAGGACTGCCAAGAAGCTTTCGAGGAACTGAAGCACAGACTAGTCACGGCTCCAATACTGGTATACCCTACCGAGGAGGGAAGATTCATTCTGGACACAGACGCCAGCAATGATGGTATCGGCGGTGTAGTCTCCCAGATACAGAATGGCCAGGAACGGGTCATTGCCTATGGAAGCCGAGTCCTAAGCAAACCAGAAAGAAACTACTGTGTAACACGTAAGGAACTACTTGCTGTAGTAGTGTACCTCAAACATTACAAGCAGTATTTGTATGGTCGCCACGTCCAGGTGAGGACTGATCATGGAGCTCTGAGATGGCTGATGAATTTCCGGCAACCTGAAGGTCAGCTGGCAAGATGGCTGGAAGTCATATCAAGCTACGACATTGAGATTATACATAGGGCTGGAAGGATTCACAGCAATGCTGACGCTCTATCACGGAGACCATGCAGGCAGTGTAAGCGAGAAGGAGGCTGCATATACGGAGGAGACACTGGGAATATCAACGTCATCACGTTGAGGAATGACAACCTAGCTGACATCCAAGAGGCCCAGCAGGAAGATCCTTACATAAATCCAGTCAGGAATGCACTGGTGGAAGGGAGGAAGCCATCCCGGGAAGAGGCGACGGCATATCCTTTTAAGGTCAAGGTTCTTCTGGATCACTGGGACCAGCTAGAGGTCAAAGATGGTGTTCTGTACAGAAGGTGGGAATCAGAAGATGGAAGAGATGTCAGGTGGCGTTATGTACTACCTAAAGTTCTGATACCGGAGGTGCTACAGGACCTGCACTCCTCTCCAATGGCAGGACATCTTGGTATGACGAAGACTCTACACAAGGTACAGGAACGTTTCTACTGGGTAGGAATGAAGGAAGAAGTCAGATCCTTCATTAGGCAATGTCCAGACTGCGCTCGCCGACAGAAGGCAGGACCAGGGAAAAGAGCTCCGCTACAGCAGAGGCAGAGTGGATATCCGATGGAGAGGGTCGCCCTGGACATCATGGGACCATTGCCAGTTACTGATGACGGGAACAAGTACATTCTTGTGGTAGCTGACTATTATACAAAGTATGTCGAGGCATATGCAATACCAGATGAAAGAGCTGTAACAGTGGCACGGAAGCTAGTGGACGAATTCATCTGCCGCTACGGAGGAGTTCCTAATGAGATACATAGTGACCAGGGCAGGAACTTCGAGTCCAACATCTTCCAAGAAGTGTGTCAACTACTGGGTGTCAGAAAGACAAGGACGACACCGTACAACCCAAAGAGTGATGGGATGGTTGAAAGGTTCAACCGTACGCTGATCAACATTCTTGCTACCCTATTGGATCCAGAGAAGCACCAGCGGGACTGGGACAGGTATATACCCTACGCCACAGCTGCATACAGAAGCTCCACGCACGACACAATCAAGGAGACTCCAAACATGATGATGTTTGGCCGAGAGGTTTCACTGCCTATCGATTTGCAGTTCTCCAAACAGGATGGAAGAGAGTGGACTGACTATGCTCAGCAGCTGAGGGAGAGAATGGAAGAGACATACCAGAGGGCCCAGCAACGTAAGGGTGTTGAATTGAGACGCCAGAAAAGGAACTATGATCGGAAATCAGATGGGAAACTCTATGAAGCTGGACAGTTCGTATGGCTCCGCAACAATGCCAGGAAGAAAGGAGTCAGCCCCAAATTGTCACCTAAATGGGAAGGTCCCTACCAGGTGGTTTCTAGACTTTCCGACGTGACCTATCGTATCCAGAGATCCCCCAGGAGCAAACTAAGAGTGGTACACTTCGACCGCCTGAAGCTCTACAACGGATATGATGTACCAGAGGCCTGGAGGACTCAGCCAGCCGACCTAACAGACAAGGTGACTACCAATCGTGAACCAGATGTTGTGGATGATGGACAACCTACTCAGGCTTCTACTGAGACTACAGTGGAACCAGGAATTCCATTACCTGATGATTCTAGTGACCCAGACGTCAACCCTTCACGCTATCCTAGGAGGCGGAGAAGGCCTCCAGACTATTTATATTGAACACTCATAACATTCAATCTGCAGATAGATGTGGAACTGTATTCTAGCTGTTTCTAAAACTGACAAATTGTTAATATATATCGTTCTATGGATTTACTGCGTGGTCTAAAAGAAGACGCGAGGATTCTGACGGTTGAAGAATGAACTAATCAGATAGAAGCACTAATCCACACAAACTGTTGAACCAATGTGGAAAACAACCCAATCTATACTGGACTTGTCTATATATAAATGTTTCGCCCTATTTATGTCGTAGTGTAAGTCATTTATTTGTTTTGTGAAACACCACACCATTATCTTTTCGGATAATATTGTTCAAGGAGGTGTCCTCGACTCACATATATTTATAAAACTAATTTTGCATAGAAGCACTCGCTGTAATGTTTATATTCAGAGTTAATGCCCACAGAGTGAACACGTTTCATATTGCTAATGAGAATGATGATAATGTTGCTATCAATGAGAGCTTACAGAAATAAGTTATGGAAGCTGCAGAGAGATTGATTGTACATAGTATCCATATAAGGAGTGTATATAAGAGGACATAACTCTCAGTATGATTAATACAGCGATGCATATAATTCAATACATTTTGGTTGCTTTGTCAAATTGTTTGGAATCCCTCTGCTAATGTGAGGATAAAACAAATGTGAGGACACATTCCTTGAAGAGGGGGGCTGTGTAGCGAACCCGTCCGCTACGGTTTTTAGTTATAATGCAGTAAACGTAGATGGCGCTATAGCATTTGGTGCGTTAGAATTCAATGATCGACTTACGCTACGCACTGCGTAAGGCAGCTCTCGGAGACTATAAATAGCGGAGTTTCGCGGTGATCTCGTCACTCGTCACAACTGGGCGTTGTGGCGTGTGCCTGCAATCCAAGCTGTGTGGGGAAGTTACAAATTGATGCAGAGGTTCGAGGTTCGAGCCCTGGTCACGTCTTTCGGATGGTGACGTTAAAGGTCGGTCCCAGACGTAAATAATCATATCTGATTGATACACGTCTGACAAAAACTAAAATACACACACACGATCTCGTCACTTCGACGCTGGCGGAGGTCGGAGTCGGACGAAGAACCCCCTGCGCTCCACTCCAACTGGGCTGAATCAAGAAAAGGTTTGGAAATGAACATTGCTCGCTTAATTTCTACTACTGCAAATACAATTCTGGATAATTGGTGACGGTGTTAAAGGTGATAACATGTAAGAGATGCTGAATGTATAATTAAATTATGACCGTTGTCATAAACCAAATGTAATCATCGTCTCCAACCTGTGTGATCTATGGAATCCCTATTGACTTCTACAGTATAAGCCTTCCCATAGAGATTATACAGCTCCAATAGAAATCCCCTGTAATTCTATATTTCACCTGTTCACACTACCTCTCAACACTCCACCCCCATATATTTTGGGAAAACGGAACACGCCCGGGTCTCTACATAACGCCATACGGAAACCGCTCGCATTAAGGATGGCTAGCAATTCATCAACAGATGAAGGTGATAGAGGCAAGGAACAGGCCGGCCCCCCAGCATCTAGGACCCGATCCAAGACGGAGGGCCGCCACAGTATATTCATGAAGACATGCAGAGGCCCGTCTCATCAGAACAATGAAAGTGCTTAAAATATCAAAAATCTATCATTTCTTATCCGGTTTCAATGACATTGTCAGTATTTTAATTGTCTCATTTTACTTTTTCTATTCAAATCATATTATATCCAAGCCTGGAATACCCCCTTTAAGCTTCCTTTCTTAGGCACGTCATCCCACATGAAATAATAATATTTGTTGACAACGAAACTACATAATTTTTATCATGTCATCTCTGCCTTCCAGAAGGTGTACGTTTTTCATTGAATCACATGGATCCTTTTAATTTATACATTTTTTTTTATATATCTATATGATACACTGAAATATGAAGAGTTAATGGACGAGGAGTAATGTTCAATACTTAATTATTATATTGCCCCCTTTCCTGTCCAAACGACGGTGTAATATTCGCAACAATCACCCTCATGAACATTTGGTATTTGCATACTATACCAGCATGCTGACAATCACCATGTAGAAGCATGCTCATTATAACTGTAACGTTAAATATTTTTTAAATGATATGTTATTTTTCCTGTCTAACCATCCTTGTGATCCCATACATAGTGTTGTGCATATAAAGAGTTTAGTTACAAAAGGGGTTAGGTCCACTATGGACCATTTCGAGTAAAAAACATGTTTTTTATTCTCACTTATGTAATGTTATGTTGGTGGAATGACACTGTATATCACTGAGATGGACACGTGACTGATTGAACTCTCAAATAACAAGTTTATTAACAACCACTTAGCAACCACGCGCATGCGTAAACATATATCATAACCAGGGCCGTAGCTGGAGGGGGGGGGGGGGTATGGGGGTGTGACCCCCCCCCCCCCCAACATTCATGGCAGTCGGCAAAATCATGTACCAGTTGGCAAAATGGAGGATAGGGGAAAAAGAAAGAGGGAAAGAAAGGAAGAGAAAAAAGAAAGAAGGAGAGAGGGGAGAGAAAGAAAAAGAAAGAAAGAAAGAGAGAGAGAGGGGGAGAAAGGGGGGGGGGGGGGAGAAAGTGAGATAGAAAGAAAGAAAGAAAGAAAGAAAGAAAGAAAGAAAGAAAGAAAGAAATAATAATAATGATAATAATAGGCATTTATATAGCGCCATCTATCTAGAAATATTATATTCCGAGGCGCGTTGTTATTATTATTATCACCCCGGCTTTAGCTCGAGCTGCCTTTCAGCGCTCATGCATTCAAGGAATTAATCCTGCCAGGTACCCATTCACCTCACCTGGATCGAGTGCAGCACAATGTGGATAAATTTCTTGCTGAAGGAAATTACGCCATGGCTGGGATGAAAGAAAGAAAGAAAGAAAGAAAGAAAGAAAGAAAGAAAGAAAGAAAGAAAGAAAGAAAGAAAGAAAGAAAGAAAGAAAGAAAGAAAGAAAGAAAGAAAGAAAGAAAGAAAGAAAGAAAGAAAGAAAGAAAGAAAGAAAAAAGGAAAGAAAAATAGGGGTACTAACTACGAAGAAGGTTACGACTTTTAGAGTAAAGACAACCAGGTGGCAAATCCAAGTCCATGTAGCCAGGCTTAGAGCCCTACTAGTCAGCAAAATACAAAGGACAAAACAGATGGAGCTATAATAACACACAAAGTAAGCCCCCGGTCCTCCCCCAATATAATTGAGTTTGCAAATTATACCACAATTATTGACGATTTAACAAACACATTAGTTTTGTTAAATTAGAAGCAAGACTAGGTAAATAAATATGGGGTGGGATGAATTTCCAAGGTTTAAGTTGAATAATCAAAGCCAAAGTATAGTTGGCAAATTATAAAGTGGGCCTATTAAAGTGGCAGAACACTATACGCTCTACCAGTCAGCAAAGTGATATACAAGTACTGCCCCGTTTCAGATCTGAAAATAACAGAACTAAAGACTTAAAAAACTGGTAACTCTTCAGTTGGCAAATTCATGAAGACAAGTCTACAACTTGTAGACTTGTCTACAAGTTTGCAGTTGGCAAAAAACACAAAAATGTTCTAAGTTATTTTTACTAAATTCTGTCGCCGAAGATTTTTTTTAATTTATGGTGTCAGAATGTGCTTGGGGTGGGGATGGGTGGGAGTGGGGGCAGGTTGGAGTTGCATCATTCCTGGTGCTCTTATTGTCTGACTAATGAGATATATAGTCCTGTTGTATTTTAAGTCCATATTAAGATTATGCACCAAATTATCTCCTCGCACTTCAAGTTATTATTGTTTTATGTAGTGCCATATGCTTTTTTCATGACTATATACTTAAAGTGATTGCCCCCTTTTAAGGCCTTAATAAAACATTTCCAGTCTGTGCTTACGTCCGCATTGGTGTGGACCGATATAGATACAGGGCTGGTGTTAAATCAACACTGGCGTTTTTGCAGTGCACGAATTCCTAAAGACAGTCCTTAAAATGTCCCTTTTTCTGATCTAATTATAATAAATGGCTTGTCATTTGGGCACTTTTTGGAGTTTTAAAAGTGAAATACGAAGGCTTTCGTGCACACTTTTGGTGAATTTTGTGATAATTTTCAATAGAAAAATAAGTTTTTAAAAATTTAGGGGTCATCATGCCCCCGTATTGTCGTTGCGAGCATTTTGGGGCCAGGGTGAAATCGCCCCAAACGCCTCAAACAGACACTCCAAAATGTATTTGAAGTGCATTATTAGAACTGAAACTTATCTTTACACCAGGAAAAATTAACTTAACAAAATAAGCAACAAGAAATATTTATAAAAAGTAGAAGGGCCTGTACAAGTATACTGATATTTCACTCTCTCAGCTCATATGCACTTGATCGACTTCCATCGAGGATTCAGGCTAAATTCCGCCCGCCACTTCCGGGGACCAACCAACGTAGTATTTCGATGAAGAGCACTCCGTCGATTCACCGGTTGTCCCTACGATACACGCGCGCCTATGGGGATTGTGAACTGTAGGAAAAATCGTATAAAATTACACTTTTTGATATTTCTACGAAGACGAAGTTATATAGAAAATGAAGAATATTACAATCAGACCATATCCCTAGAAAATTGCTTCAAGAAATGTAATTATGAAGAGGAAATGGACAAAAATTTGTGAAGAAAAATCACGAAAAAGGAAATCGCATCATGAATATTGATATCATGGGCGGTCCCACATTTGCATGTTATAGCGAGTTTTCCATTATTTAATAAATAATGGCATTATTTAATAAATAATGGTTATTTGTATATAAATAATGATTATTTGTATATAATGGCAAACTGTAAAAATTGTTTATAAATAATGATTATTTATAAACAATGGGATATTGAAACTAAATTATTATTTATAAATAACGAAGTAGATATTTCATTATTTAACAAATAATCTTTATTTATAAATAATGGAAAACTCGAACATTAAATAATGATTATTTATAAATAATGAGAATAATGGTGCACTCGAAAAAATTATTTATAAATAATGAAGTAGACGTTTTCATTATTTAACAAATAATCATTATTTATAAATAATGGAAAACTCAACAAATTATTTATAATTAAAGAAATGTGCACTGGCATTGATAATAAATAATAATTATTTATAAATAATAGAAAACTTATTTATAAATAACGGAAAAACGAATTGCAATTATTTATAAATAATGAAGTATGTAGTGTCATTATTTATAAATAATGAAGTATGTAGTGTCATTATTTATAAATAATATAAAAACAAATAATCATTATTTATAACTAATGAAAAACAAATAATCATTGTTTATAAATAATGAAAAACAAATAATCATTATTTATAAATAATGAAAAACAAATAATCATTATTTATAACTAATGAAAAACAAATAATCATTATTTGTAAATAATGAAAAACAAATAATCATTATTGATAAATAATGAAAAACAAATAATCATTATTTACAAATAATGAAAAACAAATAATCATTATTTGTAAATAATGAAAAACAAATAATCATTATTTATAGATAATGAAAAACAAATAATCATTATTTATAAATAATGAAAAACAAATAATTATTATTTATAAATAATGGAATGTCGAACTATTATTATTTACAAATAATGAAGTATTACTTGGAATTATATATAAATAATTAGAAATGATATTTTATATAATAGTAGTTATTTACAAATAAAATGTAAATTATATATAAATAATAGTTATTATTTAATAAATAATGATTATATAACAAATAATTGTTCTATATAATATTGGTACATTCGGCGCCTCATATAGTGGTTATTACATGAATGGAACAAAAAATTGATTCCATTGACTCGAAATCCTCCGGAGCACTGCCACTGGAATTGGTGTCAGACGATGAAACAAAGAGCGTGATTGGTTGTAAGCTAGTCAGTCCGCAAATCACGCTATGAGTGCTGTATTGTGATTGGTTATTTTCACCGAGGAAATGAGAAAATCTCGGCAGTTTTTGTATGATATTTTTCATTTTTTTAAGAAAACGTGCAAGTTTTGTCTCTGACGAGTTCGACATATGATTTTAGAATTATTTTTTACACATGTCGACAAAGTTGTAGGTAGATACAAAATTTGAGGCACGAAACGGAAGAAAAAAGCCCGCGGTCTATATTTTGTTCACCTGAAGGTTTTATTCAGCTTGGGTCGGCTGTATTTGGCAGTTAATGATACGCGTACCGCCTTGACCGAACTGTGCGAAGTCTGTGTGGTCTGTGTGGTAGAGATAGGCCGGGCCGTAAACACTACTTCTTGGGGGTGCATAAATTGCCCTAATTAAGTTTATTATTTGTGACAAAATAGAATCACTGTAATTTGTTTATGATATTAACTGTGGTACGACATAAGGATAACGGAGCAGCTTCTGTTTATGTTAAGATATAGACATATAAAGAAAATAGGAAGTTTTCTTGTGATGACCAAAAAGTATAAATATTATTCTCTGATTCTGTACTCCCGAGTTCAGGTTCAGTTGTCTTAGCGACGCGTTGTTTACTACTGCGCGCATTGTGTGTGTACGTGATTATTGCATAGAGATGTATTCGGCGTATTCTGTGTGGTGTAGGGCCTATACACCGTTCATGCGCTGCACGTATACGTATATGCACACATTATTCATCCCTGGATTTGGCTTCTTAAAATGAGACAAGCATGATTTACCGTGAAAATTGACGGAGCTAAATATTAATCAATCAATATGAATTTTATATGTATGAAAGCTTACATGTTACATATCCCTGTCTGGGAACGAGGATTTCCAAATCTAACGCAAAACGCGCTGCTGCCAGGTTGAACATCGTATACCAAAATCCAATCGAGCACATGCAGTGCGACCAATTAATGGATATTGTGCATGATAAGAACAAAAAAGTTAATTGCATTGTAAAGTTTAACCTAAAAGTGACGAAGGTTTTTTTTCAAGAATGGGCATGATTTTACATGTAATGAAAAGGAAATGTTCTCTTCTTCTTCTTATATCTAGGACGAGGATATTGTACCCCCTTTCAATTTTTGATAGGAGAGGAAAGAGTATAAAGAGTTGATATATAGGCATACTAAAATAGACAATCGTGCGCAGTGCGACTAATCAATTAACGTAGATTATGCGTGATAAGTACAAAAAAGTTCATTGGATTGTAAAGTTTGACCTAAAAAACACGGCGGTTTTTTTTCAACCAATCAGGTTGAACCTTATATCACAAGAAAGAGTTACAACCTGTCTATCTGATAGTCTTTGAACTGAGACATTTTGATACGAAAGTCAGACGCTGTAAGAGTTAGACGCAGTGCAAAAAGTTCTTCTCTCACACAAAAACACGAGAAACTGTGTATTTTCAGTAAAAAAACACGGTTGTTTTTTTAGAGAGTCAAAAAGGGGCCTAAGCTTTCGATCCTAGCAGAATCTTCGTCGGAGGCAAAATGACAAACATATAAAGTGGAACAACCATAATATAGACCACATACAAGCTACAGCAACACTAGAAACAAGGAGACAAAAGGGGCATAAGTGAGTAGAGAAGACCAATCAGGTTAGTGAAGGGGATGAAAGAAAATGAGTAGGCAGACACAAAGGGAAGTTAGTGTAAGTAAGGCCAGTAAAAGACCTCAAGCCAAGAGGGATTAAGATAATGAGGCAGGCAACATCAAACAGGATCTGGAACAAAAATGCAGTGATAGAGGGTATGAGGAAGAGATGAATAACAAGATAATTAGTGAGAGGTGGGTCAAACAGGTTACAAAGAAAGGCATAATAAACTGGTGCATAAGAGTGGGGAAAAAAAGGAAAAGAATGGGGAACAACTGGTAATGTGCAAAAGACATATAAGTATATATGATAAAGCATTAAACAAACTAAGAGAAGAAGGTAAGTGTAAATATGTAACTATAAGTGACATGTATATAACTATATCCAAAAAAGAAATGTATATGAAAAAATATGAATACACATATGGTGTAACTGATATTGTAATCCGCTAGGTGTGACAGGAAAAAACATAAGACTATATAGTAGGGGAAAAAAAAAAAAAAACAACAACCTGTATTTGTGAAAAAGAGGAAGCAAATTGCCTAAAAAGGTAAAAGCAAATATAGAAGAGAGGGGGTGTATTATGAAGAAACCATAGTATACATGTAAATAAGCAAATGTGGTAAATCTAAAAGAGGTGATCGAGTGGAGAAAACAAAAAAATATATATAATAATTTTTATGTCGCCTGAATAAGGAAGGAAAGGTGGGAGGAAAGTAGAGGAAGAAACTATAATGTAACTATTCAAAAGAGCTGAGGGGAAAAAATTATATGTATATATAAATTGAAAGTGGATAGGAGAGAATAATCAGTCGTTCCCCTCTTGGATGTTCAGGCCATGAGGTTGGGTGGTGCGAAGTCGTCTCATCCAGAGCTTCTCTCTGCTAGTACAGTACGGACTGAGTCAGGACGGTACCTATAGATTCGATGCCCTGTAGCATCATGTCAGTGATGGAGTGGTTGGGGAGGTTAAAATGGCGGCCAACTGGAGTGTCCAGCTTTGCTGTGTTGACGGTGGATCTGTGCCCGTAGAATCGTTTCTTGAGTGTGGTCTTGGTTTCCCCTATGTATTGTACCCTACAAACTCTGCAAGTGATGAGATATACAACATTAGTGGTAGTGCATGTGATGTTGCCCTTGATTTGGTGAGACAGGCTGGTGGAGTTGCTGGTGAAAGTGTCGCCCTCGTGAAGAAGGTGTATTTCACATATATGATGCACCGGCCTGTTGCTGGTGCATTTGAAGGTGCCATGCTGTATATGCATGGGCGGAAATCTGTCCCGAAAGGTAGGGGGGACAACAGGGGCTGATCCAGCCTTCGCCAATAAGGGGGGGGGGGCGAAAAAAATATTTTCAGCCATATGTTAATCCCCGATCGGCAGCTCGAAGGTAATTTTTGTCTGTTTCATTGAAGGAGTAGTCCTCATGGTCACTTTTTAGCTTTATCCTTATAAATCAACATAAATATATGATATCATTGTCCTTATTTATATAATGCGAGCGCGAAGCGCGAGCAAATTTTTTTTGGAAAATTTATGTATTTTTTTCCTAAAATTTGAACATTCTGGGCAATGTTTGTTATCCTGAAAAAGATGTATATACAACTAAATATTTACTACGACCGCGAAGTACAAGCAGAGGTTAACTGATGGAAAAGGTACCTGTTAAAGACTGCTTGCAATTAGCCATGAAGACGTTACATATTTCAACAATCAAATAATGCGAGCGCGAAGCGCGAGCTGAAATTTTTTGAAATCTTTACCTAAAGACTGGAAATTCTAAGCACTTTTTGTAACTTAAACATATAATAGGTATGTAAATAAACAGTTGATGCGAACGCGAAGCGCGAGCGGAAATTTTTGAGATTTAGACCTATGAACGAGACATTCTATTAATGTTTTGTAAATCATGAAAAGGATGAGTAATTGGGGTCTTTCTTACACCCGGTCCTTACATTAATAAAGCGAGTGCGAAATGCAGCCAGAAAATGTTCATATACGTTTAATTTGAATTGATCGAAAAGGTACTTGTTAAGGACTGCTTGCACTTAGCCATGAAGACGTAACATATTTCAACAATCAATGCTAGCGCGAATCGCGAGCTGAAAATTTTTGACATTTTTTCAAAAAGAATCGAAAATTTTAATCAATTTTTGTAATCGTGAACAGGGTAGCTATATAACTAAACAATTGATGTAAGCGAAGCTTGCGCAGAAAAATTCGAGATTTAGACCTAAAAACGGAACACTCTACTCATGTTTTGTAAATCATGAAAAGGATGAGTAATAGGGGATCTTTCTACATTAATAATGCGAGCACAAAGCGCGAGCAGAAAATTTTCGATATTGTGATCTGAAACAGGATAATGATTTAAATAGAGAACAAATTGAATATCTGAATAAACATGAGCGTGTTTCAGTTTTAGACCTAGAATCTCGGCATTTTACACATCTATCAGCGAGCGCGAAGCGCGAGCTTAAACTATTTGATATTCCGATCTGAAAAAAAGAGTCAATTTCAGCTATATATTTCAAGCACTTTGTAGGAAAATTGTGAGGTGGATATGAATCACACTTAATAAAGAGCTGATATTTTTCATTATTATTTGAGTTTTGACATAGGACCGGGACATCCTTAGGACAAGTCATAAGAAAATGATGACTATCTTCCTATTCCTCTTACTAAGCGCGAGATGAAACAAAAGGGACAATTTAATCATTAAATTTATATCTTATTTATTCATGCATAATGCGGGCGAGAAATCTGATGATATTATGGCCTGAAAACTGGACATTTCAAGCACTTTTGTAATTAGGAATAGAATGCATCAGTTAAAATATTTTTAACCATCAATGCGAGCGCAAATCGCGGGCCAAAATCTTTGATAAACTGTCATGAAAATCAATATTGAGACATACATAAATCGCCAATCAAAATACGAGTAGCACTATCTGCTACGTTTTGACAATCAGACTTGAAAAGGGATATTTTCAAAGTAAATGGAATACACAAAAATAATAGGTACTGAATAAATCGAATTTTGCGAGCGCTCAGTGCGAGTTGAAAATGTCAATATTCAGACCATAAAGCTGTAACTTTTACAGATCACTTTTTTAAAAATCCGTTTGTGAATCACACAAAATAACGAAATTTTGATTTCCGAGGTGAAACGTATAATGTGTATTGACTTCCAAACATGATATTTAAGCTCCATATTGAAAAATCACCTAACAGGCAATGCGAGCGCGAAGCGCGAGCGAAAATTTTATTTAGTGACATGAAAGATTCTTTTTATTTTCCAAGTTTTCCCCTCATCTTATTTTATTCACTCTGGAAAATTTGACAAGCAAAAAAAACAAAGGTTTTCACCCAAAATGTAAGGTCATTTAGTCCAAAATACATGTATTATTTCGAATGTGAATGATGCATTTTCTCCATCATAAAAGACCAAAAATAGTAGGGGGGACATTTGATATTGTGTCCCCCCTACTATTTTTGGTAGGGGGGACACGTCCCCCCTGTCCCCCCTGGGATTTCCGCCCATGTGTATATGGGAGAAGAATGGTTAGTGAGGGAGGGTACTTCAGCACGAACAATGAGGTCCCTGAGATTCGGTGGGCGTCGGTATGCTAGAAGGGGAGTATCGGGAACGGCCTGTTGGAGACGATCAGAAGTGTGTAAAATGTGGTGGTTATCACAAAGGATTTTGCGGAGAGGGGGTAGATTGGGATGGAAGGTGGTCACAAGCGGTATTCTGTCGGTACCCAGGACCAAAATCCAATTGAAACCAGTTGGATTTCCAACTGGTTTCAATTGGTTTCAATTGGTTTCAACTGGTTTCAATTGGTTTTAACTGGAATTTAACAATTTCCAGTTGAAACCAATTGAAACCAGTTGGGCAACTGGAAATCCTAACTGGAACCAGTTGGGTATTACTGGAAATGACTTCCAATTGGAAATGATTTCTAACTGGAACCAGTTGAGTAACTGGAAATCCCAACTGGAACCAGTTGGGCAACTGGAAATCCTAACTGGAACCAGTTGGGCAACTGGAAATCCTAACTGGAACCAGTTGGGTAACTGGAAATGACTTCGAACTGGAAATGATTTCTATGTGGAACCAGTTGGGTAACTGGAAATCCTAACTGGAACCAGTTGGGTAACTGGAAATCCTAACTGGAACCAGTTGGGTAACTGGAAATGACTTCCAATTGGAAATGATTTCTAACTGGAACCAGTTGAGTAACTGGAAATCCCAACTGGAACCAGTTGGGCAACTGGAAATCCTAACTGGAACCAGTTGGGTAACTGGAAATGACTTCCAACTGGAAATGATTTCTAACTGGAACCAGTTGGGTAACTGGAAATCCTAACTTGAACCATGCAGTTGTGTAACTGGAAATCCTAACTGGTACCAATTGGGTAACTGGAGATGACTTCTAACTGGAAAGATGGGTAACTGGAAATGAATTCTAATCGGTACCAGTTGGGTAACTGGAAATAAAACTGGAACCAGTTGGGTAACTGGAAATGATTTCCAATTGGTTTCCAATTGGAAATTTTCCAGTTACCCAACTGGATCCAATTGAAACCAGTTAATTTGCATATTATCTGCCAGTGTGCACAGATTAATGTTTTATGAGATTCATCATCATTAACAATGGATCTATTTAATTCTTTTCAATTTCCTGTGCCACACTTTTTAAAGATAAGTATTTAGAATACTTAGCAGTGAAAACCATGTTCATAAATGTTATAGATTATAATTAAAACAGATTAAAGGATAATTAGTACACCACTAACTGTTACCAAATTACATCAAATAAAAATACATATATTTGAAGATCTTCCGCCAGTATGATTTACTGTTTAATTGTGCCACCACAAGTGACTTACCATACATGTATGCGATGACTCTGCCACGGCCAATAAATGTCTCAACACCTACTTAAATCGTCTGTAGTTTTCCCTTTATTTACTGGCGTGGTGGCTTACGGTGTGATCAGAATCCCGCGGCTAACTTTCGCTACCAGGATCAAAGAATCCGGATTGCGGGAAATCTTGCTCGAAAACTTGGGGACAGGCGCTCACCAGGACTAAATTTGGTGTGATAGTTTGGGTAGGCATACAGAGTTGAGTATTTATAAAGCGTACGTAGTCCCATATATAGTATGTACTGTACTGCAATGCGCGCCGCATCGACGAAGCGATGCACGGTCGTGGCGGGGCCCACCCGCGTCGGGCTCGCATCTATACAGAGATGTGTAGCCGTCGCTGAGGCACCTCAGCGTAGGTGTCCTCCTGCTGTAGAGCATGAGTCTATCGTGACTCGTAATAAATCTAAGAATGACACCCCATTTTTCCCTGCCAGTGTTCGGGGAACCTCCGAACAGTTGACAGTGGAATTGCATAGTGGTTCTCCTTTGAATTTGATAAGTGAGTCTACTGCTGATTTCTTTGGCCTTGAAGTTGTAATCGATTCGTTTGGTTACAGTGACTATGTTGACCCCGAAGTGTCGTTTGCCTTGCCATCTGGCATTGTTGGCATTACATCTTTTTCTCTTTTCCATGATGGATGTGAGTTGTATTATGATGGTTTCGTGGTTGAAGATGGTGTGGTGAACTTTGACGTGATGGCTGGGGCTCCCTTTATGGAGAAGAATGATGTTTCCATTCGACCTTCTAAACACCAAATCATGTTTGGGGACTACCATACTTTTTCTTACATGTCACCATCTGATCAATTCCCCCAATCTAGTCCCACTAGTATGAATGAATTAGATGAGCTAGATTGTGCAGTGGGTATGATATTGCAAGGATCTGAGAATGAGTGCAAACACACCAATCCTGGATTTGACAGTGAGTGTAAACACACACTCCCACTAAATGAATGTTCTCAAGTATACAGAGAGATCATGGATGTTGGGTGTAATGTTCGGTTGAATGAGACTGAAGCTGAGCATCCACACATTCACAAGTCCAATGACATTAATAACATACACAGTGAGGTCATTGATATTGAGTGTAGTGTAGAGGTGAATGAGACTGAAGCTGACCATCCACACATTCACAAGTCCATTGACAATCATAACATGCACAGTGAGATCGGATTGATGACCAGTGTGGAGACTGAAAGTACACGTATTATGACGGAGTATAATGTTGGTAACACAGACTTGGGATTTGCGTTGCCACTACGTGGGTTGAAGATGGATGGTGGGATTCGTGAGACCTTGAGTGAAAGTGTTGAGAAAGTCACACAATCCGAAAGCTGTAAGCCTGCTGTGAGTACTGATAATAGCTGTGACCGTGCTAAGCCATGCATAAGCACAGTAGGTGAAGTTGGGACACATTACAGTTGTCAAGTAAAACATGAACATGAAATTAGTTGGGACAGTGACCTATCGTGTGTAAAGGTTGTAGGTGAAATTAGGCTACATAACAACAATCAGGTAAAGTACGAATATACACAATTTGATAGTGTTCCTGATACTGAGCTTAGCTCTGTTGTTCCCAACACTGAGCCTAGCTCTGGTGTTTCTGATACTGAGCCTAGCTCTGGTGTTCCTGATACTGAGCTTAGCTCTGTTGTTCCTGATACTGAGCCTAGCTCTGGTGTTCCTGATACTGAGCCTAGCTTTGTTGTTCCTGATACTGAGCCTAGCTCTGGTGTTCCTGATACTGAGCCTGGCTCTGCATCTGGTGTTCCTGGTACTGAGCCTAGCTCTGGCATTCCTGATACTGAGCTTAGCTCTGTTCCTGATACTGAGCCTAGCTCTGGTGTTCCTGATACTGAGCCTAGCTCTGACATTCCTGATACTGAGCTTAGCTCTGTTGTTCCCGACACTGAGCCTAGCTCTGGTGTTCTTGATACTGAGCCTAGCTCTGGTGTTCCCGGTACTGAGCATAGCTCTGGCATTCCCTGTAATGAGCCTAGCTTTGGCATTCCTGATACTGAGCCTAGCTCTAATACTGGGCGTTGTGGCGTGCGCCTGTAATCCAAGCTATGCGGGGAAGTTACAAATTGATGCAGAGGTTCGAGCCCTGGTCACGTCTTTCGGATGGTGACGTTAAAGGTCGGTCCCAGACGTAAATAATCATATCTGATTGATACACGTCTGACAAAACTCAAATACACACACACACACTTCCCATAGTGTCTTGGTAATGAGCCTTACGTTAGCTCTCTTGTGTCTTGTAATGAACATAGCTCTAGTGGTAGTATGCTCTCCTTTCATTGCTACTCATGTTTCGGAAGCTGAACCTAGCCTTGCTGTTGCAGGTTATGTACACAATGCTGACTTCACTTCAATAGAGCATTGCGCCGGCATTCGATCGCTTTCGCATGACCTTTATTCTCCTTTCGCTACAGTGGAGAACCGTATTCGCGAAATCCACGATCTTCTTGAAAACCGAACCGTTGACTACCTGTCGGACGTAGAGTACATCGATGAGAGTACCCGTAGTACAGATCGTTGTTATTTCGGTTTCGTTCTTTGTACACGTGATCATGATATCGATGAGAGTACCCGTAGTACAGATCGTTGTCATTTCGGTTTCGTTCTTTGTACACGTGATCATGATATGCCCAGGCATGTACGTGGTGTCCGCAACACAGATCGTTTTCGGCATTTCGGCTTTGTTCGTTATACACGTGATCATGATATGCCCAGGCATGTTTGTAGTGTCCGCAACACAGATCGTTTTCGGCATTTCGGCTTCGTTCGTTGTACACGTGATCGTGATATGCCCAGGCATGTTTGTGGTGTCCGCAAAACAGATCGTTTTCGTCATTTCGGCTTTGTTTGTTGTACACGTGATATGCCCAGGCATGACGCTTACCTTGATATTGTGCTGTGTTTCTCTCTCACCGACAGTTACCATTTCTTTACAAGTATCTTACCTTGTGAGGTATTCTATGTATGCACAGCTCACATGCCTTCCGTAGCTATTACCATCTGGTCACCCTACATGGTCTGTATAGCTTATAGTGCAAAAGACAAGAATTTGGCACCCTACCTTAGTCCCGTGATGTCTACCCTCCTTTGGAATCCTCCTGATCGATTGATATTGCCTGTTGTCCATCATGCTACTGATCCTGATGTGATTTTGCTGCTATCTTACCCGTGTGACTACATCAGTTCTGGTAACCAGTCCTCTGCATATTATGTCATGACTAGTCTTCCCCCCTCACGGCTCTTTGAGGACAGAAAAGCGGCCCACAGTAGCACACCCTTACTCCATGTTCATGGAAGTTCGTCACGCGCCGTCTCTCCGGTGGCCGACCCAGTCCGTACACCTGCTGTTGTTGATCAGCCCTTGAGGATCCAACCCCTCGTTGGATCTTGGCCTAGATGCGTCGAGACCATTGAACACCAGGATTGGCTTCTCTGGACTTGTGGACCTCGCCCACCATCGCCCTTTTCTGATCGAACTCGCATGATCCTCAATTTCCATGATGGACCTCGCATGATTCCCTACCCCCCTGATGGAACTCACTTTTCTGGTCCCAGTGTGGTTGTCATGCGACCTTGGCCTTCTGGACTCTTTCAGGCTCATACAGTGATGTCATCACACGCTACAACAGTTTCTGCTGCTTTCTGATAACTGCCCTGTGTGCTTAGAGTTTCTGCGCGCTTCGGCATTCACGGTGGCCCACACCCCTCCCCCCCCCCCCCATGGTCATATCTGCAGTAGTGACATTTATGTTTAAAGAGTGTATACATTTTACCACTGTTGTTGTATCACGTTTTTTTTATTATTCATTTCCTATATTGTTACTCATGTTTTGCTTTGTGATACAGGTATATGATTTGGCTATTTTTGTACTTCCTTAATATACGCCCCTTTTTTATCTACAGATTTATACAAGTATTGGGTTGCAGTTGGTTTTAAATTTTTATGGTTTTACCAGAACACAAATATAAATGTGTTACTACACAGATTGGGTGCGGAACATTGGTTACGTTTTGTATTAATGCATGCTATAGTTATTGAGTAATATTTTTGATGTCATGTGTGCATACATTTCGGCCGTTTCAGATTGTTAGTAGTGTACTGACCAAATTTGGAAACATGCCTTATTTTCTGAGTTTTTTATGTTCAGTAGTAACTACACATGACTTATCTCATTTGTTCACATTTTTTAAAAATTTGTTTATATGGTAGTGATTAAAGAGTGTTCTTGTGGTATTATTTATACCTTTGCTTTGTTGGATATAAGTGGCATGTAGGCATGCTGTTGTACATTATGTACATAATTTTACCGGACAGTGAATTTTATTTTATCGTTCTAAACATGTTGCATTTTACTTGTAAAGTAAGCAAGGGTAATTGGGATTAGTGCATCGTTGTAATATATTTTGAGGTTTGCTATCAACGACTCGTATAGTGGAATTGTTACATGTTCTTCATCCACGCTATACGTATATGGCTATTATTTGAGGTCTGTTATTAATGACTTGTATAGTGGAATGCTTTATGTCCTTCATACATGCTTTATTTATATATTGCCTATTATTGGAGGTGTGGATTTGATCCTTATCATTTGCACATTCATATTTAGATTGAAATAATTATGGCCAGTTTTGGTGTACCAATTGTTTAGTTGTTACCTTACGTATGTTACCCTGTTACTTAAATATTTTTGTTGGTGTTCATGCGTTTTGAATAGTATTTCATACAGTCAAATTGAATATGCTTGGTTTTGGATCTGTTAAAGAAAAAGAGAGAAATGAAAGAAACATAATCACGCCAGTATGATTTACTGTTTAATTGTGCCACCACAAGTGGCTTACCATACATGTATGCGATGACTCTGCCACGGCCAATAAATGTCTCAACACCTACTTAAATCGTCTGTACTTTTCCCTTTATTTACTGGCGTTCCATATAATTTATACATATGAAAGTCTGTATTTTATCAATGCCCTTTACATTGGTATTAATTGACATATAATACTGCTTCTGTGTTGGCATATGAGCAATAGTTAGTGCAAATGCTAATTAATTTGTAACTAATTAAGTTAATTCATTCCAATTAGTTCCAATTGGATCCAGTTGGAAACCAATTGGTTTCAACTGGTTCCAGTTGAAACCAGTTGCCTCCAATTGGTTTCAACTGGAACCAATTGAAACCAGTTGCCTCCAATTGGATTCAATTGGTTTTAATAGGGAAATTGGAACAACTGGAACCAATTGACACCAATTGCCAACTGATTCCAGTTGCCCAATTGGTTTTAACTGGAACCAATTGGAAACTGGTTTTCAATTGGAACCAGTTGGTTTTAACTGGAACCAATTGGCAACTGGTTTTCAATTGGAACCAGTTGTTCCAATTTCCCTATTGAAACCAGTTGGCCAACTGGTTTCAATTGGTTTTGCCCTAATTGGTTTTAACTGGATTTTGGTCCTGGGTAGTCTCTAGCTTGTCACTTTTAGGTTTGAGAACTTCAGATCTGGGGAGAGAACGAACTTTGTTAATTGCCAGTTGGACTGCCCTGGCCCCGTGGCCCCTGGCACAGAGATGTTTCTGCAAATTCCTGGCATGGAAGGAAAAATCAGGGTCCTCGGAGCAGATACGGCGAAGTCTGAGGGCTTGACTGTAAGCGATGCCGGTTTTGCAGTAACGGGGGTGGCAGCTGGATGAGTGGAGGTACTGGTGGGTATCTGTGGGTTTAGAGTATAGGGTAGTGGTGATAGCTGTTAGACTTTTTCTGGACTGTTACATCAAGGAAGTGGGTTTCCTGTTGGGAGAAATCAGAAGTGAATTTGATGGTCCTGTGGAAAGAATTGATGTGGTCAATGAATGTATGGAGGCTATCTTCATCCTAGACCAAAAGCTTCGGTCTCTGTTATGTTGGTTGTTCAGCTGAACTCCGTTGGCTTCACTCACCAAATACAGAGACCGAAGTTCTAGCGCGATCTGTACAGGGGACTCAATGGCCATATGTTTATGTACTTAAGATCGGATAAAACGGGGAAGTGAATTTGCGCGACAGCCGAGGTAAGTCACTGTTTTTGTTCCTTTTAACTTGATTTTTCTCCGTTTTTTGGCAATTAATGCCAAGAGGGAATATTAATTTGCATTTTGGTCGCGTTAATTTTCAAATTTTTTATTCATTAAAGACAAAAGTTGAAGAGCCCCGACGGGGGGATTTTGCATTGCAAGTCCCCTAATGGTGGCTGCACGCTAGCGAGCCGTCTGTGTACGAGGAGAAATAAAAAAAAAAAAAAAAGTTAAAAAACTCCTCGAAACAGACGGCTGCCAGCTGTCTATCTTCATCCCTGTTTTTTTAATCAGAATATAAAATGACAGATATCATGAGATGTAGAACAAGTCTAAGATTAAAAAACCGTTTGAACCCGTGAAAAATCTCGAGCGGTTTTTGAGATATGAGTTAAAAGAGCCGAAAATGGGTCTATTTTGTCAATTTTTTTACGCCGGAATAGGGGATTTGCCACGGTGCGCGTTTTAAGTGAACACACCAAGATCTGTGATGTCACAGTCCCGGGGGGGCCACTTACATTGACGAGTGGATACCATGCGCGACCAAAAAAACACGTAAAAATGATGTCTTTTTCACGATAGGGCACGTTACGTACGTAACTTGATAAGGGTGTCAAAAACACAAAAATAATGAAAAAAGGGTGTCTATTTCGCTAGGGCAATTACGTGTTTAGGGTCGAATTTGCGAGGATGATAAAACAAAATTAAAATGTTTTATAAAGGATGTCCTTTTTGCCCCAACACTTTGTGTTTAGAGTCCAATTTGCGCGAGGTAACCCGTAACAATAAAACATTCCTGTTCTTGTTTAGGGGTTCATTTCAGGGAATATTTGCCAAGAGTATCGTTTTGTTTCCAATACTTGTTAAGGGTAGGGTTTCACACGCCAATACTTGTTAAGAGGTGCATTTTCAGAATATGGAAATTACGTGTTTAGGGTGCTTTTCGAGACCCCATGGTCGCGCATGGTATCCACTCGTGAATGGAAGTGGCCCCCCCGGGGTCACAGTACACGCACAACTCCCTCATTACTTAGTACTTATTTCACTTATATTCTCACTTTTATAGACTCTATCACAAGGTGAGGTGTTCTCTTTATGAGAGGACAAGTACAGAGGTTTCACGACATTATATCATTGATGAATCGTTTGTCATATGATTAGAATAAGCAAAAAGAGATGTTTTGGGGTATATTTTCAGCGTCCAAAAGGGGAAAGTTGTTCATCTGTGACATATCATAGATCTTGGTCGCATTGCCAATGGGAGGATCTCCATAGCATTAGTGATCTCGACATTCAAATGCTCATAACTCTTCTATTGCTAGTCCTATTTTACTCAAACTTTTGTTGATATTCTTTGATTTTTCTGCTTTCACAAAAGCTAACTTGCTCCAAGAGTTTCATTCGATCATATCTCCTTTATTTTAATCAATGTACTTATTGGTCGCTAGAGATGAGCCACAAGTTCTGCTATCCTTAGGCTTGGCCTGGTCACGTCAGTAACATTTTCTCACGTTTTAGCATTTGACTTCGAGAAAATATTGAATGCTTGAATTTGAAGAAGGGAAAAGGAGGTTACAATTCTCCGATTTAAAATTCAAAGTCCAACATTATTAAGGTACTGAGTGAGTAAATTATAGTAAAATGGAGTGAGGTAAGGCCTTAGTCGTTGGTAATATTATGGCAAGTCCCACATATTCATATTTGTGTAAGTTAATTTGTAACAAATGACGGATAGTGTACTTAAATGGAGCTGGAGATATAGAAAGTGAAATGGGAATTAGCCTACGTCATGACTAGAGTGAAAATAGGGAAATAAACAAGAGATGGCAGTAGATCTACAGCGATTCCACTCATTATATTTGCATGAAAGGAGGTGTTGAAAGTGTGAGGCCGGGCGGGAGAAGTGCCCATTGCAAAATAAAAATTTCGGACACTTGACTGGTCTTCACTTTATTAATTGGACCAAAACAAAAATATATAATCATTCATTGAATCAAATAAAAATCATGTCTATTTCTGAAGTACAAATGTTGAATATTAATGTCATTAAAAAAAGGAATTGAAAAAATATGACCAGTAGATCATGTAGGCCCTAGATCTAAACCGTAAACGGAAATTATTTACTTATCATCTCATCAGCTCAGTGGCAAATTGTCCATAGTCTGGACTGGAGTGCCCACGGGTACATTACCGGTACCGCCGCCGTGCACAGGATAACCACTGGCACGGCACTTGCAATGGCTTGTTATATTCACTCGCGTTCGTAATCACTCGCGTCGCGTTGGTAATCACACGCGTTTTTTATTTTTGGCGATTTTTTTTTCATTTCGGTGCGATTTTTTTTTCTAACGGTGTCTTCAATGGGACAAACACGCTGGGAAAATAAAATGAAATTGAAATTCGAGTTTCGTTTTAAGCCGGCAAGTGCCTTAAATAAGATGTACTCGACTACTGTTTTTACATAACAAACAAGCAAATCTGCCATGTGGCTCAACTAACTTAGAATAGATCCGGACTTCTACTGTGTCTTATACGATGACTCCGAGTCGGAACTTGCCATATCTGCCACATCGATATTACATCGTATCATTCCCATATGCGGACATGCCTGCATGCAATGGCCCCAAGGCGGCCGGACCCGGCCGCGGTCGGACACGACTTGCATCGGTAGCATGGAACAAGCTAACGTGAGTCGAGCTGAGTTAGATCCCACGTTACATATGAGACGCCGATTGTACCAATATTATATAGAACAATTATTTGTTACATAATCATTATTCATTAAATAATAACTATTATTTATATATAATTTACATTCTATTTGTAAATAATTACTATTATATAAAATAACATTTCTAATTATTTATATATAATTCCAAATAATACTTCATTATTTGTAAATAATAATAGTTCGACATTCTATTATTTATAAATAATGATTATTTATAAATAATGGGATATTCAAACAAAAATGTTGTTTATAAATAATAAAACACGATGAATTTTCATTATTTATAAATAATGGGAAACTCAACAAATTATTTATAAATAAAGAAATGTGCACTGGCATTGTTAATGGATAATTATCATTTACAAATAATAGAAAACTCGACAAACTTATTTATAAATAATAAAAAAACGAATTGCAATTATTCATAAATAATGAAGTATGCAGTGTCATTATTTATAAATAATGAAACACAAAAATTATTATTTATAGATAATGAAAAACAAATAATCATTATTTATAAATATTGGAAAGTCGAACTATTATTATTTACAAGTAATGAAGTATTACTTGGAATTATATATAAATAATTAGAAATGTTATTTTATATAATAGTAATTATTTACAAATAGAATGTAAATTATATATAAATAATAGTTATTATTTAATGAATAATGATTATATAACAAATAATTGTTCTATATAATATTGGTACAATCGGCGCCTCATATATAACGTGGGATCTAACTCAGCTCGACTCACGTTAGCTTGCTCCATGCTACCGATGCACGTCGTGTCCGACCGCGGCCGGGTCCGGCCGCCTTGGGGCCATTGCCGGGGCCATTGCATGCAGGCATGTCCGCATATGGGAATGATACGATGTAGTATCGATGTGGCAGGTATGGCAAGTTCCGACTCGGAGTCCTCGTATAAGACACAGTAGAAGTCCGGATCTATTCTAAGTTAGTTGAGCCACATGGCTGATTTGCTTGTTTGTTATGTTAAAACAGTAGTCGAGTACATTTTACTTTAAGGCACTTAATTGCCGGCTTAAAACGAAACTCGAATTTCAATTTCATTTTATTTTCCCTGCATGTCTGTCCCATTGAAGACACCGTTAAAAAAAAAAAATCGCCAAAAATTCAAAACGCGAGTGATTACGAACCCGCACGCGACGCGAGTGATTATAAACTGCCCTTGCAATGCCTTTTAGTGCGGTTTCCTTTAAACTAGCGATAGCTAAAGATTTTATGTAAGATAAGCTTTGGATATGAAACTTACCAAACGATATGAAGCCAATTTCAATTCCTCTCTGTCTTTCTGGTACTTTATATCAAACATTTTTCTTGATGTTGAAGCAGGCATGCAGCCGATTCGCTGGTTTACTCTATACGCACTGAGAGGGCGCGCGATATTATTTAATAAACTTGCTTGTTTCCGCTTGTTTCCGTCGTTTACGTCAGATCAGCTGTACTACTGGTTGCGTTCTAGGCGCTCCGCATTTTTTCGCTGTTCAGCGTTATTTTATGATGTAGCGCCATCAGCGATTATACGTGAGATGCCTGTTGATTTTTTTTGGTACAATTTCCTATTATGCGCCGGCGACTTGAATCTAGACTGTTCGATAGGAAAAATTCGCATTTCGATTGTTGTTTGCCTAATTTCCACCGCAGTATTAAGGATCGGACGGAGTAACTGGCTGAGATTTGGAGGTAAGCGTTTAAAATCCCTTTTTATTAATAAGATAGAGCACCAATTTTAAAACTAGATTACATTATAAGATTTAGACGAATAAATTTAGTGCACTGTAAAGATTTAGGCGTGTTTCATATTCACACATTCTTGGTGATGAATGAAAACGTCAAAGTTCATTATGAAATGACATGCGTTGTGCGAGGTTAGTACAACTAACCTCGCAATTAGTCGCATGCTTGTGTGAGTGGGAGTGTTGGGACTGTATACAATGCCGGATAGATCTGGACCATTTCTGCACAGCGATTTGGAGATCGCTGATTGGTCAATCATGTCATGACTACGTGGTCGCCAAAATAATTACTTCGGACCGCGTACGGAAGTATCGATAGCGGTAACGATATCCTGTCACATTGTATACGGTCTTGGTTCGTGATTGGATCGCTCCAGCTCAGTGTAGGTCTATTGATCGAATATTATCAAGACGCTGCAATTTATTTTATGCATATTCAAGCGACGCTCCAAAAGGCAATGGCTGGATGACGTAATTTAATAAGGGTCTTTGTTCTGAAAACGAGCGTACACTCTTCAACAGCACGCATTTCCCATTCAGTCGGCAGAAATGTTGGATGTTTTGGAGAGTGCCATATTAGAAAGGGTGTCAAATTTTCCGCCGTGGCCATTCCAGTTTTTCTTGCGATAGATTGAACAAGTGCGATCTCGGCAGCGATATTTCTGGTGGAAATCACTTCCCCCTTATCAGATTGTCTGTCTTGAAAAGAATAAAGATTTACCATCATCTTCATTTTACAGTCACCATGATCTCCAAAAGAGTGGAGGTATCACCTAATAGAGAGAGAGAGAGAGAGAGAGAGAGAGAGTGATCTCATTGTCAAAACATTTACAAGCAAAGTGTATCATTATCATGTTCTAGATAGATGACACAATATTATTTTAACCCTTTGCCCACCACGGACACCCTCCTGCGCCGCATTAATTTCAAGGTGCAACCTTTAGAGGGGTTTAGCATGGATGGACTCTGCTAATACAGCTCACTTAAGCTTTTGTTTGGAATTGGTTTAGTGTAAAGAAAAGCTTTGCGATGCACTCATCACTAATTTGTGTATGAACAATAGACTAATTGCACTTGGTTTGTATTGTGAATAGAATGTGGCTTGAATCTAACTTGGCTGTCTGCTCTCTGTGACTAGTTGAACAATGCAGGCAAAGAGTTAATAATCTTTTTTTTATTCTTTCTTCCCACCTTTCCTCAGAAGAAGGATGTGTATCGAAGATTTACTCGAAGGAATATTGTTTGCAGACGATGAATAGCATGATGCAAAGAACAACAAGACTTGTTTCATCTTGTAGACTTCAACTACAGGTGTTTGCAGCATGTCACAGTCACTCGCATACAGCAAGGCATAGTGTGTTTCACTTTCCTAGTCTAAAAACACATGGAGGAGAGGCTAATGTTTTGCATAATGGCAGAGTTTTTAAACGGAATCTGTCAGCATTATCACAACGTAGATCAGAGTCAGACATTTGTAAACTCCAAAGAGCTCTTTGCAGGAATTTGAAACAAAGCTCGTCATTGCTATGTCAGATGAACCAAGTTAATTGCATATGTTTCGGTCCAAGGAGATTCAAGGATAGTAGACAGATGTTGAATAGACCGGTACATCATCATTTCTCAACAATAGCTTCATATTCTGTACTGAATGTTTGCCGCAAGAGAAGATATAACCAGTCTGCAGTCACTAGTGCCTTCACATGTTGCAGAGTTCAAAGGTATGGATCCAGTGCTGTTGGAAATGAGACCGGTGATCCCCTCTCACCTAAGAGCCCACAGTTCAGATGCTACATGGATCATCTGAGAAATGAGCACCAGGCCATCTCAGATAGACTTCAGGTTAGTACCATTCTCTTTCCTGCAGTAGTATTGAGAGGAATCTAACATTTTATTTACCTGTTCAGGGATCTGTTTCATTAAACTTGTTTTAAACAAATCTGCAAAGCTAATGAAATCCTTCAATGTGATTGGCTGGTAGTAAATTTGTTATTGAAATGTTCATTATAATAAGTCTTAATGAAATGGGACAGAGACCCGTTTCCACAAACAGTTGGAAACATTAATGCAACATGCGTACAATCCTTGATTGTGATTGGTTGCTGATCGAGCCATGTTTAAATTCAAATTCAAATATATATTCAACACTCATCATAAAAACACATTACAATATTATAGAAGTAGAACATAAAGGGAGATGAATATAAGATATAGAATGACAAAACACAAGGTATAAACATAATGAGAGTCTCGGGGTTAGCAGAAAGGAGGAGATCCCTTTCATAATTGCTACCCCCAACAAAATCCTAAAATTGAAAGTGGTAGATGTACATAAAAAATACTACACATAAGAAACTACACTGAGCCACCGGTAGTGGTAGAGTGCACGCCTCATGAACGGGAGGTCGTTCAATCCCCGATCGAGTCATACCAAAGACTTACAAAAAATGTGACCTTCTGCCTTCTTGTTAGGCGCGCAGAATTTAGATTGGAGAAGGGTAATAATAACATTATCATGTTATGTAGGGCCCACTGGTAGAGCAGTTTCCTAACTGAAGTGGCTACCCTGGGTAAATAAAACATTATTACTATTACTTATTATAGATATAAGATACAGCAGTTATATTTTCCCTTTTATTGTTTTGTTTGTTTTAATAGGGAGGGGAGCCGTTGTCAGACTCTAAACAGAAGGAGCTCAGGGGATCCATGATGGAGCTTGGTGAGATCCTTGAGAAATGGACCGAGCTGATTTCAATGGAAGAAGAGAACAATGAAATTCAGCATCTTATCCAAGGTAAGTAGTGGTCATGATTTAAATGTGATTTTAGAAAAATATGAAAAATAAGGATAAATTTGTGATATCAGCTGGCATTCTGATAGCTAAAACTAACAGTGATTTTAGTCAATGCTTCTGTGGAATGCAAGTGTTCATGTCCTCCTGCAGTACACGTATCCATGACAGCTTATTTCCAATCGTCAAATTGCAAACTCGTCTACTATCGTTTGGTCTACCATCAGTTAGTCCACTCACCAAATGGTCTACTTTCATTTTAATAGTCTAATGCCATTCTGTCTAATAACCAGTTGGTCCAATAGCCATATACCATTTGGTCTAATTGGACTAAGTGTTAAATTGTGCAAAGTGAATGAAAGTAATATGGATACTAGACCAACTGGTTATGAGACGAAATGGTCATAGATGAAATGGTGATTAGGTGAAGTGATGATTGGACTATTTTTGTTTAATGGACCAAATGGTTGTTTGACGAAATGTTGATGGATGGAATGGCATTAGACTAAATGAAAGACCATGTGGTGAGTGGACGAGTTGGCAAATACCATAATAGTAACTTTTATGCAATGGGGCACTGCTGTTCTTTGCGACCATTTTCTCCTGACTGATTGGAAGTTTCAATAGGGCCGTCTGCACCAGCCCGAGTTTTCAAATTAGTGCGCGATTTCTGATCCGGTAAATTATCCCGATCTGAAAAATCTCAAAATTATTTGTAATGGAGACGCAATCTCGCTGGATTAATCTCGATATTGCAATCCCAAGTCAACTTTGGATTATTTGCAAAATAGTGCGCTATTTTCCGAATTATCCCGCTAATTTGCCGGTGCAGACGCACTCGGGATTATTTATTCATGGCGTCATACCATAATGAGTCGATGCCTCGCTCGAGCAAGAATCGCTCTTCTTGGGATAGTGGACACGGGGTTTCTTGAATCTCAAGATTAATCACGAAGAGGGCCGATTGGGCTAAAATCTTGAGATTAAGGAAACTCTGGCTTGTGCAGCACCGCCTATTGAGATTGCATTATATGGACATCTCATGCTTGAGTGAACCTTGAATTTATTCTGTTAATCATTAGATGGTCATGATAAAGAGATGCAGGATCTAGCTCTGTCTGAGAAGGATCAACTTCAGGATAGGATTGAAGATGTATCACAAGAGGTAAGACCAAGAAAATCTCAATAGGCTCATTTTTATCTTAGCCATTGTTTTTATGATGAGCTATTTTAAAAGAAGTGATGTTTATTTCTGGCTGCTCTTAAACCATTCATTACGTAATGAATAATTATGTAAAGTTCAAAATTGCCTTCTATTGAGTTGTAAAGCAGTTCTTTAACTGAATTGAATTACCCTCCATTTTTTTTACTGATTGTTCAATAAAACGTGAAATAAGTAAATATTTTCCTTTGTTTCGAAGTGAAATTATTGACATGAATTTATATGGGATGAAAATAGTCCATTAGGATAATTTTTCAGCAATTCCTATTGTGGATTATGGTCAAACATACTTTTTGCTTTGATACAATATAAATTTTCATGATATAATTCTGACCTGATTTGGCAGATGCTAATTATCATTTTATGTAATTATTCTTATTGTCATACAACTCAAATGCTGTTTCAAGGGAGAGGGCCAACAGTACGCAAGGCATTGGAGTGAAGGGTTTGCACCACAGACGTGGGCCAGTTTCATAAAGAGTTACAAGTGTTGTAACTTTGCCATTATGGCAACTACCATGGTTACCTTGACTTTGATTGGCTGCTGAGCCATGTTATCATGGTAGTTGCCATTATGGTAAAGTTACAACAGTTGTAACTCTTTATGAAACAGGCCCTAGCATTTAATCTTGTCTGATCCATTAAAAGTGAAAAAAGTGCCCTAGATGCTGTAACGCAAATCTTTCAATTGAACTTGGACCGATTTTCATGCTCTATTGCATATATGTTGTGATCATTATAACAGCAATCAAGCCAGCAAATATATTGTATACTCTGCGCTATGCCATTTGCTCTGATGAGAATGGCTCTGCTCTAAATTCCACATACTAATCGATTGACCATCTTCAACCCTAAGTTTAACACTATACCCTAACCCTAACATACATGTATAACCCCATTGCAACCATAACCCTAACATCTGAGATAAAATTAATCCCGGAGCAATTGTCGCAGGAGCAAATGTCGTGTCACTGCATAATCAAGCCATAAATAAGATCATGAGCATTTGACCAGCGATCAAGCTAGCAAATCTGGGCTCCGTTGCATAAAAGTTTGTAGTGTTGTTGAAATAACATAAGAGCCAATGTAGACAACAGATATAATGAGATTCAGTCTTGACTCTCTGAGTCCAGTTTAATGTCTGATTCAATGTTGTACATTTAGGTGTGGCTTCACTCAAGCACGATAGTGCAATTCAATAGCTCAAATTAAACATGTAAGATTACAATGTATGCAGTAAATAACCAGGTGGTGACCTGAATATCTTAACTGTTCATGCACAACATTACTTTGAATAAATTATAGTTGCATCAATAATTGTATACACAACATTGTTACCATCCAATGGTAAATTGCAGGTAATCCTTGATTTTGATTGGCTGTTGGTCGTTGTTACCATGGTAGTTACCATTGGATGACAAAGATATCATAATACTTTTTATGCAACGGGGCCCCAGTGTATGATCAAACCATAAGGTTTGTGTGACAGTCCATTCCATCTCATTTCTTTTGTCTTTCCTCTATAGTTGGTTGACCTTCTAATGTCATCCGAAGAGACTGATGATAATGATGTCATAATGGAGTTTTCAGCAGGTGTGGGAGGTCAAGAAGCTATGCTGTTTGCCTCTGATATGTTTGACATGTATCAACGATATGCATATTACAGACGTTGGTCCTTTACAATCCTCGAGTACTTTACCTCAGATATAGGTTAGTAAAAGTTGTATTGTTTGGAACTGGAAAAATGTTGATGAAACGCTCCCCTGTGATAAAGGAGTCTTTGTTATGTATGAGTAGCATGATCATCATGGTATGTTATTTTGTTGACTCTGAGACGATAGCTCTTTTCTGTCCTTGATATTTTCCTCGGGTATCATATTGCAAAGCATGTTCAAGTCTTTTAAAACCAATTGACTGATTGCAAACTAAATCGCTAAATGGACTGACTAATCAAGACCAATGTTACATGCGCATTTTGTTCAACATACTAACCAGGAACCAATCAGAAGTGTTCTTTTATATTTACAGGTACTTCTTTTTCTTTTGATCCCCTTTCCTTTCTCCATTTATCTCTTGATCCTGGCAATATGCAAGAATGTACGAATGTAGTCTTGGAAGTTTTAATTATACCTAAGATCAATGGTATACAGTATACAGGATATGTTTAAACATTGTACCGTAAAGAGTAATTTACAATGAAATGTATACTTGTTTTTGTAGTTGTGTAATTCCCATTCATTTCAGTTTGTTAACTAATGTGGAGAATTTAAATTAATACCATTTATCGACATGTATCTATCTATTCATCTATCAATGCCTGATCTTTTCAAATCAGTTTATCTGGATAAAACAGTTTCTATTACCGAAGAGACCACCCTGTCTAAAAAAATAGATAAATCAGTTACTTCAATTTTTTTCCTAGGTGGATTAAGGCATGCTACCGTTAGTATCACTGGTGATCAAGCTTATCGTCTTCTAAGACAGGAGGCCGGCGTCCATCGTGTTCAGAGGGTACCAAAGACAGAGAGACAAGGGCGTATACATACAAGCACCATGTCAATAGCGGTACTTCCACAACCTAAAGAGGTATAAACCAAGGGCGTATACATACTATTTCCATGTCTGTAGCGGTACTACCACGACATAAAGAGGTACAAAAACAAGGGCGTATATAAACAAGTACCATGTCAATAGCGGTACTACCACAACCCAAATAGGTATAAACCAAAGGCGTATACATACATGTACTAGTACCATGTCAGTAGCGGTACTACCACAACCCAAAGAGGTATAAACCAAAGGCGTAAACATACTAGTACCATGTCAGTAGCGGTACTACCACAACCCAAAGAGGTATAAACCAAAGGCGTATACATACTATTACCATGTCAATAGCGGTACTACCACAACCCAAATAGGTATAAGCCAAAGGCGTATACATGTACATACTAGTACCATGTCAATAGCGGTACTACCACAACCCAAAGAGGTAAAAAACCAAGGGTGTATTTATACTAGTATTATATCTATAGCATTACTGCCAAAATCTAAAGAGATGCAACCTAACAAGCACCATGTCTATAGTGGTACTACCACAGCCTAAACAGGTGCAACTTTCCACAAACAAAAAATATTTGAGAATGTTGGTAAAATAGCTTCAAAATGTTTTGAAAACTTTTTAGAACACTCTGAAATCATTTTGTGTTTGCTTAATACCCACCTCACTATTGTTTGTCTTATTGGTTAAAAGTTTTAGTTATCTTGCATTTGAATCTGTAGCAAGTAGGAAGTATTGTGACATCACTGTCATAGCATTAGTTTGCCTCTCCCCTTGTTAGCTACAGTATATACCTGTGCAGCTTAGAATACATGTAGTTATTGGCTAATTCTATGAAGTAAAAAATACCAGCCATTACTTGAAAATAAAAATAAAACTCTAATACCTTGGTCACATTTGCTCTATGGCAGCCATACGGCAAGTAAAGAACAGCCTTTTTAACATTTTTTTGTACCAGCTACATAGGTGGTGTGAATAAAAATGAATAAAACGGCTGTTTTTGACTCGCCGTACGGCCGCCGTAGAGCAAATCTGACTGAGGTACTAGTATTAGTTTCATATTCCTGTTGCATGGCCCGAATATACATAAAATGGATGTTTGGATTACTATAAATAATAAATTGTTCTAATTTCTGTTTTGGGCATAAAATTTTGTATTCCTTTCATTCTGAATTTTTACTCTTTTAACTTAGATTGATCTGAAATTGGACCCTAAAGATCTGAGGATTGAAACAAAGAAAGCTAGTGGAGCAGGAGGTCAGCATGTGAATACAACGGACAGTGCTGTTAGAATTACCCATATACCAACAGGTATTATATATCTACTACAGACAGTGCTGTTAGAACCACTCATATACCAACAGGTATTATATATCTACTACAGACAGTGCTGTTAGAACCACTCATATACCAACATGTATTATATATCTACTACAGACAGGTATTATACATGTATATACATGTGGGGGTTTTCTGCCCTAAGACTACGGTGCGTCCCAAAAAAAACTATACACTTTTGAAATAGCTGCCAAATAAAAAGTATATAACTTTGGGGGAAATACTTATATATATGGAAAGCCAATAAAGTCATCTTTCAAATGACATCAAAATGTTGGAAAACTATTCATGCTTGAGTGAGCACTAGCCACTTAAACAAAGGGTATGAAAATTAGGGTGGGCAGGAATTAGCCTCTCGGTTTCTTTCAGTTTTTGAGAGGCGAGTCCCTTGGAACTTGCAAACTTGAGGGTGTTGGGATGAATTAATGGTCATTCATTATCAATTTAAATTGTTAGAGCAAATTTCATGAATTATCAAATTGAAATTCCATGCATGAGTGAGCGTGAATTGCAAATCTTTAGTGCAGCATTTTAACTTTACAATGTGGGTCTCAGCAGTGTGTTTATTGGAGTCCGGAGAATGGGGGTAAGAAACGACTTCAATGGGTGAAGTAAGCTGATGCGAAAAGGGTCAACAGAACGTTTAGCCTCCCTCCTACAGGTCCGTCCCACCCCTCCTGTTGAGATGGAAGCTGATTGCTATTACATGTACGCATTAAGTGCAGAGTGGACTGTAAATTTGATAATAAATTCTGAAAATTAGGTCATCAACTTTTACCTATCAATCATTTAATCAACAATCTGTTAGTAAATCAACTCAGTCAATGTGATCAATCAAATATTCATCTTTTTCAATTAATTATCAATCAAACATTCAGCTTTTTCAATAAATCTTTTCATAAATCATCATCATTAGTCAAGTTCTTAATAATCATTCAATGGAAAAGAAAGACCCATCAACCATAAGTCACTTGGCATTTAAGTTTTAAATACCATCCAGGAGAAAGAAAGGGGGTGGAGGGCAGGCATGAGTACATGACATGTAATTTGTAAGAGAACACAAAGAAGAATGCCCCTTTAACACAGTCTTACCCTATCTCACCCCCTTGCATGTAACAGGTACCATCACATTACTCTGACTCTCACAACCACACTTGCTTAGATCCACATAATAAACTAAAAATGCTACACTAAAATTACAATTCCTGTTTACTCATGCATTACATTTCAATTTAGTAACTCATTAAATTTGCTTAAGAAACCAAAACTGATCTCAATTCATCAGTAATTTAGCATAACACCCTTAACTTTGCAAGTTTCAAAGAACTCACCTCTATAAAAAAGTGGAAGGCTAATTCCTGCTCACCCTAGCAAATGCTAGCCTCTTAGGAGGGGTGAAAGGGGTAGAGAGGGGGGGGGGGGGGTTAAGTGTTCTGTTGACCCATATCCCGTCAACCTACTTCCCCCACCTAAGACCCATCCCTATTCTGACTTCCATGAACACATTGCTGAGATCCACTTGAAAAAGTGAAAAATTGTATTTCATGTTCACTCATGCATTAAATTTCAATTTAATAATTCTTGAAATTTGCTCTAAAAAGTAAAAACCTAAACTGATAATGCTTGATCATTGATTTATCAAAACACCCTCAACACTGCAGCACGTTTGGTCACCCTATCCAAAAAACATGTTCATATCACACCCATTCTGAAATCTCTACATTGGTTAAAGGTCAACAATCGCATCATCTTCAAAATCCTTCTCCTTGTATTCCATGCAATTAACAGCTCTGCTCCACAGTACAATATTAATCTAATCAACAAATACACTCCTGTCAGGTCCCTACATTCATCCAACTCTGGTTCCCTAGTTATTCCCAAATCCGTTAAGACATGGGGGTTCGGGCTTTTGCTCATGCTGGCCCTGTTCTCTGGAATGATCTTCCCCTGGTAATCCGAGAATGCACTTCTATTGACACATTTAAACGTTACCTTAAGACTCGTCTATTCAATGATTCTTACTCTTAATTGTTCCTGAATCTATTACTATTATATTTGTACTTTTTCTCTTTCTTTCTTTCGCTGCGCCTTGTGCACTCTGCCGAGTGGATTCGGCGCATTACAAATCACATATATTATTATTATTATAAAAGAAAGGTCTGATGAAACACATGACCACCATCCCATGTTATCAATATTTTTTTAACGATACAGTCCTTTATATCAAACGTTAGAAGTTATCTTTATGAATCTTGAATATTTGGTGCATTATACATTATTTTGTCTCGGGTTTGTCAGGTTTGCTTTTATTTTGTTCAATGCTATGTTAATTATTGTTTTGCATCTTATGTCTTGTTTTAATTTTCAATCTTACTTCTTTTTAAGTTATTTTTTTTTAGGATCAAATGGAAGGACAGGTATATTTTGTAAATATCACTGAAATGGGCTTCCCTTCATTGAAAAAATTGTTTTGATTTTCACTTATTTTATTTGTGATTTTAATATGGAAAGTAAAAAAACCAAACAAACAATCAAAAACTAGGTGAGAGAAGTAGATGTGAACAATTGAGCATATAAGCAATCAAATTCAAGTTGCAGCATCTTCAACAAGTCTTTGACAAAAGATATATATTTTACTTCTTTCTTATGCCTATTTAGTTCAATTTTGTTTTGATCTTGAATAAGGTATCTCGGCTGAAAGTCAACAAGAGCGTTCCCAACACAAGAATCGTTCGATTGCCATGACGATGCTACAGACTCGAATCTACAACCGGATCCTTGAAGACCAGACCAACTCTGAAAGATCGATGCGTCGTTCACAGGTGGGCACAAGAGGGCGCTCTGAAAAGATTCGTACTTATAATTACCAGCAAGATAGGATCACGGACCATCGGATCAGTCGTAGTATCCATGGAGTAATTGAGTATCTACTAGGATCTGAACACTTAGATGAAATGATGGTTAGTTGTATGGAAGGCGAGGAGTGTCAGAATATACACGAAAGAATCCTAGAAGTTTATGATATGAGCAAAGAGAACTCAAGATAGGATCACGGACCATCAGATCACTCATAGTATCAATGGAGTATCTACTAGGATCTGAACTCTTAGGTGAGATGATGGTTAGTTGTATGGAAGGCGAGGAGTTGGAAGGGGGAGGGGTCACTGTTACTAGCAGGTAGACCTAATGGTCGTATACAGATTTCCCCAGAATTTCTCTATTGATTTGCCCATCTTACAGTACCCTAAACAAATATATATTTATTCCCTAAACTAAATGATGTCTCAAATGTTGTATTGTAATGAAAATGTGAAGCTTATATCCTTTCCATGAAATTTTATACCCTTTTTACTGGATGTGCTGATATTTTACTTGTTATTTTAAATGTGCATTGTGGGCAACTTACTTTTTGTAGTTGTCCTATATTGAACAAATTTACTTGAAATTAAAGCATCTTCAAAATGAATATTCTCTGTAGTTTTTCTTTGATTCCTTGTTTTATACATTATTTTCATCTATTTCGTCTCAAACATTATTATAATCACAAAATTATTAGATCGATTTTAGAATCAATTATTCTTTTTATTTGTACATGAAATTTCTAGGAATTTTCTTGCGGTACAAAAGAATTGGTCTCTTATGATTTGAAAGAAGGAATTATAAAAAGAAACCAAACAGATTGTGCGCCAAATGAATCCAGTTGAAACCTGTTTATCATCATTAACCTTCTGTCAGGGAAAAAATTTAATAGATTTAATTCCTTTGATTAGACATATGTTCTGACTTAGCCCTAATAAGACTAGGGGGCCCTCCTTGACATTTTTGGGATAAATCTGCCGCACAAATTTTTTTGACCGCGTCGTTCGCTGAATTTTTTACTTTCAAGTCTCGCGCAACTTTTGACACCAAAATTGCAACCCCCGGGTACGTGGTTCCAAAATTAGGCAACATTTTGTAAGTGCATGCAGACACAAAATTTCTCGAAAACATGAATTTGTGTACAAATCCAATGGAAATAGTATTTTGAGCCAAAATTCATGAATGTATCATTATTTTTCCTTTTACTGCTTAAAATCAATTAATTTCATCTTGTCTATGGTAACAATAAAAAACTAAAAGTCGAAAAACAAAGAAATACATAAGAAAATAGAATACAATAAAATATATACGAAATAAATGTGATGTTGATTTTTTTACAATAAATTTGATCAGATTCCTATAAAGAGTCTGTGAAACAATATTTAGCATTTTAGGGTCAGTATTTAGTTAATTAGAGCAAACAGTTGATTTTACGCATAAATTAGCCTAATTATTTAGCAATGAGATTTTTCTCAGAATTTGATCTCATAGTTTTATAGATTATGCCATGGGTAACGCGCGTGCCAATTTTCGTTGCGATAGCGTGATTGACGGCCGAGATCATAAGGGGGGCTGAATCAGCCTCCCCTCAGTCTTCTTAGGCGTCGAAATGGCCCAGTCTTTTTAGGGTTAAAAGAGAGTTCATGTGCTGGAAATATTTCGACCCCGGTTATGGTTTGTAAATGTGTTAGGAATATTAATTAAATCCCAGTCAGGTGGATGCCATATTTTATACAAGTGTTGGAAATATCAGTCTTTAATGCACAGGAAGTTCTCTTTTGTAACAGGAATATTTTACTTCATATGCTTTATGCACTCATCTATTCTTAACATTTTTATGAGTGCTTTCCTAGTTACGATAGGGTATAATAGGCAGTTGATTTTAGTTTATCAGGGAGAACCACCTAAAGCTAATACAGACCATAGATCTCCGTTTAGGCAGTAAAGGTTATCTGAGGGAGTCCACGTCGGTGACGAGACTACGAGCCCAGCTGCCGCCCGGTTCTCCATCGACATGCTATTCATGTCAATATCCGGGGCTCGAGCTCATCCGTAATCGTCGAAGTCCTATCTGAGGGGCATCGCCATCTGCGGAGCCCAGGGGACCGACTACCGGGGGCCAAGTGGAGCAACGCCAGACGGACAATGATTCTTCTTTATTCTGCCAAAGTTAAGTTATATTTATTTGTGATCATTTCCATATCCATATATATCATGAATGTTTATTTTCTGAAACAAACCGAAATCAGAGAAATGGTGGATGTATCATCATTAACCTTCAAACTATTAAACTTTAAACTATTAAAGGACAAGTCCACCCCAACAAAATCTTGATTTGAATAAAAAGAGAAAAATCAGACAAGCACAATGCTGAAAATTTCATCCAAATCGGATGTAAAATAAGAAAGTTATGACATTTCAAAGTTCCGCTTATTTTTAACAAAATAGTTATATGAACGAGCCAGTTGCATCCAAATGAGAGAGTCGATGACATCACTTACTCACTATTTCTTTTGTATTTCATTATATTAAATATGAAATATTTTTATTTTCTCATCATTGTCATGTGAAATGAAGTTTCATTCCTCCCTGAACACTTGGAATACCATTATTTTAATATTTTGTGCTTCAGGCAAGGAGGTCCTAATTGTCAAATTCGTAAAAAATGATATATTGTAAAATTCAAACAATAAAAAACAAAAGAAATAGTGAGTGAGTGACGTCATCGACTCTCTCATTTGGATGTAACTGGCTCGTTCATATAAATATTTTGTTAAAAATAAGCAGAACTTTGAAATGTCATAACTTTCTTATTTTACAACCGATTTTGATGAAATTTTCAGCATTGTGCTTGTCTGATCTTTCTCTATTTATTCAAATCAAATTTTTTTTGAGGTGGACTTGACCTTTAAACAGTTAAAATGACTTATCTGTTTGGATGGTCTTGAAGACTGCCTAATAAAGGTGGGGGGGGGGGGTTATGATGCATACACCCCCATGGTGGACGTATCATACCCCCCCCCCCTCCCCCTCGCTACATATCAGCATCAAAATTTGGCACACCTCTTAGTTCACATTTCTCACGTGAAGTAAAAGACTTTACATAGGCCTATATTGTAAATAAAAATAAACATCAAAAGTTTGTTTCATCCAAATTGAAACAATTGCACATATTTTTTGTTTGAATATCAGCAACTAATTCACTTGTTTGACTTGTTCAAATCAATAATTGTCTTCTTTTCAGTGTCACCAAGTCAACATTAATTCTTGATTGAATCGTGTAATGCAGGCGAGACCTGTCAGGGGGCGTTCCTCTTATTAATTATTTGTACAAAAATGTTTGCTTTTTCAGATCACAGCAGTTCATTCGATGGCGCTTTGATTTATCTGTCAGTATTAGCTTTTGATCTTTAATATGATTCATAGCTAATGTAAACATGGTAAAACAGAGATAACTCATTTCAAGAGGCCTTCACATAATGAAGAGGTTGGACATACATACACTATGGAATAGCTCTTTTGTTGATTCATCGCTATCATAAATTGAATCTACACCAGGGGGCCGTTTCATAAAGCTGTTTGTAAGTTAAGAGCGACGTTAAGAACAACTGGTGATCCTTTCTTACGCGCTAAACCATCTCCAATGAATATACCATTTACCACAATAAAGGATCACCAGTCGTAGCAAATAAGATATCTTGAGAGGGGTGGGGCAAAATGAGTTAAAAGTGACAATCCTTTCTCTTTAAAGGGGAATGAAACATTTGGAATAATTAGGCTTGTGTCGAAACAGAAAAATAAAAGAATAAGAACAAAGAAAGTTTGAGAAAAATCGGACAAATAATGAGAAACTTATGAGCATTTGAATATTGCAATCACTAATGCTATGGAGATCCTCCCATTGGCAATGCGACAAGGATGTGTGATGTCACATGTGAACTACTTTCCCTTTGATGGACTATAAAATACCCTCAAAATGTCTCTTTCTGCTTTTTCTTGTGGTGATACAAACTCTTTATCCATGATGTATTCTTTAAAAATCTGTATTACATGCCCTCCTATATAAAAAGAACACATGATCTACTGATAGATGTGATAAAAGAGGCAATTTAAGTGAAATATATACTAAAGTAATGGGGAGAGTTGTTCACAAGTGACATCACACATCTTTGTCGCATTGCCAATTTGAGGATCTCCATAGCATTAGTGATCGCAATATTCAAATGCTCATAACTTTCTCATTATTTGTCCGATTTTTCTCAAACTTTCGTTGATCTGTTTCTTTGATTTTTTTTTCCACACAAGCTATCGTGTTCCAAAGGTTTCATTCTCCTTTAATGAAAATATCTATAGAGTCTAAACCTACCTTCTTGTCCGTTTCTTTTTTCTTTCTTTCTCTCTCTCTTTATTTATTTCTTTTGTTCTTTCTTTCTTTCCTTCCTTTCTTCTCCTCCTCCTCCCTCTTCTTCTTCTTTTTCTTCTCCTCCTCCTCCTTCTTCTGTATTCCATTTCCTTACTCCCCCTTTAATTTCTTTATTTCTTTCCCTACCTGAAAATCATAAAATTGAAAAATTACAAGAATAAAATTATATGCAGTTAAATGATAAACCTCTTAGACTAACAGAGAGGAGGAGGAGACTTGCAAAACATGTCTCAAGAATTATTATGTTCTTGAAAATGCAATATCCTGGTAACCTAATGGAAGACGGAAAAGCTCGAGGCTGTCCCAAGCATCCGTGGCAACAGACTTTCTTCAAAGACTTAGAGTTGACCCATATCTTTATACCAATCTCTTGGAGGTTAAAGCGGTCACAGATAATGATAGCTTGTTACCTATAAATGCACTACACAGGAGGGACTAAGTGGTAAGTAAAAAAAACAGGAGTAATTCTGCACCTGATATCCCCTCCCTACCTCCTATTGGCGCCTAATGCGGTCCAAAGTATCACTATTCATATTTAGTAGTTTATTTGATATTCTGATACGAATGCTATTTGCTCATCAGCATCATATCATAAAAACAAATATTAATATTGCTCTGATCAGATAAGGAGAGCTATAAGTGTTGTTAATAATTGTCAGATAGAGTCATATTCTGTTGCTGATAAATTGTGATCTGAATCTGATTCTGCAGTTCTTCATTTCAAGTCTAGGTGTAAACATTCAGATTTTAAATAATTGTGAACAGGTAATGTAACTTCTAAATTTTCAAATGATCCATCTTAAAATAGTAATTTGTAATTATAATGGGATGGGAGATGATTATGTTATGCTGAAACACAAGGTACATTAGCTAAAGTAGAGGGTTTTTTTTAATTATCAAGTTTAGCTTTTGCATTAGTGTTGACATATACGAGAGGATTGATGGGTAAGGTATATAACTTATTTCTTGCCATTGAAGCTTATTTTAATTTCATTTCTTCTGAAGCTTTTAACCTCACATCTCTTACATTTTTACTTTTTCCAGAGCTAAACAATCATCAGACATCACATCATGGCATCAAGATTTCCAGAAGGAAACCAAGTTCAACTCCGACCAAGAAAAGGTCATGACATGAAATGGTCATGTGACAAGCATGGTGAGCCAATCAAATTTTACTGTAAGAAACACAAAATTCCTATATGTCATCCATGCGCTACCAAAGATCACAGTCAGAAACCATGTGAGCTAGACGACATCGAGGATGTCATCTTCGAAAGGAGGAGACAGCTAGATGAAAAACGGCCAAAAGTTCAAGAACTTCAGAAACAATTGGACGCCCTCAACACGAAAATAAAGACTGTGTCAACGTCTGGAAGTACTCATCTTCGGACAATTAACAACAACATTCAAGATTCATATCACGACAAGATCGATTCTGTTGGAGAAAAGGAGAACAGGATGATTAGGGTTATTAACGAGGAGGCAGATGAGGAAATAAGACTCGTAAATGAGAAGAGAGAAAAACGGATCAAGGATTGCAACATCGAGAGAGAAAATGAGCGACAAATCATCAAAGACAAAGAAGCAAAACTTCTAGCAGATGCAAAGAAAATCAGCGAAGTTGTTTCTAAGAAGATCAAAGATCTTGCTAATAAGAATCAGCATGTAATAAACACTGTAAAGAACATTGAATCAACCATCAAACGTATAAACCAACATGATAAAACATTGGTGAATGAAGCTCCTCAAGTACTTGCATCTATTGATGAAAATTTAAGTTTGATTGTTCATCAAGATGTTAGCGATTGTCTTGACCGAATACAGAATGAAGTTGAGAGAATGAAGTTTGCTGAGGGGGGAGTAGGTGGAGAATACTATGGTAGAATTGATGGGTATATCGGTAAATGGGAACTTGTCAAGTCAATCCACATTCCATCGGTTGTTAATGAGCCTTGTGTGCGTGGTTTAGTCAGTGATGATGAGATATGTGTGCAAGACGTAGATAACAATGACATGTATATTACAAACATCAACACTCAACACACAGAGAAAGTCATTGATGGAGGTGTGTGGATTACATCATGTGCGCCCATAGACAGTAACGTAATAGTATGTGGTAAGAGGAGAGGTGAATGCACGGGTGACAGGTTGGATGGATGCATCACTCTCTATGATAGACAGAGGAAGGTGATTAGAGACATCAGCATACCAAGGAATGGAGACGGTAAGAGTGTGTATGTTGATGTTGACAGGGATGGGATGATCATCGCTGGTCAGTTCAATCAGTCTAATATCTACATCATCAATCCTGCTGATGATAAGATAGTAAACACTATTACGACGCAGGGTAAGAAGGTGTGGGATGGGATACAAGCCTTGTCATCAGGTGATATCGTTGTGGAGACAGGTATTGGTGAATACACTGTCATCTCACGATCAGGAGAAGAGAAGGCTGTCATACACGGTAATAAGTGGTACGGCCCACAGTGTCGCGTTGACAAACTGACAGACACACTCTACATCACGTACAGGGATGCATTTCGTAATCCCATCGCAGTTGATCAGGTGTCACGTGATGGTATCATCCAGGCAAGGAGGATCGTGGAATACGTGAAATCAGATCGCTCTCCACTTATCAGCCTTTGTCTCGTTACTCCTTCTGGTAACCTTGTAGGATGTGATAGGGACAAACTTCATCTTTACAAGAAGACATTCATTTTGTAAATGATCAAGTATTTCAATGAATGATTAAAAATTAATATAAACGATATACTTATTTCAAATTTTACTTTCATTTTAATTCACGTCCCCCAACATGAATACATTCATAATGCGCGTGTTGACGGTGTGAATGTTGTATCAATATACAGGTGCAACGTATTGGAGTGTTGTAATAAACTTGCCATCGATTGCAGGTCAATTTTTGTTTTCAAAATTAATTGAAAGTCGTGCATTTAATTGAAAATTTGCAATTGATTGTTGGCAGTGGCGTACCTAGGATTTTCCAAATTGACAAGCAAAAAAAAAAAAAAAAAAAAAAAAAAAAAAAAAAAAAAAAAGCTCGTCAGGGGGGGGGGGGGGGGGGGGGCAAAGATACGCTTTTGCATGGGTTGTGACTCGTCAGGGGGGGCAGAGTGCCCCCCCTGCCCCCCCCCCCCCGTAGGTACGCTAGTGATTGTTGGTCAGCTTATGTTATAAACAAATATGAAATGATTTGCTTTGGTTAAAATTGATCTATCAATTGCTAAATTTGCATATGAAATTTGCAATTGATCGCAAATATTTTCTTGTGTCTTTAATACAAAACGCAGTGATTAATATTTAGCCGTCTAGATTTATATTTTTATTGAAATGTATAATTGTACTCGTAATTAAATTTAAAAAAAAATAAATAAAGAAAAAATGGTTTAATCCAGGTAGAAGGTCTATGGGAATGGCTGAACCCAGCACATGACGAGTTCATTACTAACTTGTGTTAGCTGAACCCGATCATTTACCAAACGCTATTTCGTTCAATGTCATTCCTTTTTAATGCTAACAGTGATCATTTTACCCCGGGATTAAATTTGCTTTTAACTTCATTGGGTCTTTAAATCCAATCTATCCATCAGGTTGATTTCGTTTTATATTCTGTTGCAAAAAAGGTGAAGTAATATAAGATTGTATTAAAAGGAGAGGGGAAAAGTGCTGTGAAGTACAAGTAAGTGTTTGAACCGTGGTATAGTGTTTCTGACTATCACCTTGTAAACAAAGGGTCGTGTGATCGAATCCCAACTAGGTCTGGCATCCTTTGGCAAGGTGTTAATCCACACTTTGCCACTCTCGACCCAGGTGCTATATGGGTACCCAGTAGGATGTGAAAGTCATTGCAGCTTGTCCAGTAATGTGTGCGCCTCACCGGCAACTGACTGGAATACTCCCCAGGGTGTGGATGATGTGCTCACATTGTGTGCGGGAATGACTGATTGAATGCGATGACCGGGGTAGTAGTATATCTGTAAATTGCTCAGACACACCGTTCTGATAAATTAAGCGTTATATAAAAGCGGATTATCATCATTATTAGTGGTATCAAATGAAATATTCAGTTATGAATCATATTTCAGCTGGCGCTGAGCATTCAGATTATTAGGAATCGAGGATGCATGAATTTGTGAGCGGGAATGACACGTCGTTCAGATGTATTTAGAGCTATATAAAAGCGGACTATTATTATTATCATTATAGTTTTTTAGTGTACATAATCCCTCTCATGAATGTTAACAGAAAATAAGAGAAAAACTCATTTTGTAATAGAATCCTTGCTCAGTCAACATACATATCACAATGGATATGATGAAGATAGACAGAAATGAATATGTTTCCCCCATAATTCTCTTTACACCAATTGAATATTCTCATTCTGTAGAAACAGGTGACGTCCATCTCAAAATGACTCAGCACACTCCATATTTAATATATTCATAAAAGTATTACATCATATCGCTTATTTCAATCAGTTCATTAACTTTCGTCTGTACACCTTTTACTTTATCCTCATATCGGCTTTATATTTTCAACAAAGATTAATTTAGATTTCTTTTACCACATGTTTAATCTATTATATCATATTACACTTACTACCTGGCTATGGAATCTCAAGTAGCAAGCCTTTGGATTGATGAAAAATTTTTTAGTTGTTTTTTTGTTAACGACTGTAATGATGTGTTGACGCCCGCTACGTTCAGTAACGTTTATCGACATCGTTAATTGATGTCAAATTAATTTCATCATAAAGATCCCATGGACATATAAACATCTGGTAGTCGAACGTGCCATGCTGTAAATAAATAAAAATAGGGATATGCATGTATTTGTTGTGTAACAGACAGAGTTAGATAATATGACAAATAACTGTACATATCATAGCTTATGTTCGTGGTTTTATATTAAGGAGGCTGTATTATATTAAATTCATTTATATTCTTAATTTCATTTTCATTTAATACTGCGTTTAGTTTGTAAACAGTTTGTACTGTATATGGCATATGTTGCTCCAATGCGTTGTTTATAAATCGGTATTGTCTAAGGTGTGTTGTGTTAATGTAGAAATGTGTCATTTATACAAAAGATTCCTACCAAATTTATACAATAATCAACTTTGTACACTTGAGTTTAGGTATATAGGGTTTATGTTTTATCTAAAGTATCAATGCAATAGCTTGTTATTGTCTATATCATTGCTTATTTAAAAAATCGCTCCCAAAGAGAGAGCGGGACAAAGTTCTATAAATGAATTTCTCCTGAAAATTAGCCAGATCTTACGACTTTTATTGATTTTGATTGGCTGAGAAGCGTTGTTACTATGTTAACTATCCGTCGAAACACCTGAAAATCCCAGCTTTGATTGATTTGCTCAGTATTATTGCTCTTATACACCTGATTATAATTCGCTTTATAAAACGAAGAAAACTAATGCACATAATACGCATCTATATTATGATATAATGTGATGATATGTTATTTTCAAGTTTATATTGAAAGATGAGTAGGAAGTATTCGTCAGTAGTTTTTAATAATATATGTTCATTATACTTTGTTGTGAATTACTGGCACTGTTGAATAGTTTAAAAGGTTAATGTTTTGGGATGTGTAGACTTTAATCAAGACGAAATTATTTTTACCTACTTCCGAGATGAAAATAGTAATGTAGAAATAGAAAGAAAATATATTTACTATGGGTTACGGTATTTAGTGCAGTATATAGTATACAAATTACTGATCAAAACACCAATTACCAACCGATCTGAATATATATATATATCTTCACTATGGGTTATGATAATTTAGTACATTTCGAGAAAGGTTTACCAACCCACAACCAGTTATATGCACATTAATGATAAAAACACAACTATCAAAAGATCATAATAAATGGTTAATATTTTAAATTGATCGAAATCTGTAAATAGTGTATGTATTTTGAAGTCATCATCATGGTGATGAGGCGGGTGATTTTAATGCACAAACAATCATGTAGTGTTACAATCAAATAATTTTGTCAGCATAAACGAAATTAAATGTAAAAAAAAAAAACCCCGACTCTATATGCAGTTCATATTTGTGATTTACAAATGATTTTATTGGACGTGTATGACTGATGGTACCAGACGAAGGGGGGGGGGGGATGAGAAGATAAAGGGAAAAGAGAGGGGGTGGCGAAGTGGAGGGGAGTGAGGGATTAAAAAAATAGAGAGACGAGGAAAGTAAAGATAGAGAAAAAAAATATATATATGAAAATAAAAGGATAAAGAGACGGAAAGGAAAGGGATAGAAAAGATGAGAGAGAGAGAGGGGGGGGGGGGGAGAAAGATAGAAGAAGGGGAGAGAAAAGAATGGAGAGACAGTGAGAATAAAGACTGAGAAAGAGCGAGAGAGAGAGAAGTGGAGGAGTGAGAAGGAGAAATGAAGAGACAAGGTGAATACAGATGGAATAAGAGAGAGAGAAAGAGAGAAGAAGAAGATGAACTACCGAGAGACAAGGAATGATAGAGAGAGATGGGGGAAGGGGACGGGGTGAATTTGTAATTAAGTTTGTATTTGTATTTTCTTTTCCTAGGAAACTAAGAAACATTACATTACAAAGTGAAATACATCACAAACCATGTCAATCATAAAAAATCATAATAAAACTGAAGAAAGGATGAATTTGAACTCCGTATAGATAGATTTGGCTTCGTCGAAATTAAGTAAAAGGAAACATAACTGAGGGGCTTGCCAAGAACGAATGAATTTAAGAGATAGAAAAAAAGGTAGGAAGAGAATAAAAGAGAATGAGAGAGAGAGAGAGATAGGAAGAGAACAATCCCAATGCTTCTTACATTTTGTATAACCAGGAAATAAAGTACGATTACATAATATTCAATTATATTAGTGACCATTATGCTACTTCAGTGTATTCAAAGAACTACACCACTGTCATGACTGTCATATTGAATTTATGTTATGTTAATTTATGTTACATGTACATATATAAATCAAACTGAAATGATAATCAAAAGAGGTCATGATGCACGGTTTATAGGCAAATAAATTATAGAAATGAGGAGAGGGGTTGGAGGGGAAAGTTCCATCCCTCAGTTTTTCTCAAATTTTGATATGCAAGAATGTTTAACTGCATGTATGTTTTGTGCTCTAGACAAAAACATCAGATTATCATTAGCGAAACTTCATAAATTATCTTCTTTATTGTTATTTGATAATTTTTTTTAGGAATTCACCCCGAATGAAAAATGAAATTTTAACACAATCCGCCGGTATATTATGTTAATAATATTCCATTGCGTGTCAACAAACACTATTTTATTACGTTGATAATATTTACTGCGTGTCAACAGAGACGGTACCATTATGTCGATAATAATGTCCCGACATCCACTGGAACGGTAACGAAAAAAAGCGAAACAATAATACAAGAGAAACAATTGATTTGATGGGTGTTTTATAAAGCTGTTCGTAATAAACGTACGAATGACTTTACGCAAGGCTGGTACATGAATTGAATTGAATTGAATTTATTTGAACTTCACTGGCAATTGTCAATATTTTGTTCGAAACAAGAAGTACAAAATGATACAAAACAAATATACATTCAGTGGCGTAACTACGGGGGGGCATGGGGGGGCACGTGCCCCCCCCCCCCCCCCAATCGGCTGGCAAAAAAAAAAAAAAAAAAAAAAAACGGGGAAAAAGAGAAAAAGAGGGAGAAAGGGAGAGATTGAAGCGTAATCGGAAAAGAGAAATCATTGTTCATTTTAATGCTATATTATATTATAATAATGTTATGTATTACGTAAAAAACATTTTTTCAGAACTTTATGAAACATAATTTGTTCAGAGCCTATGTTTTCATTGTTCCTGGTGCTCGCATTGTCTGTTTAACGAGATATATAATCCTGTTGTACTAAAACCTCCGTTTTCAAGTCAATATACACCAAATGTATTTCCTCGCACTTCGAATTATTATTGTTTTATGTATATTGACATATGCTTCTTTATCATGACTGTTTAAAGTGATTGCCCCATTTTAAGGTCTTAATATAAAACATTTCCTGACCGTGCTTACGTTCGCATTAGTGAATTGGTGAGATATGTCTGCTCTTCATGAATTCCTAAAATCAGTCCTTAAAATGTCCCTTTTCTGATCTGAATATCAAAAATTTTCAGCTCGTACTTCGCGCTCGAATCATTTGGTTAGTGAAATACGTATGGTCTTCATGGATTCCTACAAACAAGCCTTAGAATGTCCCTCTTCGGGTCTGAATTTCCTAAATTTTCAGCTCGCGCTTTGTGCTCGCAATATTTGATTAGTGAGATGCGTATGATAATCATTATTACAATGACTACAAACAGTGATTCATGTGTTTAGATATAATTCTGACAAAATCAGCATGCGCTTGGCATTCGCATTAGATGGCTATGGTGAGATATGTATACTCTTAATGGATTCCTTAAAAAATTTCCCTATTTTGGTTCAATATATACAAAAATTTTAGCTCGCGCTTCGCGCTCGCATCATTTGGTTGGTGAAATACGCATGTTAATCATGATTACAATGACTACAAGTGCTTCATGTGTTTAGATGTAATTCTAACAAAATCAGCTATCGCTTAGCACTCGCATAAGATGACTATGGTGAGATATGTGTACTCTTTATGGATTCCTAAAATATAGTCCTTAAAATATCCCTGTTTGGGGTCAATATATACAAAAATTTAAGCTCGCGCTTCGCGCTTGCATTGTTTGTTTAGCGAGAAAGGTACGTATTATGATTACAAAAAAATGCTTATAATGTTCCTTTTTAGGTCTGAATATCGAAAAATTTCAGCTCGCGCTTCGCGCTCGCATTATTTGATCAGTAAGATACATATTCGTTTAATGGCACTGTCCTTAAAATGTCTCTATTCGGTCAGTATACCTGGCAACTGAGTGCGCTTCGCGCGCTCACTAAGTGACTCAATTTTTTTTGCTGGTGCCCCCCCAATGCCATGACTCATGGTACGCCACTGTATACATTGCAATGAATATAAGCAAATAAACAAAAAACAAAATAGTATTTCGTAAAAAAAGAAAAAGGAGAATCAACTTATATATAAAAATATACACAACAAACATAAGAATCATTCGGATAGATAATTTGACAATGGATATAGAGACTGATATCCAAGAAAATATAGAAACATAAAGAAAGTGAGAGTGGAGAGGAAAATAAAGAGGAAAGAAGTTCGAAAATGGAGAAAGCGGGAAAGAGAGGAAGACTGAGAAGAATGGCATTACATGTAAACTCATTGTATAAAAACTGTTCTCAGGTGATGAAGTCAGCTACATAGGTATCCGTTAACCAAAGAAAGGTTCAACAGTCATGTTACGTCATTCGTCATAACTCACGGGCAGCTTTATGAAAAACACAGCCGAGAGATTTTCACATCGACTGCTAAAAAAATATTGGCCAAACATTTGATTTCCATTATTGAAATCAACTCCATTTAAAGTATGTACGTTTACATGTACGGTTTGAAGGTATGACGAAATGATTGTTTACGCGAAAAGAAGGAGATAATATTCTAAACTCTGTTAACGAGAGCCGCTGTAGAAAATCATACCACGGCAATTATAGACGTTAGTAGAAATAAACAAGTGACATTGATTATGCGCTTTGAGTACTCCACAAAGTGGATTTGGTGGGTTTTTTAAACATTAATTTTATTAATTTTATCATCATATATTTATGTATATGATATACGTTGAGAAAATATTAATTTTCAAATGTTTCTTAATCGTATGATTAACGTTAAATAGATCAGAGAGTGTTTGTATGTGACAGATAATGGTATTTTATTCATTACAAAACTACACGACTAAGACCAGACTTTCTTTAAATCTTTTTAGCCGAGTCCGTTAGGTATTATTAATCATTTTCAAGCAAACCATTACTCTTGTATTGGTGTTATTAAAGAGATTTGAATTTTTCGCTTGCATGATCGTGGTAATCATTTTGGAAGAAAAGACACTTCACTTTAAACAGCATTTGTATAATAAGTGATAGGAATATAGGATTCTTGACCAAACTTGTAAAGTGTTTTAGTTACTTAAGAAAACTTATTTTATTTGACAGTTTTTATTTATATTTCTTGTGTACTGTAAAAAGCAACTATAAAAAAATATAGCCGCTATGTTCTATTGGGATTCGAACCTTTGACACAATAAACACCATCACGGAGCGACTAATAAAGATTTCAACAATTTTGTACTCATTACTAGGAATCAAGAACTATTACTTTACATATATTTGAAAGCCTACAGTAATTTTCTACAGCCTCTGCTATCACATGTAAGTCAGGTTCCCAACGTTTGTTACACACTCTAGTGTACCCTATAACATCAGTTAATTCAAACAACTACACCACTGTCATATTGAATTTATGTTCAATACTTCACCAAAATAATATATCAAAATATGATAACACAACACAAGAAATACATTTAATTATTAAATTATAAAGAATAAAGAAGATTATGACAATGACAATTAATGAAAGTGAAATGTGAAGGAACCTGCATAAAAAGCAGAGCTTATAATGTCTGCTTGTTCCTAATATGTTATGGATGCTATTATTATGATGGTCAAGTTTATCTCACAAAAGATAATGTATGTACCGACATACACCTTTCTTCTTCTTTAGAACCCCCCCCCCCCCATCCCCGTGATGGCTACCATAATGTGACAGTGATCTGAAGTCGGTTATCATAATCGGGAACCCCCTCCCCCCCCGTCATGTTTATCCATTATACGTCAAAGGATATCTCTCAAGCCTACATTACACACTCATTGAAGCACTTGATGAACATGTGGTTTCTGACATTAATTAGATCAGTTAAAATCAGAAGTCCCAGCAGTATAACATGAAGCTGGAATGAAACAATTGGTTCCATAGTTTCAATAAGCTAAAGACGCACCCCCTCACTGAAATCACAGTATATTTGGATTAAAGAATAGAAATACACGTAGTATGATTTTTGTTTCCTTGCATAGAACAAGCATGCAACTAATTAGCTCATGAAATAGATTAGATGCCACTTTGTTAATTTATTATTAAAAATATGTCATATTCATGTTCTTTTCAAGCGAAACAAGTTTATTTTGTAAGGGAATTTCCGGCATTCCCTTTCCCTTCAATTAACTTCAGGAGATCGAGGAATGCCCCCCCCCCCCCATTGCCCAATTGACAAGAATACAGCACTGTGTTTTAGAAACATGCATGTCAGGTCAAAATATTTATGTGAAAAGAAGATCAAATGAAATATTTTTAAACTGATAATGTCGTCTTCCATTATAATCGTGGAGGTATTATGTCGGTTTTTTGTTTTTGGTAAGGCACCCGCCCCTTGGATATGACGAATAAGCTGGAGGTCTCGTGTTGAAATATAAAGGCCAACGCAAAGAGAAGGGTAAAACAGTGTTGTGGCCACATATCAAGATGCTCAAAGCTACCCGTCACAGGATGACTTAATATGATAAGGGGGGGGGGTCGGGCTGAAAATAATATAGAGTGATAACCAGTTACCAAAATGCTGAAAATTTCATTAAGATATGATTAAAAAATATCGATGTTAGTCTATTTCAATGCATATACAGCTATATTTTTTTCTGAAAAAAAGTTATGTGCATGCCGTCATGAATATTCATTAGATGGGCTGATGACATCATGTCCAGGGACATAGGAACGATTATTTTAAATAGCGGGTGACGGGGTACTCGTTAAAAATAACAAACAAAACAAAAAAGAAAAAAATAGTAAACTAGATGACGCCTGAGGGGATTTCGGTAAGAAAAAAATAAAACAACAATATTTGCTGCCAAATGTTCCTCCATTTGAATAATGTGTTTTTCTTGTCAACTTGATGGCAATGGAGTACTTCCTATGTGATAGCATACACAACACCCTCTGAAAAATCATGAGGGGTGATTGAGCATTCACCCCAGTACCCCCGCTTCACACTTTATTAAAGGTCAAGTCCACCCCAGAAAAATGATGATTTGAATAAATAGAGAAAAATCAAACTAGCAAAATGCTGAAAATTTCATCAAAATCAGATGTGAAATTAGAAAGTTATGAAATCTTAAAGTTTTGCTTATTTTTCACAAAACATTGATATGCACAACTGAGTGACATGCAAATGAGACAGTCGATAATGTCCCTCACTCACTATTTCCTTTGTTTTTTTATTGTTTGAATTATACAATATTTCATTTTTTTCAGATTTGACAATAAGGACCAACTTGACTGAACTATATAGTATTAAACAATGCTAATTCCACATGTTCAGGGAGAAATTAATTGTTTGTTCACTTGACAATGAAAGGAAAATGAGAATATTTCATATTTCATATAATAAAATACAAAAGAAGTAGTAAGTTGATGACATCATCAGTTTCCTCATTTGCATACCGACCAGTATGTACGTATAACTGTTTTGTGAAATTAAGCAAAATTTTGAAATGCCATAACTTTCTTATTTTACATCCGATTTTCATGAAATCTTTAGTGTTATGCTTGTTGGATTTTTCTCATTTTATTCAAATCAGCTTTTTGTTGGGTTGGACTTGTCCTTTTAGTTATTAGATGAAACATATTCCTCTACTATCTGAAGACATGTTTGCATGATAAATATATTACACATTAAATCAGTAGTCAATTCATGTTTTCCGTTCTTGGTGGACGAAATTTGACGAAATATAATTTTCCATAAAATAAAATAAAAAATAATAAGTGCGGATTAGACTGCAGACACAGACCCTAATTTGAACTTCGATCAACCAGTGTGCCTCCACGCAAATGTGTATGATATGATTTTATTTACTGAATATATAGCTCAAAAGTAGATTCTCATGAAAAGGTGATTTTTTTTCTAGCTCGCTCGCTTCGCTCGCTCGGGACTTATATAAAGCAGCTTTTAGAACATGTGCTATACTGCGCCCTTCGTTTTTTTTACTCTTCACGCTACTGCCGCAAATAATCCTGCTCACAGTGGCGTACAGACCACAAAAAAGGAATCTGAAGAGAGAAAAGTGAAATATATTGTTCTCTGGATATCATGTCAAAATCTATCACAAAATTTGATTTTTGTATTAAAAAGGTCAAAATTTTTGCTCGCTCGCAACTTCTTTTTAAAGATAAATTCTGCCCGATACACAATATCTGGCCTTCTCAAAATAGTCGCCTCATTACACCATTACGCCCGTTCATACCATGATATGACCGGGAATTTTTTTGCTCTTGCCCCCCCCCCCCCCCCCTGGCCACCGACCTCTGTTACGCCGATGATCTCTCAAGCCTACATTACACACTCATTGAAGCACTTGATGAACATGTGGTTTCTGACATTAATTAGATCAGTTAAAATCAGAAGTCCCAGCAGTTTAACATGAAGCTGGAATGAAACGATTGGTTCCATAGTTTCAATAAGCTAAAGACGCACCCCTTCACTGAAATCACATTATATTTTGATTAAAGAATAGAAATACACGTAGTATGATTTTTGTTTCCTTGCATAGAACAAGCATGCAACTAATTAGCTCATGAAATAGATTAGATGCCACTTTGTTAATTTATTATTAAAAATATGTCATATTCATGTTCTTTTCAAGCGAAACAAGTTTATTTTGTGAGGGAATTTCCGACATTCCCTTTCCCTTCAATTAACTTCAGGAGATCGAGGAATGCCCCCCCCCCCCCCATTGCCCAATTGACAAGAATACAGCACTGTGTTTTAGAAACATGCATGTCAGGTCAAAATATTTATGTGAAAAGAAGATCAAATGAAATATTTTTAAACTGATAATGTCGTCTTCCATTATGATCGTGGAGGCATTATGTCAGTTTTGTGTTGTGGCCACATATCAAGATGCTCAAAGCTACCCGTCACAGGATGACTTAATATGATAAGGGGGGGGGGGTCGGGCTGAAAATAATATAGAGTGATAACCAGTTACCAAAATGCTGAAAATTTCATTAAGATATGATTAAAAAATATCGATGTTAGTCTATTTCAATGCATATACAGCTATAATTTTTTCTGAAAGAAAAGTTATGTGCATGCCGTCATGAATATTCATTAGATGGGCTGATGACATCATGTCCAGGGACATAGGAACGATTATTTTAAATAGCGGGTGACGGGGTACTCGTTAAAAATAACAAACAAAACAAAAAGAAGAAAAAATAGTTAACTAGATGACGCCTGAGGGGATTTCGGTAAGAAAAAAATAAAACAACAATATTTGCTGCCAAATGTTCCTCCATTTGAATAATTTGTTTTTCTTGTCAACTTAATGGCAATGGAGTACTTCCTATGTGATAGCATACACAACACTCTCTGAAAAATCATGAGGGGTGATTGAGCATTCACCCCAGTACCCCCGCTTCACACTTTATTAAAGGTCAAGTCCACCCCAGAAAAATGAATGATTTGAATAAATAGAGAAAAATCAAACTAGCAAAATGCTGAAAATTTCATCAAAATCAGATGTGAAATTAGAAAGTTATGAAATCTTAAAGTTTTGCTTATTTTTCACAAAACATTGATATGCACAACTGAGTGACATGCAAATGAGACAGTCGATAATGTCCCTCACTCACTATTTCCTTTGTTTTTTTATTGTTTGAATTATACAATATTTCATTTTTTTCAGATTTGACAATAAGGACCAACTTGACTGAACTATATAGTATTAAACAATGCTAATTCCACATGTTCAGGGAGAAATTAATTGTTTGTTCACTTGACAATGAAAGGAAAATGAGAATATTTCATATTTCATATAATAAAATACAAAAGAAGTAGTAAGTTGATGACATCATCAGTTTCCTCATTTGCATACCGACCAGTATGTACGTATAACTGTTTTGTGAAATTAAGCAAAATTTTGAAATGCCATAACTTTCTTATTTTACATCCGATTTTCATGAAATCTTTAGTGTTATGCTTGTTGGATTTTTCTCATTTTATTCAAATCAGCTTTTTGTTGGGTTGGACTTGTCCTTTCAGTTATTAGATGAAACATATTCCTCTACTATCTGAAGACATGTTTAGATGATAAATATATTACACATTTAACATTGTTTAATCAGTAGTCAATTCATGTTTTCCGTTCTTGGTGGACGAAATTTGACGAAATATAATTTTCCATAAAATAAAATAAAAAAGAATAAGTGCGGATTAGACTGCAGACACAGACCCTAATTGGAACTTCGATCAACCAGTGTGCCTCCACGCAAAGACTAGCACATACAACACTTGCTGTTCCAGCCTTCAGTAAACAGGCATAAGTAGGCTGCACATTCAGACACTAATCTCGAGTGAAGGGTTTGCCCAGCAGACTAATTGCGGATAGACATCGTCAACTTGTTCATTGCATATTCATGAAGACATGCAGGAACTTTCTCATCAGAACAATGCACGTGCTTAAAATATCACAAATATCACATTTCTTATCCGGTTTTAATGACATTATCAGTATTTTATTTGTCAAATTTTACCTTTTCTGTTCAAATCATATTACATCCAAGCCGGGAGTACCCTCTAAGCTTCCTTTCTTAGGCACATCAACCCACATGAAACAATAATATTTGTTGGCAACGAAACTATTTTTATCATATCATATCTGCCTTCCAGAAGGTGTATGTTGTTCATTGAATCCAATGGATCCTTTTTGATTTATACAGATTTTTCAATATCTATATAATACACTTAAATATGGACGAAGTATAATGCTTGATACTTAAATCTTAATGAATTAAGCTTGGTTATTCAAAATCACACTACAGAGATCATATAGTAAACAGTGTTGTAAAAAATGGAGCAGCATTTGAACTGAGTGAAACCAGTTTCATGATTCGACGATTAGTACCACTGACTCTCATTTTTTTTACAAGATACCTAATAGATGTGATTTGATTATATTTGAAGATGAATTAGATTTTTGTTTTCCAATGCCCTTTTTTAAAGGGCAATATGATGCCATATATCGATTGCATAACAGAGAAATAACATTTACTCTAGCAGAGAATGTAAACAAAAGAAAAAAAGAAGGAAAATTAAATAGATAATATCAATCGGCAATATTGCCCCTTTCCTGGTCAAACGACGGTGTAATATTTAGAACTATCGCCCTCATGAACATTTTATATTTCCATACTATACCAACATGATGAAAATCACCGTGTAAAAACACACTCATTATAACAGTAATGTTAAAAATAATTTTGTAAATAACATTGTGTTATGTTTCCTGTTGCACCATCTTTGTGTTCCTATACACTGCAAAAACTGCGGTGTTAATTTAACACCAGTCCGGAATTTGTATATGACCACACCAAAGAAGAGTTGTAACAACACCGTCGGGTTTTATAATGTATACGATGCATGTTTTTGCAGTAGACATAGTGTTGTGCATATGGACGCACATCACTAATGGGATCCGGCAATTTCGGGAATCCCCTTTTGACCCCTACCGAAAATGACGTAATGGTTACGTGGTTTCACATGGGCATAGAGAGGGATTACTACTGGATATCTGTTCAGTCCCATGGGAGAGCAGTAATTTGTCAATTCTGGATTTTATGGGACCTTAATTAGTTGCCCAAGAAACCCTGTGAGCACCGTGACTGTAACCAAGTTTGCATGTAGTCTTGGTTTGAGTCCCTGTAGCGCAAAAAATGCTGAAAACCTTTTTTTCATATTTTTAGCGTTGGAAGGATATTGGATGAACTACCAAATGATAAAGGTTTCGATGGTGTCATCAGTAAGACTTATTTTTGCGATTTTTTTTTCAAATCTCATTTTTAACGCATGAGTCTATGGGGAAATAATTAATAGTGTGTGCCCATATACCTTAGTAGTAATCGATGGAAATGTGAAAAAAAATGTTCAAGTCCAAAGTCTAAAGTGAAAGTTGTTTATTCTTGGACTGAAACAGGCTGTGGAATTCCCCGTGTTTTTCAATACACACTGCACGTCTAACTCATACCATAGAGCTATTACGGTTATACCAATGTATCATGTAGCGTTAGCATACCGTCACACGGTAAACTGATAGTGTAAGCTGAAAGAGAGTGTGCAAGCCTATAACTGGATTTATCGGTAAGTTTTGATAATTAGGAATGCCCTAAATCCGTATTTTGATTTTATTATTCAGCATTGATAAACTGGAGTACATGTAAGCTAATAATACTTGATAATCCTAAATCAGTTGGTTTACTGACGGTTGGTATATATCACTTGGTCTAATAATCAGATGGGCTAACAACGTTCGGGCTAAATCCACTTACTCCGATTCTCTTTTGGTCTAATGACCACTTGGTCTAATAGTCAATTACTCTAATGACAACTTGGTCTAATAGTCCATTACTCTAATGACAACTTGGTCTAATAGTCCATTACTCTAATGACAACTTGGTCTAATAGTCAATTACTCTAATGACAACTTGGTCTAATAGTCAATTACTCTAATGACAACTTGGTCTAATAGTCAATAACTCTAATGACAACTTGGTCTAATAGTCAATTACTCTAATGACAACTTGGTCTAATAGTCAATTACTCTAATGACAACTTGGTATAATAGTCAATTACTCTAATGACAACTTGGTCTAATAGTCAATTACTCTAATGAAAACTTGGTCTAATAGTCAATTACTCTAATGACAACTTGGTCTAATAGTCCATTACTCTAATGACAACTTGGTCTAATAGTCAATTACTCTAATGACAACTTGGTCTAATAGTCAATTACTCTAATGACAACTTGGTCTAATAGTCAATTACTCTAATGACCACTTGGTCTAATAGTCAATTACTCTAATGACAACTTGGTCTAATAGTCAATTACTCTAATGACAACTTGGTCTAATAGTCAATCACTATAATGACAACTTGGTCTAATAGTCAATTACTCTAATGACAACTTGGTCTAATAGTCAATTACTCTAATGACAACTTGGTCAAATAGCCAATTACTCTAATGACAACTTGGTCTAATAGTCAATTACTCTAATGACAACTTGGTCAAATAGCCAATTACTCTAATGACAACTTGGTCTAATAGCCAATTAATGACCATTTGAAATCGTCAAGTATTTCAATGAATGATTTGTGAAAAATATATACGATATACGTTCCCCACAACATGACTACTTTCATACAAGAAGATATTTATTTTGTGAATCACCCAGAGTATAAAAATGACTTACTTGTGACATTAACAAAGATCACTGATTACATTGTTTGTGCTGGATTCCCATGTGTTTACAATCCAACCTTTGGGCTTATCTAATCTTGAGAAGAAAAAAAGAGAAGATTTTGTAATTAAGTGGGAACCTAATCTTGATGGATAATGTGAATGTTCAATAACAAGAATGAAAACCTCATCAATATTGATGTTTAATATAGAATCATGCCTCAGTGTCTACATGATCAGGATATCTCAAAAAGTCGATTGATTTGATAACATTCGGTAGAAATGATAACATTTGGTAGTAGTGATAGCATTCGGTAGAACTGATAACATTCCGTAAAAAATGATTACATTCAGCAAATACGATAATATTCTGTAGAAATGATGACATTGTGTATAAATGTGTTAACATTCCGTAGAAATGACAGCATTCAGTAGAAAAGATATCATTCTGTAGAAATGATAACATTCGCTAGAAGTTATCATTCGGTAGATCATTGGCGCCCTCTACATTCATTTATGTTTACATACTTCATTAGTGAGGTCAATTTGATTACATCATCATATCATTTTCACTAGCGGTCAATGGCATCTCAAGTTATGAACCTGCCTTGATGGATATTAAAACCCTTCATATTCAATAACATTCACGATGTAGATTAACATAATAAGACATGTTCATATTTTCATATTTAAGTCAGAATTCGACATGACAAATATTTTGCATTTGTGATGAAGAATGTTTTATCATAATATGTATTGTTAGCGATAGTGATGATATTAGATAATACATTCTTGTTAATTGTGTGCATTCTAAACTCGTGTTTAAGCGAATGACACATGTTATGTTGTTGATAGTTATAATCCTTTTTTCTACAAGACTGATATCACATAGTATTCTGTGAATTATTTGATACTTGTTCCCCACCCCCTCTCATATGTTTATACCAACTCTCTCTTATTTTCATATTTCCCCTCTCTCTCTCTTCAACGTAAATATTTTTTGCACGATCACCATATTTCTTTCTCTATATGTTTTTTTATGTTTATAAAGTTTGGAGTTATATTTAAATTGCTGATAATGATAATCAAGTTCTCTAGATTCCAATCAGATTTATTGTAACAATCATCAATATCGTATAAATTTCAGCTGTATTTTAGTTCTATGAACTATTGCTCATTATATAGTGTACTCAAGAGCCTTTGCTGAAAATAGAAAACAGAATTGTGTATGTGTCGTATTTCTTCAGTATTTCATATCCAGATAATCAAAATTTGCTTCATAAAAATGGACACTACACAAATCCAGTGAATTTATATTTTCAGGTGCGTTATAGCTATAACAATCTACATCCAATGATGTATTTTAGAAGCGCTTTTAGATTTTTATATAAGTAGAAAAGGTATATACCTTAGTTCTAAAACTCTGTTTCGTTATCTCTTTTATAATCTCTGATTGTATATTATGTGATACAAAAAATGCACTTGCTTGCTAGTAAATATACATGTATATAACGGAGACCTTGTTGATCAAAAAAAAGAGAGAGACAGTGAGAATGAAGACCGGAAAAGAGGGAGGGAGAAATGGAGAGACAAGGGGAATAAGAGAGAGAGAGAGAGGGAGGAGAAGATTTAAAGAACTACCGAGAGACAAGGAATGGTGAAGAGATGGGGGAGGGGAGGGGGTGAATTTGTAATTGAATTTGTATTTGTATTTTCCTTTCTCATGAAACAAAGTGATATTACATTACAAAGTTAAATATATCAAAAACCATGTCATCATAGTAATTCATACCATAATTGAAGAAGGGTGAATTTGAACTACGTAGATAGAATTGGCTTCATCGACATTCGCTAAACAAAAAACACACACCACAGAGTGGCTTATTAATAAAGAATGAATTTAAGAGATAGAAAAAACGAAGGAAGAGAATAAAAAAGAATGAGAGAGAGAGAGATAGGAAGAGAACAATCCCAACGCTTCTTACTTTTTGTATAACCAGGAAATAAAGTACGATTACATGATATTAAATTATATTAGTGACCATTACGCTACTTCAATATATTATAAAAAAAACATCATTGTCATGACTGTCATATTGAATTTATGTTATGTTAATTTATGTCACATGTACATATTTAAATCAAACTAAAATTATCAAAAGAGGTCATGGTGCACGGTTTATACGCAAATAAATTATAGGAATGAGGAGAGGGGTTGGAGGGGAAAGTTCCACCCCTCAGTTTTCTCAAATTTTGATATGCAAGAATGTTTAACTGCATGTATGTTTTGTGCACTAGACAAAAACGTCAGATTATCATTAGCGAAACTTCATAAATTATCTTCTTTATTATTATTTGATATTTTTTTAAGAATTCACCCCGAATCAAAAATGAAATTTTAACACAATCCGCCGGTATATTATTTCATTGCGTGTCAACAAACAGTATTTTATTACGTTGATAATATTAACTGCGTGTCAACAGAGACGGTACCATTATGTTGATAATAATGTACTGGCATCCACTGGAACGGTAACAAAAAAGCGAAACAATAATACAAGAGAAAAAAAATTATTTGATGGGTGTTTTATAAAGCTGTTCGTAATAAATGTACGAATGACTTTACGCAAGGCTGGTACATGTTCTCAGGTGATGAAGACAGGTACATAAGTATCCGTTAACCAAAGAACGGTTCAACAGTCATGTTGCGTCATTCGTCATAACTCACGGGCAGCTTTATAAAAAACCCAGCCGAGAGATTTTCACATTGACTGCTAACAAAGCATTGCCATAACCTTTGACTTCCATTATTGAAAGCAACTCGATACATGTATGGTTTGAAGATATTTCGAAATGATTATTTATGCGAAAAGAAGGAGATAATATTCTAACCTCCGTTAATAGAGCCGCTATAGAAAATTATATATCACGGCAATTATAGACGATAGTAGATATAAATCAGTGACACTGATTATGCACTTTGAGCACTCCACAAAGTGTATTTGGTGTTTTTTTAAACATTAATTTTATTAACATTATCATCATATATTTATGTATATGATATACGTTGAGAAAATATTAATTTTTAAATGATTCTTAATCGTATGATTAACGTAAAATAGAGCAGAGAGGGTTTGTATGTGACAGATAATGGTAATTTATTCATTACAAAACTACACGACTAAGAGCAGACCATCTTTAAATCTTTTTAACCGAGTCCATTAGGTATTATTGATCATTTTCAAGCAAACTATTATTCTTGTATTCGTGTTATTAAAGAGATTTGAATTTTTCGCTTGCATGGTCGTAGTAATCATTTTGGAAGAAAAGGCACTTCATATTAAACAGCATATAGAAAGTGATAGGAATATAGGATTCTTGACCAAACTTGTAAAGTGTTTTAGTTACTTAAGAAAACTTACATTTGACATTTTTTTTATTTACATGTATATTTCTTGTGTACTGTAAAAGGCAACTATAAAAAAATCTAGCCGCTATGTTCTATTGGGAATCAAACCTTTGACACAATAAACACCATCATGGAGCGACTAAAAAGATTTCAACAATTTTATACTCATTACCAGGAATCAAGAACTATTACTTTACATATATTTGAAAGCGTACAGTAATTTTGTACAGCCTCTGCTATTAAGTCAGGTTCCCAACGTTTGTTACACTCTCTAGTGTACCCTATAACATGTATAATAAATACTTAATTTCATCTTAGAATGCTATGTTTAAGAACATCATTCTGATATACCCATTGGCCATATCTTATTTATTGTAAAAGTGTAACAAATAAATTCTGATTCAATTCAATACATCCTGTATTATTTCTTCCGTTTCAGTTATTACTAAACCCACAATTACTGTATGTCATTGCTATACTGTAAGCCACATTAAACTTGTAGTTGTATAAAATTGGATCGTAATGATATCTAACATTGGGTATTTTATTTGATTTGTGCACTGATCCAGGATGTGGAAAATCCCCAATATGTTTTAATACACATTGCACGTCTACTCAGTTGCACACTAAACTCGTATTCATTCACACAGTGTACAGAGATTGTTAGCTGAAAGAGTATACTTGAACTTATCGGTGAGTATGTAGCTTTGGAAATATATTTTTTGGAAAAATAGTAAGGGACATGACTAGTAACTTACATTAAATACATTTGATCTACTTTACTATAATTTGGCTATTGTTCTGGACATGACTGTGCTTAAAAACAAATGTCATACCGAGTCTTTCTGATAAAATCCCTCGTAATGACGTCATCCCTACAACACATGTAGCTCGTCTAATTTTCTGTTAGCACTGACAAGGACAAAGGTTGCAAAAAAGCAAAGATCCCATGCTTGGGGGATACTTTCTTTTACTGATAATGAATGAAATCTGATATCACACTGTACTTTTTTCCCTTCACCCCGGGAAATTGATGGGGCAAATGGGGGGGGGGGGGGGGGGGGGCTTAGCCCCACCAATTTCCCGGAGTTAAGCTTAGCCCGCTTCGTTTTCACACTACGTTTTAGCAAAGTTGGCTGGCACGGTAAATAATACGGTACTATCTGGCCCTGCCAAAAAATCAGGGTTAGCCGGTGCTAATTGCGATGCTAAGAGATGCAGTGTGAAACGAAAGTGGGCTAAGGAGGAAAAGTGGGGCTAAGCATTAACCAATCACAAAAGTCGAAATTGCACGTTAATCGCGTTCTGTATGATAAAATCATCAATATTAATGAGCTGTGTGATAGTCCAGGGTTTAGGTGATAACCCCGGCTAAGCAAATAGTATGGGGTTAAGAAAGACAGTGTGAATAACAAAATAGTATTGGGTTAAGGATAGTACGGGGTTAAAGGAAAGAATGGGGTTAAGGAAATGCAGTGTGAAAAGCATAATAGAAGGGTAGCAGTGTTTTTTGCTCTCATAAATCAAAATAATCTAATCATTGTAAAATGAAATATATCACAAGGCATGTCATTTATTGGAATTCAGAGCAAAATTGAAGAAAATATGAATTTGAACTCCGTAGATTGATCTAGTTTTGTGAAAAAAATAAGTATTGTATTGTATTGTTATTTACAATTACAAACGAATGATCATTAAAAAGACGGAGGGATTGCCCTACTCAGCGTTGATATCATATCAAAGCTGTTTTACAGAGGGGTCCCTTACATAGATATACATGTAATTATAATACAGGAAAAGAAAAACGTAATTAGTTGACTTAGGATAAAGACGTTGAGAAAATGTGAAAAAGTAAGAAAAAAAAAGATTTACAATATATATATATATATATATATATACAAGATAACAAAGTAAGATAGTAAGAACAAGGGATCTGAACTAAAAATTACAAGAAGTCTGGAAAAATGTTTTTAAGATTTTTTTTTAAGGCATCGATATTTTCTATTCATTTCATGTGATGGGGAAGAGTATTATAATGAGATGCACCTCTGTATTGGATAGTGTGTTTTGGGTTTGGGTAAAGCAAAGTTATGAGAATTACGTAGTGAATATTGATGAGAAGATGGTTGAAACATACCGGACATAATTGGAGATAACATGCCATGGACTGATTCATAAACAAATATGTTAAGATTTTTTTTACGTCTAGATTCAAGAGAAGACCAATTTAAAACTGAACGAATTTGTACATTAGAGATATGATCAAATGGATTGACTTTCATTATTATTCTTTTTTTTTTTTAGTAAAAGAACATATAACTAGGAGACTTTCCAGGAACTATTAAGTTTAGGAGATAGAAAAATGGGGATAAAAGAGAAAGAGAATAAAGAGGAGGGAGATAGCAAGCAAGAGTAGAAAGAAGCAGACAGAGAGAGAGTGTGCGGGGGTGTAGATACACTGTAAAAAATGAGGTTCTAATTTAGCACTTACGGTGCTTGTATAGTGACTGCACTACGAGTGCTGAATTTCTAGTTAAAATTTAAGCTAGAAAATTAGCACTCGTAGTGCAGTCACTCTACAAGCACTGTATGTGCTAAATTAGCACTTTACTTTTTTAGTGTAGATCCCAACGCCCCTACGTTTTGTGCATAACCAGGGAATGCCAGCACGATTACAAGCTCGTTGGACGGCATGAAATTATGTCATTTCTTTACAAAGGTCAATATTGGGGAAACCCATTTATTATGCTTATCCATTCTACATCAAAAGATGGCGCTCTTCCAAGCTTTGATTACACTCACATTAAAGCACTTGATGAAGATGTGGTTCCGGACATTAAATCATTTGAAATCAGAAACAATGGGAAGTCTACATTATCTTCATTTGATAACTTCAGTAGGCTAAATACAGACTCCCTTTAAACAAAGCAATAAACTCACATTATATTCGGATTCACGATTAGTATGATATTGAAATTGTACATAAATTTACATATTTTTAATGTATATTATGTGACATCTTTAATGTACATTAGTTTACAAATTTAATGTACATTATGTTACATCTTGAATGTACATCAATTTAAATTTTTAAAGTACATTAATTTACATATTTAATGTGCATCAATTTGCATGTTTGCATGTTTAATGTACATCAATTTACCGAATTAATGTACATTATTTACATCTCCAATGTACATTAATTTACATCTTTAATGTAAATCAATTTACATATTCGTGTGGAGGAGCCGTGGTGTAGTGGTTCTGACTCTCGCCTTGTAAACAGAGGGTCGTGTGTTCGAATCCCACCGCGGTGTAGCGTCCTTTGGCAAGGCGTTAATCCACACTTTGCCACTCTCGACCCAGGTGCTAAATGGGTACCCGGTAGGATGTGACAGGCGACTGACTGGAATACTCCCAGGGAGTGGAGGATGTGTACACATTGCGGGAATGACTGATTGAATCCGACGACCGGGGTAATAATATATCTGTAAAGCGCTTAGACACGACCGTCGTTCCGATGGATTAAGCGCTTTATAAAAAGCGGTTATTATATTATTATTATTATATTCAATGCATATCAATATACATTTTTAATGCACATCAGTTAAGATCTTTAATGCACATCAATTTACATATTTAATGTGCATCAATTTACATTTTTAATTTACATCAAATTACATCTTTAATGTACATCAATTTACATTTTGGATGAACATTATTTTACATCTTTAATGTACATCATTTCAAACTAGATTGACTACCTTATTTATTTCACCATCTCCTTTTATTTTCCATTAGTCATCACTAAACATCCCCAAACTAAAGTGTTTTAACCAGAATATTTAAATTTATGAGTCAATAATTAACTTCGTTATATTGACCTTGCAAAATCTGTATGCCCCTGGGGGGGGGGGGGCAGTCGACACAAAAGTGGAAGGGGTGTGCCGCGGGCGAGACCCAAAAAACGGGGGCCTTGGAGCGGGCTTATTGTAAAAAGGAGGGTCCTCGGAACGGGGCTTCAGAACGACAAATGTTTGGAACGGGCATGCGTTCATGATGCAGCTAGCCCGGCGGCACGGCCGCCGACTTCACTCGCGCAGAGATGATGGTTGGACAGCGCTCTCGGCCGTTTTTCACCAAAATTGCAGCTTATTGTAGCAGATCAATGCGACCGGAATGGCGAAACGAAAGTATGCGAAGCTTTGGAGCGGATTTCTTTCTTCCTTTTTTCTCGATAAGAAGAAAATGCTATGCCTTGGAGCGGCTTTCTTCGTTTTTTTTCTCAATAAGACAAAAATGCTACGCCTTGGAACGGAAATTGAGTGTAAAAATGGGGGTGCCCTCCGCGGCACATACCCACCGTGCATTATATGCTGAGTGCCCCCCCCCCCGGATGTATGCACTGGGTGAGCGTTTCTTTTATTTATTTATTTTTTATTTATTTATTTCATTTCCAGGCAAGAAAACATGACAGCAATATAAACATTACAAAAGAAATGTAAAATTGAGCACCAGCCAATGCCTGGGGATCACCTAAAAGAATTGAAAATTCTGGCGAGAGGTCCTCCACATTGGCTGGTGTCTACATGGAATAACACAAAATAGCAATATATTCAAACATGTAATTACAATACTTCTATATAAATTAACCTTCATCGTAATATGAATAGAAAAAACCAAGGTTATCGAATTAATACTTTAAGAAAAAATGCAGATTGGGTCAAATCAGGAATTAGTCATTTATCAAATTAGAGACAGAGATGGGAGGTCAATTGGTTGAATTTTGAGAGTCTGAAATGAATTGTATATGACATTTGTCACGGTTATGTGCGGGTTGAACCAAAAAAAAAAATCAGCAAAGTAAGTATATAACAAATAATGATTTAAAAAAAAAATCAAGATTCATACCCAAAGTATATTCAAGCAAACGACATCTTAGATATCAACTCAATTTAAGCTACCATGTAAAGAAAAGTAAATGAATTCATGTGTAACAGAAAAAAAAAATAAAACAATATGAAGAATGGGAAAGTATGGCAAAGCATTAGAAAAAAAATAATCAATCATAAATGAAACACACATTCAAAGTATTGGCCTGATGTGACAAGAACTAAGTTGAGAGCTTTACACGAAAATGGGAATGGTAATGAATTAATTATATAAAGGGGTAATATAATTTCAGTTGATTGAAATGCAGGTATGGCAAATTATTAGAAAACCAAATAATCAATCAAAGTACAAACAAGAGTGTGACATATTAAATGTAAAAAAAAATCTAAGACATGCTAGGAAGCCTTTAGGGGGATCACAATTTTGATACTGCGTACGTGAGACTAAAAATTAAAAATAGTTCTAGCGTTATTAGGGTATGGGTGCTAACAAGTTAATATGCTTCTATGAGGGGAGGTAATTCAAAGAGGAAATTTCGTAACACAAGACATTCAGTTAATTTATCGGAACCATTTTCATTCATCTTTACTGCACAATGATAGCCAACGAACTTTATGTAAAGATCTCCAAACTCTGTCTCCTCTTTGTTGGATTAATCTGAGTATTAGTTTTCTCTTTAAGACATCCAAACTTGTCTTTCACCCCCCCTTTAATCATCAATGGAAACCAAGAACAGTCACTAAACTCATTTTAATAACCCTATTAGTAGAAGTTGTTGTTTGAGCCTCTCTTATAAATTACATTATCTTTCCCTTCCATTTACCACATTTTTTAATTGTTCCTCTAAGTATATTTTATTTTTCATCAGAGTGTCCCTTACCTTTGATTACGTACTATAAAAAACTTTACCCGTTCTTTACTCAGTATATTGTTATCAGTGTCTCTAATGTCTTGTAATCTTATGCCTCTTAATTTTCGTTATTTCACTGATTTAGTTCAATATAAATGCAATATGTTTTTCTTTTTGATGTCAGCTACTGAGGTCTGAAATACAAAGGTCGAAAATTTGAACCTCACGAATCATGATAATGTTTCGATAAATCTATAAAGAATTCACCCCCGTTGAATAGAAAAAATGCCATAATTCGTCTGTTATATTGAAAATATGTCATTGCATGTCAACCCACACTGTTCTATTATGTTGATGATATTTCATTGCAAGTCAACACAGGCTGTCCTATTATGTTGATGATATTTCATTGCGTGTCAACCCAGGCTGTCCTATTATGTTGATGATATTTCATTGCGTGTCAACCCAAGGCTGTCCTATTATGTTGATAATAATGTACCGGCACCCACTGGAACGGTAACTAACAAGGGAAAATAAAAATAATAAAAAAGGGACAAACTTGATATGGCAGTTTTGTCATAAAGTTGTTCCTAAGTTACGAATGGCTTTACTCAAGACTGGAATATGTTCTCAGGTGAAAAAGTCAGATACAAGTCATAGGGATCCGTTAACCAAAGAAAGGTTCACCAGTCTGTGTAAAGGCATTCGTCATAACTCACGAACAGCTTTATGATACACACAATAGATAGATTTTCACATTCACATTGACTGATAACAAAAGATTACCAAAACCTTTGACTTCCATTATTGAAAGCAACTTGGTTTATAATTCATGTATTTACTGTTTGAAGGTATGACGGAATGATTATTAACATTATTGAAAAGCAGAGATAATATTCTAACGTCCGTGGATGACGAGATCCGCTATAAAAAAATGAGTATCTGAATATAAAAAAACAGCCAAGTCCAATTGAGTTAGCTTGTTCCTCCTACAATGACTCTTCTTGTGTATAAATGATAATTCTAAAATCATCTAAAAATGCCTTAAATAAATGGGGAAAACCTCGTATGAATGTAAAAAAAGGCCCAAGTCCAGGGGGGCGTTTCATAAAGCTTTTCGTAAGTTAAGAGCGACTTTAAGAACGACTGGTGATCATTTCTTTATACGCGCTAAGCCATCGCAAATAAACATGTTGGTATGTACAATTTACCACAGGAATTGATCACCAGTCGTCCTTAAAGTCACTCTTAGCTTACGAACAGCTTTATGAAACACCACTTTTCATACCTTCATATCACTGCGCCCCATCTCATTACATTCCACTCTGTACATACACTAACTGCATTATATTACTTTTTTATATTACAGTATTTGACAGAGATATGGTTCAATCGTTGTGACGGAATAAAAGTTTTCACCTGAATCTCTAGCTTTATTCAGTCCTACGTTATTATTATAAGTTTTTATTTTACAAGAGGAGAGAGGTATTTTCAATATTGATCAGATGTAAAGTGGAATCTTGTTTTGTTTTTGACCTGGTCTAAAATGTTTAAAAAGTAATAAGTAATTGAAGATCACTTGCAGATGTCTGTGATTCTCTGTTATCTGGGTATAATAGTACCCTGTATGTTGGATGGTGTGTGAGGGGTGCTTGGGTGGGTGTGAGTAAAAAGGAAATCCTCAAAACATAGCAAAAATAATAATTCCTATGGTAATGTGCGTGTGTGGAAGTGGGGCATGTAGGGACAGATTAAGTATTGATGTTTTCTTACAAAATTTGCTCACAATACAAACCAAGTTTATTTTGGAAGAATCACCCCCCCCCCCTACCTCCAATTCACTAGCAAGCAATGCAATATAAATTCTTCCAATTTACAAATGCATTAAACAAAATATTTGGCAAGCATGAAATTAAGGTCCTTGCCAAGAAAAAGTTCTCACTACATTTACACGCCCAACCTAAAATTAAGTGAGGACGCCCTCTGTGTTTCTTGTTTTTCTATTTAATAATAAAAAAATTATAAAAGGGAAGGACCATACCCACGCGCCCCCCCCCCCCCCCCTCTTGGTGACATGGATGGAGGAAGAAGGAACTGTAGAGGAAGAAGGAACTGTAAAACACGAATGATACGTCATTCTGCAAACTCTGTTTTATATACATGTATAGATATATATTTGCAAACAGATACACATTTCTTCACTTTTAACACTCACATCCACATCCGCTCGCTCATCCCAAAACACATCAGCTATTAAAAAACCTAGAATATAAAAAGATAGGTAGCACAATTTTGTCTGACATATTAAACAAATCCCTTGTGTATCATTTGTTATACATTCAGTAGAACAAAGTCTACCATGTATATGAATGTAAGAATGACCCAAGTCCATATGATTCTAAAAACGACCCAATTCCACCAGACAAAAGGCCCCGCTCATAAGTAACATCAATATTATTGTTCATAAAAATACAATTTGTTTTATGATGTTCTCTGATGTCTTTAGGCAAAATATACTTTAATTGCCTAGTATAAAAGAAATATTTTTTTTTCGACTTTCTCGAAATACTTTCAACGGACTTGGGCCTTTGTTATATTCATATACTTAATTATATCATGGAAATGACATGTATACCATCATTATTAATTTTTCAAATTTTCTTAAGTGTATGATAAAATAGCAAATACATCATAAGAGGTTTTTGATGGAGAGATAATCGATAGTTTATTCATTACAAAATATACAATTAAGACAAGACTTTCTTCACATTTATTTAGCCGACTCCATTAGGTATTATCAATCATTTTCAAGCAAACTATTATTATTTTATTGTTGCATATCATTAAGGTGAGTGGAATTCTTCGCGGCATGGTCAATTATTCATTTTGGAAGAAAAAGGCAGTTCACTTTAAACAACAGCTGTATAGAAAGAGACAGGATGTTTGATTACTGGTTAATGTTCAAATCTAGCCACGTGGACAGGTGTAGTTCAAATAAATGTTGGATTCTTAACACAACTTGTGATGTGTCTTAGTTACTTAAGAAAACTATTTTTTTTATTCATATTGTTAAGTGCATTTATCCATAATAAAGAGACTTTGTACTGATTTTTTGTTGGAAATAGAGTTAAATACCCAAACCGGGCCAAAAAGTGAAAACATATCATAACTTCTCGTACAAACATGATTTGAAGAAATCTTCAGCTTTTGACTAGTTTTTGTGATATCTAATTAATCCTATTTGGCGCAGCTTTCAAATTCTGCATTAATATCATGTGTGTCAACTTCTCCTGACATAACAATTTAGGTAAAATAAGAGCCAAATAAGACATCAAAAAATTAATCGTTTCACTATTAGTTAGTGTCTGGGACTTTAAACTTGAATTTGAATAATGTCTCGGGCATGGGTGCTGATCAGTGTATATTGATATTGGGTGTGGGTAAGTGAGTGTATGTGTAAGGGTGTGTGTGGGGGGGGGTGTGTGGGGGCTAGAAAAATTGATAAAGATGTCAGATATTGCGTTTTTTTCCGCAAGGGGACAAAGTTTCAGTTACAAAGAGTTACTACGTTTCTACTGCGCTAACCATTGGCACATTTGCTGTACTGGAAGCCACATTAGACCTGTAGTTGTATAGTTGTGAAGAGATGTGAAATGTAATATATAATTCCCAACATTGAGCATTTTATTTTATTTGTACACTAAACCATGATGTGGAAAATCCCAAATGTTTCACAATACACACTGCACGTCTACTCAGTTGTACATTGTATGCATTCATTCACACAGTGTATATATATTGTAAGCTGATAGAGGGTGTGTACTTAGACTTATAGGTTAGTATGTAGCTTAAGAGTTATATTTTATTTGTGGGATAGGAATAAACATGATTTTGATAACTTATTCTATGAATATATTTGATCCACGTTATTTTAACTTGGCTGTTGTTACGAACATGAGCTTCGAAAAAAATGCCCTAATGAAACTTTCCGATAAATTTCCTTTTAATGACGCAATCCCTACAGCACATGTAATGTACAGTAGCTCGTCTCATTTTCATGTTTTTGTTTCAAAACTTTTTGCTTATAAAGGTTGCCTCTGCATTTTCCCCATTAAGTTGTGCGTTTACATTGTATTTATGTCTTACACTAGCTCGAGCTAAAGCCGGGGTAATAATAATAATAACAACGCGCCTCGGAAAAGAATATTTCTAGATAGATGGCGCTATATAAATGCCTATTATTATTATTACACTATCTGTTATCAAAACATTGTAAGCTGGTTATATGTCATTTAAGCCAGATTAGGTTTTTGCATCCCATGATTGGAAACAAAATAATACCATTTCACAAAGAATATAATTTCCGCTTTCAAATTAAGATGATATGTACATCATAAGTACTTCTTTAATAAATTTCAGGCTTTAATTATAGTTGATGTTATGTTTTACCGGTAGATGTTGTATAGAATCGCCTTTTTAAATTATTATTTGCTCCTTTTGTGATGGCAGCACTAATTATGCTTTTATGCCTTTAAGCTGCCTTGTTCATTTTTGAATTCTGTCTGGGTTTTGAGAGTGGGGTTTATATAAACATTGTCACAAATGTATTTTAATCCATGAATGAAATATATACATATAAATGAATGATAATTCTTGTTTGGTCTATAGAAGTATTAGAAGGGACTATTTTTACTTTATAAAAGGAATTTTCATACAATATTCTATTTTCTTTTACCATTAAGAGAGCCTTACACTTTTTACTCTTCGAACATTTGAATTTCGCTTTGAGGTATACTCATTGCATAAACGCAGGCCCTAGACTTGCTAAAATTGTTTGAAGTTGTTTGCGTTTGTTATTACGCACTATCAATATTTCATTCTCACATTCTTTGCAATTTGAGCACTGATCCATGTTTATCATGAACTAAAAATAAAAACCATACCTCCTAATATGTTTATACACTGCACCTCTTTGTTTATCTGTGTATAATAATACATTATACGAGGATCTTAATTCAGTTTGATTATAGCTTATTAGTTCGACAAGGGCGTTAATATACACGTTAATTTAGTATGAATGTGTTGATGTTTGTGCGTGGGTGTGTCTACTTGCGTTTACGTCTGTTTGTGAGAATTTTGTGAGAATTCTATATTTAACGTTATTAGAGGTGTTAAAGAATCTTTAATATACCCTGGTAATATATTTTTTTTCAATTGTTTCTTGAGTTCATTTTAACTTTTTTTTGCATTTTTTTAGGTAGGCTACTGCCCCTATATTTTCTTCGTCATGGCTTCTAAGTTCCCAACAAAGAAGAACGGAGAGGTCGAACTTCGTACAAGGAAAGGTCATGACATGACATGGTCATGTGATGACCATGGTGAACCAATCAAATTCTACTGCTTAGAACACAAATTGCCAATTTGTCATCCATGCGCGACCAAAGATCATCAGAAACCATGCAAGCTGAAAAACATCCAGGATATCATCTCCCAGAGGAGGGAGAATTTGGATGACAAAAAACCAAAGATAGAAGAAACGAAGAAACGACTGAAAACTCTGGTCTCCAAAATAGAAACCGTTGCGACGTCTGCAAGTAGAAGCATTGACGCAGTCAAGGACCAAGTGAAGATGACATTCGAAGACAAGTTAAAGAGTGTAAGGGATAAGAAAGTGGGAATGGTTCGAGAGATTAACGAAGAGGCAGATGAGGAAATTAGAATGATTCATGAGAAAATGAACAAACGGATCAAGGATTGCAACACTGAGATAGAAAAGGAAGAAAAAATCATCAAAGACAAAGAAGCTAAATTGTTATCAGATACAAAGACAATCAGTGAGGTAGTTACTAAGAAGACAAATAATCTCTCTTGTAAAAATCAGCATGCAATAAACACTTTGATGAATATTGAATCAACCATCAAACGTGTAAACCAACATGATGAAACATTGGTGAATGAAGCTCCTCAAGTACTTGCATCTATTGATGAAAATTTAAGTTTGAATGTTCATCAAGATGTTAGCGATTGTCTTGACCGAATACAGAGTGAAGTTGAGAGAGTGAAGTTTGTAGAGAGGGAAGTAGGTGGAGAATACTATGGTAGAATTGGTGGGTATATCGGTAAATGGGAACTTGTCAAGTCAATCCACATTCCATCGGTTGTTAATAAGCCGCGTGTGTGTGGTTTAGTCAGTGATGATGAGATATGTGTGCGAGACGAAGATAACAATGTCATGTATATTACAAACATCAACACTCAACACACAGAGAAAGTCATTGATGAAGGTGTGTGGATTACATCATGTGCGCCCATAGACAGTAACGTAATAGTATGTGGTAAGGAGAGAGATGATTGCACGGATGACAGGTTGGATGGATGCATCACTCTCTATGACAGACAATGGAAGGTGATTAGAGACATCAGCAGTAATAGTGTGTATGTTGATGTTGACAAGGATGGGATGATCCTCACTGGTCAGTTCGATCAGTCTAATATCTACATCATCAATCCTGCTGATGATAAGATAGTAAACACTATTACGATGCAGGGTAAGGTGGTGTGGGGTGAGATACAAGCCTTGTCATCAGGTGATATCGTTGTGTGTACAGGTCGTAATAAATACACTGTCATCTCACGATCAGGAGAAGAGAAGGCTGTCATACACTGTGATGGGTCGGACTGGCCACAGTGTCGCGTTGACAAACTGACAGACACACTCTACATCGCGTACTGGGGTGGAGCGCGTAATCCCATCGCAGTTGATCAGGTGTCACGTGATGGTATCATCCAGGCAAGGAAGATCGTGGAATACGAGCAATCAGATCGCACTAACTTATTGAGCCCTTGTCTCGTTACTCCTACTGGTAACTTTATAGGGTGTGATGGAAACAAACTTCTTCTCTACAAGAAGACATTAATCTTGTAAATCATCTAGACTATCAAAGGAATCATATCGGATTTGTAAGAGAAATATAGACCAGAGATTTGTTTTCACTTTTACTTCCATTTCAATTTACGTCCTTCTAGCTCTATATGTACGTGACTACATTCATATACACATGGCCATGGTGTGTATAATGTTGTATCGATCCATATCAAATAGAAAACTGTCGCTAATGTCCACTCCGTCTAGATTTAGGTCTGTAATGAATGCACTCAGATCCAAATAAATAGTTTACTCGAAACCTGAACAAAATAAATGCAAAATGTGTTAACGAATTGCCTACTTGAACCAGATGGTTATTGTAGAAAATCTTTTAGAATGGCTGAATTCAGAATTGAACGTGTTAATAACTGAACTGATGTTATTCTCCTAATAGTGATCGGATTATTCCTCGATTAAAATTGCTCTCAGCTTTTAAGGTATTTGATTCGAATCAATTAATCAGGACCCCATTTCATAAAAATGTTGACTATGATAGCAACTCATGCTAAAATGTCAATTACCATGACAACAATAACGATTCTGGTTCCTGATTGGCTGATCCAATGAAATTTGATATTCAAACTGGAGTTGTTATCATAGCCAGGTTTTATGAAATGGTACCCTGGTTGATTTCATTGTTTTTTTAGTCTGTGGTAAAAAAAAAAAAAAAAAAAAAGAACGGAAAGGGGTCAAAACTGCATGAAATTTAAGTTTCGTAATGTACACAATCCCCCCTCATGAAGTTAGATTAAAATAAGATAAAATCTCGTAAATAATGGTGTTTAATAGGGTTCTTGTTTAGTCTACATTCATATGTCAATATAAAGGGAAAGGGATAATGTTTCCCGTATAATTCTTTTTTTGCCAATTAAATATTCTCTAGTCATGTATAACAAAATAGGTGAGATTTTTTCAAAAATATTTAGCACACGGTATATTCATCAGATTCCTGAAAGTATTGCATCATATTATTTATTTCAATCAGTTCATTTTTCTTCGCTTGTACAACTTTTACTTTATCCTCATATCGCTTAATATTTTCAACATAGATTACTGATTAATTGTTTCCCTACACGAATAATATCATCTTACACATTGGCTACCTGACTATCAAATCTTAAGTAACAATAATATGGAAGTGAAACATTTTTTTTAAATAGTTATTTGTGTCGACGTTCTGTAATGATGTATTCGCACCTACACTGTTAGAAAAATTTCCGTTTTTTAACGGAAAAAGTCCGGCAGCAAAATTTCCGGACTTTTTTTTTTTTCCGTAAATTTACAGAAAGTGGTAATTTATGGAAAAGTTCTGTAAAATATACAAGATTCCGTAAATTACAATTCTTGAAAATACGGACTTTATTTACGGAAACTTTACAGAAAATTTACATAAATTAACATGATTCCGTAAAAATAATTAACGGAAAAAAAAAATTTGTCCGGAAATTTTGCTGCCGGAAATTTTTTTTTTTGTCCGTAATTTTACGGATTCCTTTTCCGTAAAATTACCGTACTTTTACAAAATTCCCATATAAATACGGATTTTATTTACGGAAATTTTACAGAAAATTTACGTGAATTAACATGATTCCGTATAAATAATTAACGGAAAAAAAAAAATTGTCCGGAAATTTTGCTGCCGGAATTTTTTTTTTTTGTCCGTAATTTTACGGATTCCTTTTCCGTAAAATTACCGTACTTTTACAAAATTCCCATGTAAAATACGGATTTTATTTACGGAAATTTTACTGAAAATTTACGTGAATTAACATGATTCCGTATAAATAATTAACGGGGAAAAAAAATTTGTCCGGAAATTTTGCTGCCGGAATTTTTTTTTTAAATCCGTAATTTTACGGATTCCTTTTCCGTAAAATTACCGTACTTTTACAAAATTCCCATGTAAATTTACACATTTCCGTAAAAAAACAAGTTTACAGAATTCTTAAATTTTTTACAGATATTTTTTAATCAGTAGATACCTTACAATAGGAACGCTGATTTGCTATTTAAACATGTACTCCCAAACACATGGTAGATTGTATGAATGCATTCACTTAAGGCCTGAACAAAAATTGTGTTGCCCTTTTCTGACCTGGACAAATCGGGCCAGCTTTTTTCAATAATTTTTTTCATACTAAGCTTACTATTTCTAGAATAAAACATGGCAACAGTGATTGTGTCTCGCCCACTCATGAAAATAACCAGAAATATTGTGATTTGCGAGGGCACACAACATAATTGTATTGAAACTTCATTGTGAAATGACTGGGATGGAATAACACTTGTCATAAGAGCCTTGCACATAAACTTTAATGTTGACCTGTAAATTCAATTCAATTCAAAATGGTTTATTAAAAATCCTTTCTTTGCGGCAAATGCCGAATTGCGAAAATTTACATTTCAAACAAAATCATCAATAACAAGGTAAAAAACTTATAGTACTACGAACAAATTTCAATATAGACATATGTAACAAAGTATATCATAAATAAATTTAAATCGATACTCACTGATCAATAAAAAAAATTGAAAAATATTCAAAATACATGTAAATATGAGTGGATAGAGGAAATGAATTGGAAAGCAGAAAGGAATAGAAATAGTGGAAGAGAGAAGAGAGGCAGAGAGAGAGAGAGAGAGAGGAGAAGAAATTGATGGTGGAAGGGAAACAGAGAGAAAAGGGCGAAGAAGCAATTAGGTCACATTTTTTCATACATGCTGCAATAATACATATTTTGGCAATTTTTGTGACTTCAATTCAAATATTAAGTTTACGACTAGATATCAGTGAATAATTGCTCATATGAAAGAAAAATATTTTGATTAACAAAGTAAAATGAAATGAAATGAAATGAAACTTGAGTTCGCCAACATAAAGAGAACTCAACATTAGAATTAGTATGTAATCTGCATTTTATAAAAAAAAATCTTTTAATGATATCACATTTTAAGAGTCCAATGAATGATGAGTTCTTTAATTCTCAGCCATTCGTAGTTTGATATTATTATACATGTAACGATAGGGGAAGATATATACAAAAAAAAAACAATCCTTGTAATCAATTCTTTTAGAGTTAAAGGTAAATGCTAGTTTTGGTAACGATATCAAAATGAGTTCGTACAGAATCCAATGAAATGACCACCAAAGTGTCTGTTTGTATAAATAAAACATATGAGCCAAAGGATTCTGGAAGAAATTGTGTAATTGCTGAGAAATCAGCAAATAAGCACAGGATTCGGGTAGAGCGTCGGGCCTTGACATTCGAAGCAATAATTATACACTGTCCCACGTGCGCTTATCTGTGTTGGGGATCTTCAGCCTGAACATTTTTCAGCGTAGATTTCAAGATTTCACAAAGTTCAGTTTATGTAACTGTACCAGATCTAGATCCTCGATGATATACTGACAATTAAGCCTTGTTTTACAGACTTTCTCATGAAATCAGCGTTTACTGCAACTACTGGAATTTCTCTTTAAGGTGCCGAATCAACGAGGGCAAGGGGCTATTTCTATATCGTGAAGTTCGACATCGCATCTCTACTGTTCCGGCCAAGCTTCTAGTCTGATATTGACAAGTCCTATTTTGAGGTAGAAGGTGATACAGTTTAGACGTGGGGATTTGCATAGACTTCGCAAACGCAAGACAAGAGTTTGATCCATCTATCTTCAAGAGACATCAGTTCTGACTGGAGTAAAGCATGCTCATATGAAGAATATGCTGCTCCAAAAATGATTCTGAGGGCACGTTTCTGAATACGTTCGATGACTTGTACTTGTTGTTTTGTTAGTGCTCCTGACCATACAGGTACAGCATATTCAACAACTGGTCTCACGAAACTAGTATATACAACTATAAGGTCCTGAAATTACAGACTATGATATTTCAAAGTGCGAAGAACATATAAACGACTATGTGTAGACCATTTCAAATCCGACTGGATTGCTACGATGCAGTGACACATCATGGAGTGAGAGCACCGTCGGGTTTGGTACATTTCTACAAAAACTTATGTCCATTGTGGAACACTTTGACCTTACCATGTGACCTCCGACTGCAGCATAACATGCAGGTCGCCTAAGTACATCTACCATCCAAGTTTGGTTGAAAAGTGACTTACGGTTGCAGAGTTAGGTGTGCTGCCAGGCCATCTGGCAACGATGCTTGTTATTTTCCCAGCCTGATCACAAACAACCTAGCAGAAGAAAAAAGAGGAATATCAAATCTTACATTCATAACTGTCTCTATATCGTTCTGGGCACTTAATTTTCAATTTTCTTTGGGACATCCAATGGGAGCACACAACAATTGAGTTTTGCAAGTTTATCACATATTTGGAATGCAATTTTAACATGCATGCACATAAAAATTATTGGTGTGCTTTCCATGTTAGGTTGATTTATCCAACAATCACCCCACCCATCCACTGCTTCCATTGCTCAGTACTTGCAAAAAAAAAAAATATGCTACAGAATTAACTACTCATTTTAAAAATTGCCCAATCAAATACGAATCGAATAATTACTATAAATGAAACTGAAGTGATAGGAAATCCTAGGAAAGAAAATTAATGTCACATTCTTTTTTTTGGCCAAACTTTATACAAAATAGTACATTGTTCTAGTTATAGTAATTTAAGTGGCTTTCACATTTGCTTGTATTAGCAATTGCAATCATTTGATCACAATATATGTCGCACACAATCACAAAGCTTGCAAGCAGTCTCAGCACTAATTGTGAAAAGGGCCTAAGAAAGGGTATAATTAATCTAACCTGAACATTGATCGAGTATCTATTCTTCCTGTTGAGGAAGTATATTGCCTGATCCCCACCAGGGCTCCTGATGTAGACATGTGTCCCATCAATTGCACCTATCACTCCTGGAAATCTGCAGTACTGGAAGAACTGTCGCTGAGTTGCTTCAACTTCTTCTCTTGTCGAAGGTAACTAAACTTCATGTATTGCCTCTTCCTTCTTGCTATAGCTTCTGACACATCTTTGATGATTCGACACATCGATGACTGTGATATTGCTGCCTCATCACCATGCATCTTTTGAAATGATCCTGTAAAATCAAACAAACCATATGGTTGATAGGTCATTGTTTCGAGGTAATTTTAAAACATTTCATTGAAGCACATACAGATGATACTTCTGATGACAAAAAAAATTAAGCACATATTTCATAAGAATATTCATCTTTTACAAATATCAGACAATTTTCTGCAATTCATTTTAACAAGTGGAAGGCCTCTTGCAGTGTCGCCATCATACGCGATTCGATATAGCAGTAGTACTGACTTCAAAAACAGCTATTGAATAATGTTTATTTTCTGCCCCGTGCTTTTGACTTTTTACCTTGATGTTTTTGCACATCTATTGATAAAAGTTCGAAAAAATTGGTCAGTACCCCCAAAGTGTACCACTATATAACATGGCGCGCAACATACATGGTATTTCCCATACATAGTAGATGTCTATGTGTGATCATTCACATGATTATAATTCAAATAAAAAAACATTTCTAAATATTCATTTGGAACTTATGATAATCATGTGGAAACCAACTCGCATATCTAATGAGCTGTGACCTTTGACCTGCGGACTCCGAATTCGAACTGAGCCTGTATTTTGGTGTCCTAAACCTACACACCAAATTTTTTTTATCCATTAAATATTTTTTTACTTATTGCGCGGAAACCAAGTGGGGGGGGGGGGGGGGGGCGGACGGACAGGGGCAATGCATGACCATCCAGACGCCATTTTGTAAATTTCTAGTCCATTTGCATACTATTCCTAATCCCATCCTTACTCTCTTATCCTGCACGCTACACACTTCTAACAAATTGCTGTAGATTGTTTAAGAGTTGCTCTTCATATGAAAATATGACTTGCCCTTGAAAATGCCGTCTTCATGCCCTAAATTCAAATCCGAAATAGTCTACATTAAAAAAATTCATATTTATTGAAATGTAAAGTAGGAAAATCATAAAATGGCCGTAACTTCCTTGTTTTTATTCATTTCGGTCTGATTTGGGAACATCTTCCTTATTCATCTGTTTTTACGCATCAGTGACCATTACCTTTAGAAATAGCGCCCTCTATTGCAAAGTGGAAAAATAGTAAAATGGCCATCACTTACTTGTTTTCATTTATTTTAGTTTCATATTTTCAGGGTTGACTTATGATAGTCCAAATTCAATTGTTTTTTTTTTCATTTTACACATCAATGACCATTATCTTAAAAAATAGCGCCCTCTAAATAGAGGGCGCTATTTTGCAATATTGCAAACTAAAGAAATATTATAATGGCCATGACGATAAGTTCCTTGTTTTCATTTATTTCGGTCTCATATTTTCAGGGTATGCTTATGGCATCATCCCTCATAATCCATGTTTTTTTACGCACATCAGTGACCATTACCTTTAAGAAATAGCGCTCTCTATTAAAAAGTTGGAAAACAGTAAAATGGCCATCACTTCCTTGTTTCCATTTATCTTGGTATCACTTTTTTAGGGTTTGCTAATGGCATCATCCCTCATATGCAAAATGTTTTTTTTACGCATCAGTGACCATTGCCTATAAAAATAGCGCCCTCTTAATATTTTGAAAATGTATATCCTCAGGAGTTTTCTCTTTATCTCCTTCTGTTTCTTGCCCTCCATAATATCACAGGCGTCAATGCATGCACATTGTTCTGATACGATTGCAGCTCTAGTTTTTTTTGTGTATGTTCATCTCGAGTTGTTATCTATGTGCCAAATTTCATAGCTTTTCATTGCAACACAGCCAAGTTTCGGGGGGGGGGGTGGGGGTGATCTGCCAATTTAGGGTTAATGACGAATTTATAACTCTAACCTGACATAACAGTTCTAACAGCAGAAACAGCAGAGCTTCACTCCTGCTGTGGTAGTTTTGGAATTTTTAAGTATGCAATTCATAGGTACTTGACTGTTTGCTAAAATGATACTCTTACTTAAGTGATCCCTCTCTGATTTCTAGATATTGTCATCATCATCAACTTTGTCTGGAGTCCTAAAATTAATAGAAACAACCTCAGTCAAATAGACTTAACAGTGCCCAGAAACATTCAATAATCGTTTAATTCAATTACTCACCCACTGCATGAAAACGGAGAGCCGTCAACACCTGCAAATAAACGGGAAGTGGATCATTCCTCTGTGTGTCCCTCTTCAATTCGGCTTCCAGCATGTTGATGATGTAAATGACGGTTTCTTTTGACAGTCGATACCGATCTCGAAATGGCCCATCCTCGTACGATTCCGATGGATTTCTAGCATCCCGTAGCCCACGACGTGGTCTTGGCAAAGGTAGCTGTACATGTATGCAGAAGAGTTGAATATTATTTTTAATTCTTTTATTTTGTGATCTTTATAAACGTTCCAAACAGTGAACATGTGCATGTAGATTTGATTACACATCTACCAACATAATAACTGCAATCTTAATTGTCTTCCCAAGATTAACAAAAATTACATTCAATATGTTATTTCAAGTTTTCATTTTTGTTATCTCATCAAATCATTTCAATAATACTTTTAAACAAATTAAAACAATGTAAACCAAATTTATCAATCATACCTCTCTTAGCAATTCAATGTTGTGAAGGTGATGGAGATAATCCATGGGTATAGGTAGATGTCAACCGACGACGTAATTCTGTGAAACAATTGTCAAATAACAACACAAACATTATTTTTTAATAAATACCGGTAGGCAAATAATTGGAAACATATACATACAAAAATAATTCATTGGTTTATCACTTTATACAGATCTCATAGTGAATGATAAATAAAACAAAAACATTGTAAATCATTTGTGCGAGATGCCTTTAAAAATTAAAGTTTTTTTTTGGGGGGGCGCTATATTTTCTCTATTTGCAAGTGATATGAAAAAGATTTTAGAACGAAAATTTAAGTTATCAACTCTTTAATATTTCAGCCTCTAAAAATTGGCCTGTGCCGAAAGCAAAAGAAAGGTATATTTTTAAATGCAATTTAGGCAAATTGAAAAAAAAAAGCATTTCTTTCTCCTCTTTAAATGCATCAAATAGTACAAAAATATATGGGGTCTTCGGAAATTTTATTTGATCTATGAGAAGCAAGTTCCCATAGAAGAATAATTACAGCTGAGAACAAATTTTGCTTTCTACTATATGGTCAACATATAGTCAATAGACCAGCATGTTTCCACTTATATTGCACTTTCATTTGACCGGCATGTTTCCATTTTCATTACAGTGGACATTGTATAATAATTTAATGAAACACAAGTGAAGACTCTTTAATTGATATGTAATGGGAGAAATAGACTGAGGACAAAATAAAAGACCTGTTCTAAAACAAACAATTTAATCAAATAATTGGAATGTAGCAATCATCATTATAAAAATTTAAGCTTGAAAAGAGAATCATTTAATTATAGATAAACCCACAGAGCTGTAAGAAACTTCAACCCGGGCTTCAACCCTTCACAATCACATGCACACTGTCACTAAACCCATGCCCACACGTCCAGAGGACACATGTACAGCACGCTTCGCATTACCTAAAGCGATGTTCGTGCAGGCTCCACTCCACTTCACTACCGCTACACTGTACGCTCCAACAAGGTCGTCTACATCGCTTGAGCTGAGGTAGCTTCGCATCACACATACACACATGGAACACACTGTCTTAACTGAATTATCAGTGAATGGCTAAGAATGGAAACCCGTCGGTCGCTAGCCAGCACTAAGTCATTACTACATGTAGATCTACCTCGAGCGAAGTTCGTGCAGGCTCCACTTCACTACCGCTAGTGACAAAGGTGGGATGGAAATGTTATTTATTGTAAAAATTATAGAAAAAAATAAAACGAGGAAAAAAAACATTTTCCCATACTCGTAGAATATTTTTGGTATTTTCTGAACCATCCAATAATAATATAAATATTTATGCTGTTTGACCTGCGACCGATCGCATGCGATGATTTTAAATCGGCCATGAATAGTGACGTGTGAGGAAATAGATACTGGCTCAAAATCAACAATTTAGAGGATAACCAGAGGATGGACACGGAGTGAAATACGGGTAAGAAAGAGTAAGAAATTAAGCCTTTTTTCTTTCTCTTTATATTTTTTGTTATGATTTTTACAATAAATAACATTTCCATCGGCCACCCCACCTTTGTCACTCGGAATATCCGATCGAGTTCACCGTCCCGAAGTTTGGGTAGGTGGAGTGTAGTGTAGCGGTAGTGAAGTGGAGTGGAGCCTGCACGAACTTCGCTCGAGGTGTACTAGATCTAACTAACTGTAGTTGACATTGGGTGATTTCAAGTTCGGTGTTGGTGTTGAGAGCGTAAAAAGGCCGCTGAACCGAGCTCCAACACCGAGCTGGGACTGGGTTCAGAGGAATGATACCAATTGCGTTATCGATAGCACATGACGTCACGCCACTGCGCTGCGAAATCATCTCAACTTCACGCGAGAAGTCTCAACGACGAAAATGAAATCGGAAAGAAATGCATTAAATTCTCATCGTACAGAATACATGTACCAATGTTTTAATTAATTCAAGAATTCGAAAGAGTGAACATTATTCTTTATCAAAATATATACAGCTCAAATGATTTGTTCTGTACTAGCTCATCTTAACTGTAAAAGCTAATTAAAAGTAATTTTACGGGGATGTTTCATCGTGTTTGCCGCCTGTTCACGAGCTTGAGATTGCCAACACCAACACCGAACTTGAAACCATGATTTTCCCAATCCCTGGGGGTTGGTGTTGGTGAATGGGGAAATTGCACGTAGATCGTCAACACCAGCCGCAGTGCTGGGTTCAGCAGACGACATTCAACACGAACTGCCGGAAATACGTCATATTTTCCAAGGTCAATCCCAACACCAGCCTGATTTCAAGTACGGTGTTGTGGCGTTGTCACAACACCAACACCAGATTTCAACACCGTAGGCTTGAGTTGAAATCACCCATTGACATGATTGACATTGTCATTGATTTGATTTACTCATTGATTTAGTCATAATCTAATCTAGGCCCGGCCTAGGTACCCCTTTAAATAAGTTTAATTGCACAAATTTAATATTTTGAGGTTTATATTTTCATCTTGACATTTACAAATGAAGATACAAATGAATATATAAATGGCATCATAATATAAATATCCTTGTGAAGCTCATAAAACAAGCTTGGCCCACGGCTTCGCACCTTCGATTCAATTCGTTCAACCACAGTGTCAAAATATCCAACACTCAAATGCACCAATGGGACTGTAGCAGCGCGTACGCGACGATACATTGCATCGTCTGGACTTGTCAATGCCAAAACCTTGTTCGTAATCATGAAAACCAACACTATTCATTTCATATAACTGCATAAAACGTATCAATATATTCCAGAGAAGCACAGCAGAAATTTCTTTTACGAATTCAAAGCAAAATACTTACGAATTTCTGATCAAGAAGATCACTTGACACATCCAAGACCGCAAGGAAAATTCTCTTTGCTTCGCGGGCTTTTCACAAACTTCTCAAGTGCGCATGCTCGAAAAAGAAAACTTATCATTAACTTGATTTTTCTGTAAATTTTACAAAGTTTCCGTAGAAATTGCACTTTGCACATATTACGAATTAATCTGTTAAAATCGTGTCTGTAAACTTACATCTACTTTACAGTAAATTTACAAAGATGTATCGTAAACGTCTCCTTACGTCAGTAAATTTACCATTATAACCTGATTTTTCTGTAAATTTTACAAATTTTCCGAAGAAATTGCACTTTACACATTATTACAAATTAATCTGTTAAATCTTGTACATAAACTTACATCTACTTTACAGTAAATTTACAAGATGTATCGTAAACGTCTCCTTTCAATAATGATCTTCACTACAATTACGGACAACGTCAGTAAATTTATCATTAACCTGATTTTTCTGTAAATTCTACAAAGTTTCCGTAGAAATTGCACTTTATCTGTTAAATCTTGTCCATAAATTTACAGCTACCTTCTAGTAAATTTACAAAGATTTGTACAGTAAACCACTAAATGTCTCCTTTCAAGTTTACGGATATAAGATTAACAGATTTATTTGTAATATGTGTAAAGTGGAATTTCTACGGAAATTTGTAAAATTTATACAGAAAAATCAGGTTAATGATAAATTTTCTGACGTTGTCCGTAAACTTACATCTACTTTACATTAAATTTACAAGATGTACCGTAAACGTCTCCTTTCAATAATGATCTTCTGTACAATTATACGGATAAAAACGTTTGGAAAATTGATCATTTACCTGATTTTTATGTAATTTTTACAAATTTTCCGTAGAAATTGCACTTTACACGTATTACAAATTAATCTGTTAAATCTTATCCGTAAACTTACATCTACTTTACAGTAAATTTACAAGATGTATCGTAAACGTCTCCTTTCAATAATGATCTTCTGTACAATTACAGAAAACGTCTGTAAATTTGATCATTTACCTGATTATTATGTAATTTTTACGGGTTTTCTGTAGAAATCCGTAAATTTACAATTTTATTCCGTATTTTATCGTTTACGGACGATTTCTGTTAAATTTTGTCCGTAAAATTACGGCAATTTTTAACAGTGTACTACGTTCAGTTATGTTTATCAACATCATGAAATTATGTCAAATTAATTTCATTATAAAGATCATATGTCAATAAAAAAAACACATGATAGGCTAGCGTACCATGCTGTAAATAAATAAAACAGGAATCTATTTTTGTTTAACAGACAGAATTAGATAATTTGTCAAATATCTGCCCATAATGTAGCTTTTGTTCGTGGTTTCATGTTAATATAATATTTAACTCGATTCAATCCATTTGTTTATTTCGTTTCTATTTTAAATTGTGTTTAGTGTGTAAACTGGAAGTCTATTCCAGAGGCATTAGCTAAAGTGAATATTCTTAAGATGAAAATGGTTGTATTCTTCTGATCATAATTGATTCAAATTGTGTGGTTATTCTTATACATCTACCCCCCCCCCATCTCCCTTTTAACCCCTAAATTACCCCCTTGTACTGTGTAATACGACACGGATATCCATGTTGCTGCAATAAGTTGTATATAAATCGTTATTGTCTAGGGTGTGTTGTTTTAAGTTAGGAGTATATCATTTTTCAAAAGAAAAAAAATCCAACCGAATTTATTCTTACAATAATCACCTTTGTACAGGTTAAGTTTAGCTAGGGTTTATGCTTTATTTCAACTATCAATTCAATTGCCCGTTATTGTCTATATAGTATAGGTTATTGAAAGTTCGTTCCTAAAAATGGAACGGGATATAGTGCTATATGTCTACATTTTCTTCCGGTGATATGTCAGATCTAACGATTTTTCTTGTTTTTGATTGGCTGAGAAGCGCTGTTACTATGGGTAATGTCAAATGAAACGCTTGACAATCAAAACTTCTTTTTTTTTTGCTCAATATTTGTTGTTTGATCTTATACAGCTAATTACAATTTTCTTCATACAACTAGGAAAACTAATGTACATAATGAACATTTATATTATGATATAACATGTATAATGTGATGATGTTAGTATCTATTATTTCAAGTGTATATTGCAAGATGAGTAGAAACTATACTTTTTGTTTTTAAAATAATATATTTTCATTATAATTTGTTGTGAATTACTAACACTATTAAATAGAAAAATAAACCGTTTGTTGATGTATATTACTTAAATCGAGACGAAATTATTCTTACCTACTTGAGAGCTGAAAATAGTCAAGTGAAAATAGTTCGGAAATATCTTTCTGTATTAATGTATTTAGTAAATTTCGAGAAATGTTTGCCAATGCAATATACAGTGCGTCCCACAAAAAACGAAACCGAAATTTATCGATGATTTATCATAACTTAATCATAAATAAAATAGACAAATGACCTATCATTGTAAAGCTTAGAATCTTCTCTTTCATCTGCAATTACTTACATTATTTTTTATTCACGCATGAGTGAGTAAAAACAATTTGAAGAGGGGATACTAAAAAGTCATTTGGCGGGCTGTATCTGGATCTCAAAAAAGAAAACCGCATTTTGAAAAAGTTAAATATCTGCTCTTTAATTTGATACCTCAATTACAGAAAATGGTCAAGAAATAACAAAGTTCTGGTTATTTGAAATAAGGTTTGAATTTCAATAATTTCATAAAATGAAGAGGTTTTACAGGCTAGCGTTCAAAATCACTCGACACTCCGTTTTGTTGACTATCAGCCATGCATTAATTCTTTTGTTAACTATGCGATAGCTTCTGTGGGAAACCGGTGAAAACACGTTTATTTAATGAAATTATGGAAATACAAGCATTGTTTCGAGGGAACATAACTTTTTTACTTCTTGACCATTTTTTGTGATTAAGGTATCAAATAAAAGAGCAGATATTGAACGTTTTAGGCATGTGATTCTCGTTTTAAAATTCAGATACCCCCCGCCAAATGAGTTTTTGGTATCCTTTCTTCATATTGTTTTTGCTCACTCATGTGTAAATAAAAAATAATCTCAGTAATATCAGATGAAAGAGGAGATCCTAGATTTACATTGATAGGTAATTTGTCTATTGTATTTATGATTAAGTTATGATAAATCATCGCTAAATGTCGGTTTCGTTTTTTGTGGGACGCACTGTATAGTGATATACAAATTGCTGATCTAATTATCAACCGATCGGAAGAATATCTAAGATTTTAAATTGATCAAAAATACATGGTGTATTTTGAAGTTATTATCATAGTTATGAAGAGGGTGTTCTTAATACACAAATAATCACGTACTATATAATCAAGAAATTTTGTCAGCATAAATGAAAATAAATGTCAAACAAAATACCGACTTTGCTCAATATATGATGTTTAATATATACAGCTGATTATAATTCGCTTCATAAAACTTGGAAAACTATTGTACATAACATGCATAATGAACATTATTATGATATAATGTATATCATGATATCTATTATTTTCAAGTGTATATTGAATGATGAGTAGAAAGTATACGTTTGCTTTTGATATAATATATTTTTATTATACTTTATTGTGAATTACTAGGAAAAAAAGCAAAATTATTGTTGTTGGATAGACTTAAATCAAGACGAAATTAATCTTAAATACTTGAGAGCTGAAAATAGTCATATGAAAATAGTTAGGAAATATCTTTCTTTACTGTGGGTTAATGTATTTAGTACATTTCGAGAAAGGTTTGCCAATGCAATATATACATGATATACCGGTAGTTGTATACAAATTACTGATCAAAACACCAATTATCAACCGATCTAACTATATCTTCACTATGGGTTATCTACGACATTTCGAGAAAAGCTTACCAATCCACAATGAGTTGTATGCACATTACTCATCTAAAAACCAAGTATCAACCGATCTGAATAAATGCTTAATATTTTTAAACTGATCGAAATCTTTGCAGTTTTTTTTTTGAGGTCATTATCATGGTGATGGGGAGGGTGATTTTAATGCACAAACAATCATGTAATGTTATAATCAAATAATTTTGTCAGCATAAACGAAATTAAATGTAAAAAACCCGACTCTATATGCAGTTCATATTAGTGATTTACAAATGATTTTATTGGGCATGTAGGACTGATGGTAACAGACGAATGGGGGGGGGGGGGGAATGAGAAGATAAAGGGAAAAGAGAGGGGTGGGAAAGTGGAGGGAATGAGAGATTAAAAAAATGGAGAGACGAGGGAAGTAAAGATGGAAAAAATATAGAGAAAAATATATATATGAAAATAAAAGGATAAAGAGACGGAAAGGAAAGGGAAAGAACAGATGAGAGAGAGGGGGAGGGGGGGGGGAGAGAAAGATAGAAGAAGGGGAGAGAAAAGAATGGAGAGACAGTGAGAATAAAGACTGAGAAAGAGCGAGAGAGAGAGAAGTGGAGGAGTGAGAAGGAGAAATGGAATAAGAGAGAGAGAAAGAGAGAAGAAGAAGAAGAACTACCGAGAGACAAGGGATGATAGAGAGAGATTGGGGGGAAGGGGACGGGGTGAATTTGTATTTGAGTTTGTATTTGTATTTTCCTTTCTTATATAGGAAACAAAGAAACATTACATTACAAAGTGAAATACATCACAAACCATGTCAATCATAAAAATTCATAACAAAATTGAAGAAAGGATGAATTTGAATTCCGTATAGATAGATCTGGCTTCGTCGAAATTAAGTAAAAGGAAACATAACTGAGGGGCTTGCCAAGAACGAATGAATTTAAGAGATTAAAAAAAAAATCATAGAAAAGAGTTAGAGAGAGAAAGAGGGGGGGGGGGAACAATCAGAACGCTACTTTTTTGCTTCACTGGGAAATTTTGTACGATTAAATAATATTAAATTATATTAAAGGGATGGTCCAGGCTGAAAATGTTCATAATAACTAAATAGAGTGAAATCCACAAAGCCAAATGCCGAAAATTTAATTAAAATCGGATAACAAATAAGGAAGTTATTGAATTTTAATTTGTCTAATTTTAAACATTTTGTGAAAACAGTTATTTGCATATGGTCATGATTATTCATTAGGTGGGCTGATGATGTCACATCTCCACTTTCATTGTTCTTATGTTATTACATGAAATCATACACGTTTCATTTCTTCATACATGTGCAAATGATGTGTCTCTATTACGATAAAATAGGTTGCAGCAATAAATAACTATTGCACTTGATCAGTTGCCATCCAATTGTTTTAGCTCTTGGTAAAAAAAGTTTAATAAATCTAGTTTCATATAATACAATACAAAAGAACTGGCGGGGATATGACTTCATCAGCCTATCTCATGAATATTCATAAAGACATGCCTAGAACAGTAGAACTCAGTGTTTCACCGGAATGATAATGCAAATCTTTACAATTCAAATAACTTCGTTATTTTCTACCAGATTTTGATCACATTTTTAGCATATTGCTTTTTGATTTTTTTTCTTTTTATTGAGATTTGAATATCTCTAGCCTGGACCATCCCTTTAAATGTGACCATTGTGCTACTTCTAAAAATTCAAAGAACTACGCCACTGTAATATTGAAATTATGTTCAACGCTTCACCAAAATAATATATCAAAATATAATAACACAACACAAGAAATACATTTAATTATAAAATTATAAAGAAGATTATGGCAATGGCAATTAATGAAAGTGAAATGTATATCTAACACAAAATAATGTATACACTGACAGAGCAACGCACGTTGCTTATTGAATCACCCATTGAAAGTGAATTTCTTCTTCTTTAGAAACCACCCAGTAATGGCTTCCATAAAGTGACAGTGATCTGAAGTCGGGTATCATCTATCGGGAATCCACCTTCATGTCTATCCATTCTACGTCAAAAGATGGCGCTCTTTCATGTCTACATTACACACACATTGAATCACTTGATGAAGATGTGATTTCTGACATTAATAATATCAGTTGAAATCAGAAGTCCTAGCAGTCTACATTGAAGCTGAAATGAAACGATTGATTTCCGTAATGTCAATACGCTAAAGACGCACTCCCTCACTCCTCACTTTTTTCCTTGCACAGAGCAAATATGCAACTAAATAGCTCATGAAATAAATTCGATGAGATTGAGGAATACCCCGCCCCCCCCCCCCCCCCCCCCCATTGCCCAATTGGCAATCATACACTGTTACTTTACAAACATGCATGTCAGGTCAAAATTTTTATGCAAAAGGAAGATCAAATGAAATATTTTCAAACTGAGAATGTCGTCTTCCATTATAATCGTTGGAGGAATCATGTCGGGTTTTTTTTTTGGTGAGGCACCGATCCCTTAGATATGCCAAATAAACTGGAGGTTTCGTGTTGAGATAGAAAGGCCAACGCAAAAAGCAGGGTAAAAACACGGTGTTGTGATCATGTATCAAGATGCTCAAAGCTACCCGTCACAGGCTGAAAATAATATAGAGTGATACTCACTTACCAAAATGCTGAAAATTTTCATTAAAATATGATTACAAAATACTGCTGTTAGATGTTAGTGTATTTTAATGGGCTGGTGATATCACGTCCAGTGCCATAGAAAGGACTTTTCAAATAGCGGGTGCTGGGGGATTCGTTAAAAAAATTGTTAACTAGATGATGCCCGAGGGGATTTCGGTAACTAAAAAAAAAAGAAGCCAAAAAAATAATAATAATAATAAATAAATAAATAAAAAAATAAATAAATAAATAAATAAATAAATAAGTTTCTGCTGCCAAATGTTCCTCTATTTCAATCATTTTTTTTTCTTGTCAACTTGATGGCAATGGAGTGCTTCCTATGTGATAGCATACGCAACACCCTCTGAAAAATCATGAGGGGTGCAGCTTCCGCATTCACCCCAGTACCTCCGCTTCATATTTTATTAAGTTATTAGATTAAATCATATTCCTCTACTATCTGAAGACATGTTTGCATGATAAATATATTACACATTTAGTCAGTAGTCAATTCATGTTTTCCGTTCTTGGTGGACGAAATTTGACGAAATATAATTTTTCCAAAAAAAAAAAAAAAGAATAAGTGCGGATTAGTCTGCAGGCACAGACCCTGATTAGAACTTCGACCAACCAGTGTGCCTCCACGCAAAGACTAGCACATACAAAACTTGCTGTTCCAAGAGAACCTTCTGTACACAAGGCATATAAGTAGGCTGCACATTTAGACTGTCACAAGCCCAGTGCAAAAGCAAAGGATAAAAAATACTCTAGAGAAAAGATAATTGCCTATGTACTGTTTACACAACAAATCACGAAAAAGAAAATGGATTGGAATTACAAATCAAATGAAATATCTTTAATCATAATTAAATTCAATGCGTTCACTTCTGTGAATAATATGGCGTAACATCAACGAATAAATTCATAATGAAATTTCATTTCGAATAACATAAAGTCCTTAGCTGTTATCATTTCGTTGGGGCCCATTGAAGAAAACTGACGAGTTTATCGCGATCAATGGCGAATCCGAACATCGATGACTCATCACTATGACGTCACACTGGAGGGCGATTCCCGAGACTTCTGTCCCGTCCGGAGTTTCCGTAAGCACCCTCAGTACTCACTGTTGATACGGCTCTGCCTTTAGAACCTCGATACCAAAAACCCTACAATAAATAGTAAACATGGAACCACACTTCTAATACATTGATCTAATCACGCAATTGATTCATTAATTAGTTTTGCATAACTAGTTGTCAATAAGTGTCCATGTTTGATTGATGGAAATTCACTTCAAAATTATCCATAAAGTAATCTTTCAAAATACGTTCAATCTTACAAATACATTACAAATTAATTATGCCAATCCCTTATAGATAAACACACAACATGTTCAGGCATAGTATGTAAACAAACCCATTAAACGGACGTAATGTCAAAAATCTGTTAAATAGTTTTAATTTGCAAAATTTAACATTAAATAACTTTCACATATTCTGCAATGAACTTAAAACCTTATTTCGTGCAAATTTCCGTCTTAGTTTTAAAGATTATTGAAATATCCTAGTAGGAAGTAATTTTGACTTACCACGTATGTGGGTTAAAAAATACACCAAGAAATCATCTAAAACTCCTTCCTGACATAGCAGCATAAAATATGATTAGCTCGTCGATAAAACAAATCCATATTATGTGTCTGCTAAAATTATAGCAAAATGATGAAGTTGATATTGCCCCTAAGGCAAAAACAAATCGAGACAAATCATGTCAGCTCCATCCAAACCAATAAAACGTAATGACCAAAATTAATAGGCCTACAGTACACGACGCCGTCGGATCGGGTTTTAGGGCGTAGTTCATTTGCCTAACAAAAGTTTTACAATTAATTTGCATATACGTATGCGCTTCGCCTAGACGTAATGTCCAGTCTTTAAGAAAAGCTCTAAATTAGTAAGATTCATACACTTAACCTTGACATAGACCCTTAACTCGAGTGAAGGGTTTGCCCAGCAGACTAAGTGCGGATAGACATCATCAACTTGTTCATTTTATATTCATGAAGACATGCAGAGGCCCGTCTCATCAGAACAATGAAAGTGCTTAAAATATCAAAAATCTATCATTTCTTATCCGGTTTCAATGACATTGTCAGTATTTTAATTGTCTAATTTTACTTTTTCTATTCAAATCATATTATATCCAAGCCTAGAGTACCCCCTCTTAGCTTCCTTTCTTAGGCACGTCAACCCACATGAAATAATAATATTTGTTGACAACGAAACTACATAATTTTTATCATGTCATCTCTGCCTTCCAGAAGGTGTACGTTGTTCATTGAATCACATGGATCCTTTTAATTTATACAGTCTTTTATATATCTATATAATACACTGAAATATGAAGAGTTAATGGACGAGGTGTAATGTTTAATACTTAATTATTATATTGCCCCCTTTCCTGTCCAAACGACGGTGTAATATTCGCAACAATCACCCTCATGAACATTTGGTATTTGCATACTATACCAGCATGCTGACAATCACCATGTAAAACATTCTCATTATATCTGTAACGTTAAAGGAGAATGAAACTCTTGGAGCAAGTTAGCTTTTGTGAAAGCAGAAAAATCAAAGAATAAGATCAACAAAACTTTGAGTAAAATAGGACTAGCAATAAAAGAGTTATGAGCATTTGAATGTCGAGATCACTAATGCTATGTAGATCCTCCCATTGGCAATGCGACCAAGATCCGTAATGTCACACACGTACAACTCTCCCATTTGGACACTGAAAATATACCCCAAAACATCTCTTTTTGCTAATTCTAATCATATGACAAACGATTCATCAATGATATAATGTTGTGAAACCTCTGTACTTGTCATCTCATAAAGAGAACACCTCACCTTGTGATAGACTCTATAAAAGTGAGAATATAAGTGAAATAAGTACTAAAGTAATGAGGGAGTTGTACGTGTGTGACATCACAGATCTTGTCGCATTGCCGATGGGAGAATCTACATGGCACTAGTGATCTCAATATTCAAGTGCTCATAACTTTCTTATTATTCATTCAATCTTTCTCAAACTTTCAACAATATGTTTCTTTGATTTTTCTCTTTGATATGGATTCAGCTGGTTTCAAGGGTTTCATTCTCCTTTAAATATTTTTTAAATGATATGTTATTTTTCCTGTTTAACCATCCTTGTGATCCCATACAGAGTGTTGTGCATATGAAGAGTTTAGTTGCAAAAGGGGTTAGGTCCACTATGGACCATTTCGAGAAAAAAACATGTTTTTTATTCTCATTTATGTAATGTTAAGTTGGTGGAATGACACTGTATATCACTGAGATGGACACGTGACTGATTGAACTCTCAAATAACAAGTTTATTAACAACCACTTAGCAACCACGCGCATGCGTAAACATATATCATAACCAGGGCCGTAGCTGGAGGGGGGGGGGGTACGGGGGTGTGACACCCCCCCCCCCCAACATTCATGGCAGTCGGCAAAATCATGTACCAGTTGGCAAAATGGAGGATAGGGGAAAAAGAAAGAGGGAAAGAAAGGAAGAGAAAAAAGAAAGAAGGAGAGAGGGGAGAGAAAGAAAAAGAAAGAAAGAAAGAGAGAGAGAGAGGGGGAGAAAGGGGGGGGGGGAGAGAAAGTGAGATAGAAAGAAAGAAAGAAAGAAATAATAATAATAATAATAATAGGCATTTATATAGCGCCATCTATCTAGAAATATTCTATTCCGAGGCGCGTTGTTATTATTATTATCACCCCGGCTTTAGCTCGAGCTGCCTTTCAGCGCTCATGCATTCAAGGAATTAATCCTGCCAGGTACCCATTCACCTCACCTGGGTCGAGTGCAGCACAATGCGGATAAATTTCTTGCTGAAGGAAATTACGCCATGGCTGGGATGAAAGAAAGAAAGAAAGAAAGAAAGAAAGAAAGAAAGAAAGAAAGAAAGAAAGAAAGAAAGAAAGAAAGAAAGAAAGAAAGAAAGAAAGAAAGAAAGAAAGAAAGAAAGAAAGAAAGAAAGAAAGAAAGAAAGAAAGAAAGAAAGAAAGAAAGAAAGAAAGAAAGAAAGAAAGGAAGGAAGGAAGGAAGAACAAAAAAGGAAAGAAAAATAGGGGTACTAACTTCGAAGAAGGTTACGACTTTTAGAGTAAAGACAACCAGTTGGCAAATCCAAGTCCATGTAGCCAGGCTTAGAGCCCTACTAGTCAGCAAAATACAAAGGACAAAACAGATGGAGCTATAATAACACACAAAGTAAGCCCCCGGTCCTCCCCCAATATAATTGAGTTTGCAAATTATACCACAACTCTTCAGTTGGCAAATTCATGAAGACAAGTCTACATCTTGTACACTTGTCTACAAGTTTGCAGTTGGCAAAAAACACAAAAATGTTCCAAGTTATTTTTACTAAATTCTGTCGCCGAAGATTTTTTTTTAATTTATGGTGTCAGAATGTGCTTGGGGTGGGGATGGGTGGGGATGGGGGCAGGTTGGGGTTGCATCATTCCTGGTGCTCTTATTGTCTGAATAATGAGATATATAGTCCTGTTGTATTTTAAGTCCATATTAAGATTATGCACCAAATTATCTCCTCGCACTTCAAGTTATTATTTTTTTATGTAGTGCCATATGCTTTTTTCATGACTATATACTTAAAGTGATTGCCCCCTTTTAAGGCCTTAATGAAACATTTCCAGTCTGTGCTTACGTCCGCATTGGTGTGGACCGATATAGATACAGGGCTGGTGTTAAATCAACACTGGCGTTTTTGCAGTGCACGAATTCCTAAAGACAGTCCTTAAAATGTCCCTTTTTCTGATCTAATTATAACAAATTTTCAGCTCGCGCTTCGCGCTCGCATCACTTAATTAGTGAAATAGTAAATTCCTACAAACAAGCCATAGAATGCCCCTCTTCAGGTCCGAATTCCAAAAATTGTCAGCTCGCGCTTCTCGCCCGCAATATTTCATTAGTGAAATACGTATCATGTTCATGATTACAATGACCACAACAAGTGCTTCATGTACCAGTGTAATTCTTACAAATCAGCAAGCGCTTGGCGCTCGCATTAGATGACTATGATGAGATACGTACGCACTTCATAAATTCCAAAAGATAGTCCTTAAAATGTCCCTTTTTAGGGTTAAGTTATACTAAAAAATTCAGCTCGCGCTTCGCGCTCGCATTGTTTTGTGAGACAGGTACGTATCACGATTACAAAACTTTGCTTATAATGTCCCTTTTTAGGACTGAATATCAAACATTTTCAGCTCGCGCTTCGCGCTCGCATTATTTGATTACTAAGATACATATCCGTTTAATGGCACAGTCCTTAAAATGTCTCTATTAGGTCAGTATACCTGGCAATTGAGCGCGCTTCGCGCGCCCACTTAATGACTCAAAATGTTTGCTGATGCCCCCCCCCCAAAAAAAAAAAAATGCCGTGACCCACGGTACGCCACTGTTAGCAGTAGCACTCTTGACATTTAAGTTGAGACATCTTGCACAGAAGGTCAATTAAAAATTAACAAATCTTTGATTTTGATATTATTAATGCATATAGGGCACTATACTGCAAGTTAGCAACTACGGCACACTAGCCTTTCTATTTTGATCCAAAATGTTTATTTTTACAGTGCAAGTATCTTTGTATATCTTTGTATAATTTACCTTAAAGTATTCACCAAATGCCACTAATTCAATTCTAAAAATTCAAAATCTTTTAGCATGTGATTATTGTAGGGGGGCATATCCCCCATCAGACTCCCCCTGTGCTCACGTTGGCGCTGTCACGCCAAATTTAGTTGGCAAATTTAGCTGGTACACCCCCCAACAAAATGCTTCTGGCTACGGCCCTGATCATAACATGACAACTTAGTGCAATATTCTTATGAGAAACTAAATTATCATGATATACTACTCTATCATGTGAACATAAAATTGATTATAAAAGAAATCTACCTGCCTTCAATTTTTTTCTATATATTCTTTTAAAAATCATAATTGTGGACCTAGCCCCTTTTGCAACTAAACTGAAATGAATCCAATCTATTTTGATTAAAGAAGTGATTATTTCTTTGCCACTTTTATTCACGTTTTCATGAAAATTTTAAATTTTCTTTGTTTTCATCAGAGCAACATAAAATTTAGAGGTTTTGAGACAGAAAACAATAAAATTTGTGAACAATGGACCTAACCCCTGTTGACAAATGAGGTCTTCAGAAGAGTTTCTTTGCATAAGGGGTTAGTTCCACTCCAAAAAATCATTTTTTTTTATTCTTTCATATTGCAATATTCTTATGCGAAACTAAATTCTAATGATACCCCACCATGATAACATAAAATTGGGTATAAAAAATTTTTACCTGTCTTCATCTTTTTCATGATATTCTTTTCCAAAAAAAAATTTGTATGGACCTAACCCCTTTTGAAAAAAAAGGTGATTTTTCTTTGCCATTTTAGTGCACTTTTTAATAGGAATTTCAACTTTTCTTTGGCATCATCTTATAGAGCTACTGAAAATCTATACATTAAGACATAAAAATCAAATTTGATGAAAAATGGACCTAACCCCTTTTCCAAGTGAGCTCTTCATATACATCGGAAGTGATCGACGGAAACATGCAAATAAACGTTCAGGTTGAAAGTGAAAGTTGTTCATTCTAGGGACTGATACAGGATGTAAAACTGCACGTTCAAAACTTGTAGATTATATTCGCATTCATCCACACAGTGAGCAGAGATAGAGGGTGTGAACTTGAAATTATCGGTAAGTTTTGATAATTAGGAATACCCTAATCCGTATTTTCTTTTCATTATTCCGTATTGATAAACTGGAGAACATGTAAGCTAATACTACATAATCCTGAATCACTTCATATGAATTTATAGGCCTACTTTATTAACACTTGGGATACGAGAAATTTCCTAGTCAATAGAAAATCGAATCTAAACATAATCTTGCTGTAGCCTATAACATTGACACTATAAATGTTAGAGGTGAGAGAATTCAAAATATAAGTATGATAAGAGATGAAGAAGGACAATTTTATTAGGACTCGAACATTTGTTAATAGAGATAATGAGGGTGACTCTTGCATGTGGTAAACGAATGTGGTGAAAGAAATAATTTTCGTTCTCGCTGATGTATGACTTTCTGTGATAATACAGCACCCCCCCCCCCCATGGTTATGCACGTGATCAGGAAATTACAAAGAAACATGTTTGAAAGTCTCCGCTTCTTTAAATTTTTCGTTGTTCTTCCTTAATTGGAGCCATAGTAGAATATAAAGTTCACTATCAAACCGTATTCATAAAAAACAAGTAAAGATTGTTTTTGTCTTGTCAATCTGAGACACTACACTCAAAGCAAAATATACAAAATTAGAAGAGATGTATTGTCTATCAACCTGATAATTGTAAACTGATGTTACATACATATTTTGAACATGCAACCAGCTAACTGTGACACCTCATCCCTCTCTTTCCTCTCTCTCTCTCTTTCTTGTATCACTTATCAATATCATGTAAAAGAGAGAGCTCTGGGGCTAGACCCACCCCAAAAGTTCAAGCACCAAGATAAAATTGAGAAAGAGAAAGAAAGGATAGGAAGAGGTGTGAATTATATACACATATTTTTCTTAATTTTCTTATTTTCCTATTATTTTTTATCATCACAAAATAAGCTGTCTTCTTTTGCTCGCTTTCTTAAAGGTCAAGTCCACCTCAGAAAAATGTTGATTTGAATCAATAAAGAAAAATCAGACAATCACAATGCTGAAATTTCATCAAAATCGGATGTAAAATATTAAGAAAGTTATGACATTTTAAAGTTTCGCTTATTTTTAAAAAAATAGTTATGTGAAGCCAGTTATATCCAAATGAGAGAGTTGATGATGTCACTCACTCACTATTTCTTTTGTTTTTTATTGTTTGAATTATACAATATTTCAATTTTTACGAATTTGACGATAAGGACCTCCTTGCCTGAAGCACAAAATGTTAAAATAATGGAATTCCACGTGCTCAGGGAGGAATGATACTTCATTTCACATGACAATGACAAGAAAATAAAAAAATTCATATTTCATATAATAAAATACAAAAGAAATAGTGAGTGAGTGATGTCATCAGTTCCTTATTTGCATACTGACCGAGATGTGCATATAACTGTTTTGTGAAATGAAGCGAAACTTTAAAATGCCATAACTGTCTTATTTTACATCCGATTTTGATAAAACTTTCAGTGTTATGCTTGTTGAATTTTTCTCTCTTTATTCAAAACAAGTTTTTGTTGGGGTGGACTTATCCTTTAACTCCTAATTATGATCCTTTTCATCTTTTGGACAATGTTTGGCCCCCTCATGTTTTTGTTGGTTCATCACCGCATTGACACAAGGCTTTTATATTTGACACAAGTTTCCGAAACTGTGATCAAATTTACCATTTTTGTTTTAATATCATTCAGACTAAAAATATTCCTTCTGGATAAAAATGAAGGGAAATTATAAAACTAATCTGCATTTGTAATAATTCTTTTCTGTATTATCATAATAGTACAAAACAATTGAATTATATTGGATGGTTCAGAACGGAATATCAGAGATATTTCAATAGTTTTGTATAGTAGCCTGGTATGCGGAGGATATCAGTCCTTTGTTCAATGTGCTCTCATATTGAACAGACAACTGATTCAGACAAAAATAAACATTAAAAATGCATCGCTAAAATCATGGACCCTTGTAGGGTCCATGCTAAAACACTCTGTAGATTACAATTCTTGATATCAGTATTAATAGTATATAACCATTATTGTCAAAGTCATGGTCAGTTTTTAAATGTTATTATCATGTACAACATTATTATCATTCTTATTATAGTTATGGTGATTTAGATTGTTCGTTATCATAATCAAAATCATTATCATAAATGGTGACAATTATAATAATAATAATAAAGTAGGTGGCCCTAATGGTACTATTATTATGGTAATATTCACCATCAACGTTATCTAACATGCACAATACTAAAACATTTAAGTTTTATGCAGAAAAGTCTATAGAAAATTCAAATAAAAAAAACGAAAATGCTTTGAAATTTCAAGGCTCAAAATTCTCAAGGCCAAGGCTTGACAGTCCTAGGCTAAGGCTTCGAAAAAGTTGGCTTTAAGGCACTTTGATAATAATAATAATAATAATACCAACATGCTTATATAGCGCATATTACTGCCTAATGCGTCCCTATGCGCTTAATTGGATATTATTACCCTGGCTTTAGCCTCGCAGCCTTTTACAGCGCGATGGCATTTCAAGAAGTAAATTCCTGCCAGGTACCCATTTATCCTACCTGGGTCGAGTGCAGCACAATGTGGATGAATTTCTTGCCGAAGGAAATTACGCTATGGCTGGGATTCGAACCCACGACCCTCTGTTTCAAAGTCCGAAGACTAATCCACTGGGCCACAACGCTCCACAATGGCAATGGTCGAACATCAAGGCACTACAACACTAGTTCTTGATTACAAAAAATGCTTCTATATACTTTCCAAATTTTAGGTCAGGGTATCATTTTTTCAGCTTGCGTTTTGTGCTCGCTCCAACAAAGTTTAGATGTCCGTTTACCAATCCCAGTTTAAAAGTAAGAAAAAAAAAAATTACAGCTCTCTCTCTCTTCTCGCTTGTATCAGAAGTTTAGTAAGAAATCTATTTTGTTCACAGTTAGAAAAAGGTGCTAAAAAAGTCAAGGTTAAAACTCGGAAAAAAAATTCAGCTCGCGCTTTGCGCTCACGTATTTTGTGTAGTTAGATACCTATCCTCTTAAGGGTAACAAAATATTAATTTCCTATTGTTTAGTTGGAAAATTAAAATTTTAAGCTTATGCTTCGCGCTTGTATCAATATTGTTTGAGTAAATACATATCATGTTTATGTTTACAAAAGTGCTTTATTGCTCACATTGATTGGTACATGTAGTATATGTATTCTTCTCATGTGTTACATGGAAACATTCATTAACAGGTAGCTTTTCAGATCAATATATTAAAATTTTCAGCTCCCGCTCGCAATATCCTCTACATGAGCCACTGCAAAACTGTTATTATTAGCTCCCTTTTTAGATTAGTGTATTGAAATTTTGGCTCGCGCTTCGCGCTCCCATTAATTATTTAATTACATACGCATATTGTTCATGAAAAAAAAAAAAAACTGCTCAGAATATCAAAGTTTATATCACTATACATGAAATATAAAAAAAGATAGCTCGCGCTTTGTGCTCGCGTTATTTCTTAAAGCCTTATTCTACTATCTTGTGTGGACGCACAAACCTGAGATGTAGTTAAAACTTCGGTCTTTTGAGAGAAATACCCCCTAAAAATTAGCTCATGGCGGCCAATCGGAAAAAAAATAATAATTTGTTTCTGCCGATCATTATTATTGTAAGATATGTGTTCTATTCCCCGGATAACAAAAAAAAAGTATTAAGCTCTTGCTTTAGCTTTAGATTCCCATCATCCATTAGTGAGATAAGTATATCCTCTCAACAATTTTCATGCCTCTTAAAAAGTGTTCAAAGGTTTCCAATTCTGGTCACTATAATAAGATTTTCACCTTGGGCTTTGGACTCGCATCAATCATAAAATTAAGATACACAAATTGTTCTTTATTCTAAAAACGTGCTTAAACTGTCCAATTTTCAGATGGGAATATGAAAATATCCCAGCTCGCACCTCCTGTTTGTATGGCCTAATTAATCATGCTTAAAAATTGAAATTTTCAGTATAAATTATAAAAAAAAAAGAATCAGCTTGCGCTTGGCACTCGCATCAATTTTTTTTATTATAAAGGCATCTTATCCTGAATGATTTTACGCGACCGCAAAGCGTGAGCTGATTTTTTTTGTATTCTAACCTGAAAACCGAAAATGATCTTTTTCATATTATTACAGAAAATTTCAGCTCGCACTTCGCGCTCACATTTTTTGTATTTATCCCTTGTAAGACACCTTGCCGTGTTTTTGAGAATAAATCTCATAATTTATTTAACTTCGGACGGTTTCTACAAAACATATTTATTTTGGTGCCCCCTACAAATGTTCAAGCAGCCTTCCAGCTGAATTAAGTCTCAGATACGCCATTGCCTTTAAGATTACATTACTACCAAGGGATGTTATCAATAATATTTCTCACCTCCCGCTTACACAATTCTAGGCCTACTCTGATTAAAAAATACATGAAATTGAAACCCCCAAATACTTGAAACACAAATTACTCGCGCTTCGCGCTCGCATTTATTATTTTTGAAGAAAAAGTGATATTACATATATATATATGGATTTGGAGGGCGCAATTCATCTTCGCTGGATAAGGTCACGACCGTTCCCAGAGAGTGATTAAACCCTCTATTTCTAACGTTTTTGGATATATATTTTGAGAAAGGACTAGTGGAATCTGAGGTAAATATAGTGACATAACATCTATTTGGAATCTGGATGTTGTTGCATGGTCTTGATATTTTGAGATTCCAACTTTGAGGTTAACGCCCAGGCTATTTTTGAAAGATGGCGGCCTACGCAAAAAAAGCCCGGTTTAAACCTCCAATAGACTCAACTGACATTAAACCGGTGTTTGTGAAACACAAGGACATCCCCTCTAGTAAATCGGAGGTTTATGGCGTTCATATCTGACGTCCCAAGACGCCCGTATAGAGCTCATCACAAAAGGCATGAATGTTAGGAATGTCAATATCGCAGTATACGATAAAAATCCATTCCTAAATGATGGAATGGATGGATGTATTCGCCTCATAATTAAGGACATACCCCTGTCAGCCCATGACTCCTTGATTTGTGACGAACTAGAGATGAGGAAATATAAAACTGTTGGGAAACCCACCTACCAACGGCTCCGTGTTGACGGGCAGTTGACAGACTGTCTAACCGGAGATAGGACTGTTTACATCCAGCAACCATCCCAACCCCTCCCTCGTTTCATGACCTTCGGCCTCTTCAGAGGAAGAATCTTCCACCCAGGGCAAATCACAACCAACACAAGCAAGGTTGTAGTATGCTCCAACTGCTTGAACGAAGGGCACCATCGTTCAAGTTGCATTAACCCGGTTGTGTGCTGCAGTTGTAAACAACCCGGGCACATTCAGCGTGATTGCAGCTATACGACCACGCCCACCTCGCAACAACAGGCTGATAACACCCGCACAGCAGATATCACCCCCGATGCCCAGGCGACAATTGAACAGTTCATCGCGTCCAAGCGAAATGCAGCTACACCCGTCACCGAACAGACGCATCACCCTGACGACCCCATACCTATGGAACCGAAGATTACGCGATCTAAAAGCAGCCGCCAATCGCAACAAAAGAATGCGTCGTCATCCAGGCAACCAGGCATATCTGAATACCTACGTATAGTCCGGGTTATAATTGAGCAAGGTGCCACACGGAAAAGGAGAAATTTTCATATAGTGCTTCTAGACCATTTTTTTACGCTGAATATGAATATATGAGGTAACCAGGCTGTATCCTGAAAATTAACCCGTGAGGGCGCTTTTTTCAAAATGGCCGCCAAATTTTCAGAACATTCGAATTTTCGTACATAGATTTTGACATAAACATTCCATTGCCACAAAGTTAGTGTCATATGAAAGACAAATAAATTTCCTACAATTTGGTACTATTTGGAGGGGATAAGTAGGTCATTTGGCTGAGATTTTAAGTAGAAAACTGCATTTTTTGCCATTTTTTTCCAAAAATTGAAAATTTTGCAAATACATGATTTTACATAATTCTAAGAGAAATGAATCAATTACCTTGAAATGTTCCAGAAAACTTTATTGATATACTATTATAATGTGGATGAAATTCCAACTCTGTATCATTCTTTTTAGGAAAATTATAAGGTATCAAACTTGAATACTTCATTTTCAGAAATGCCACTTTTTGTATGCATTTCTATAGACTAATACGTATAACATGTATAATACATGTATGTATAATGTATAGTTACAAATTTAATGCAATTATCTCCGCTTTTCAACCACTTGGAGAGTTAAGAGTAGGCTTTTCTCTATCAGCTACATAAAAAAATGTTGGCACATCAAGGTCTGACCCTCTCATGGGGGTGGGGGTGTCGAAGTCACCCCCCCCCCCACCCTGCCCTTGGCTATATCATGTTGTTGTATATTTGTTGGAAAAAATACTGTTTTTGGAGCACCCATGAGGCAACAGGCATATCTGCAATATACAGTTCAGCCACTTTGATTGCGGCTTTGAAGCTGCTTGGAGAGGAAACAGTAGGCTTTGTTCTACCAGCTACATCTAAAGAAGTGGCACATCGAAGCCTATATACCCCTCTCGGGGGGGGGGTGCTTAATATTGCCAATTTATTTGAAAATTCACAATTTTGGACACAACATTGAGGCCAGAAAGCGTTTGTGCTTTGTTATACACCCCATTTTATTTATTTGAAACCACTTAGAGAGGAAAGAGTAGGGTTTGTTCTACTAGCTACATAATAAGCGCTGGCACATCGAACCCTAGCCCTCTCAGGGACTGTCTAAGTCAACCCCCCCCTCTATATCATGTATATTACCATTTCACCATGCTGTGTCACCCATTGAGGCATAAGGGCATTTCTACTATATATCATATAGCCAATTTTATTTTTTTGCAATTACTAGGAGAGGAAAGCGTAGGCTTTGCTCTATCAGCTACATATTATTAAGAAGCGCTGGCACATCAAAACCTACTCCTCCAAGGGGCTGTCTAAGTCAACCACTCCCCCTCCATATCATGTATATTGCTTATCCATGGAAATTACACCATTTTGAATCACCCATTGAGACAAAAGGGCGTTTCTTCTATATAGTACAGCCAATTTCATTTTCTAGCAATGACTTGAAGGAAAGAGTAGGCTTTGCTATATCAGCCACATATAATGAAGTGCTGGCAAATAAAAGCCTACCCCCTCCGAGATGCTGTTGAAATCACCCCATCCCTTATGCATTATTGCATATTTATTGAAAAATTCACCATTTTGAAGCCCCCATTTAGGCAAAAAAAGCGTTTCTGATATATAGTTCTGCCGCTTTTACTGCCTTGAAACCACTTGGAGAGGAAAGAATAGGCTTTGCTCTATCAGTGACATAGAGAGATTAGCTGGCAAATAAAATCCTACTTCCTTCAGGGGACTGTCAAAATTCCCCCCCCCCCCTTGAAATTCACCATTTTGGAGCCCCTATTGAGGCAAAAAGGCGTTTCTGATATAGTTCTGCCACGTTTAATGCCTTAAAACCACTTAGGGAGGAAAGAATAGGTTTTGCTTTATCAGCCACATATAAAGAACTGCTGGCAAATAAAAGACAACCCCCTCCAGGAGGCTGTCGAAATCGCCCCATCCCTTTTTCATTATTGCCTATTTATTGAAAACAAAAATCACCATTTAGGAGCCCCCATTGAGGCAAAATGTCATTTCTGATGATGGTTCTGCCTTTTTTCACCCTTGAAACCACTTGGAGAGAAAAGAATAGGCTTTGCTTTATCAGCCACATATAAAGAAGTGCTGGCAAATAAAAGCCTACCCCCTACAGGAGGCTGTCGAATTCACCCCCACCCCTTTTTCATTATTGCTTATTTATTGGAAAAGTCACCATTTTGGAGCCCCCATTGAGGCAAAAAGGCTGTTTTGATATATAGTTCTGACACTATTACCGCCTTGAAACTACTTGGAGAGGAAAGAGTTGACTTTCCTTTATCAGCTACATATAAAGAAGTGGCTCTACTCTATACCAGAAACACATTTTTTGCCTCAATGGGGGCTCCAAAATGGCGAGTTTTCAAATGAATTGGCAAAAATCGTAAAAAAAAGGTGGGGTATTATCTATATTCCCCTCAAGTGGGTCAGGCTTCGATATGGCAGCAATTCGTTATATACAGCTGAAACAGGGGAACCTACCGTTTCCTTTCCAATCGGTTTCAAGAAAATGAAATTGGGTGTTTTATACAGCAGAAGTGCATATTGCCACAATGGGGGCTCAAAAATTGTGAATTTTCAAATAATTAGGCAATAATAATAAAGGGGTCGGGTGATTTGACAGCCGCCCAGATGGGTAAGCTTCAATGTGCTAGCACTTCTTTATAGGTAGCTAATAGAGCAAAGCCTGTTCTTTCCTCTCTAAGTGGTTTCAAGGCAATAAAAGTGGCAGAGACGCCTTTTTGCTATATATCAGAGATGCCTTTTTACCTCAATGGGGGCTCAAAAATGGTGAATTTCCATAGATATTTATTTATTTATTCAACAAGGGTATCTATAGAGGCTGAAAAGCCGAATTGCATAACCATTTACCATCATCTTCGAGATAGGCTGCAGAGCCCTTTGAAGATTACAGCAGATGATGATGATTTACATAAAAATACAATCAACGTCAAATAAAAAAAAGCTCAATTTACACGAATTCTACATCATAAGAAATATCAAAACACATAGAAAGTTTGTTTATCATGTTGAGGCCGCAAGTATCAAATATATAGATAGGCAATAATGCAAAGGGGGAGGGGTGATTTTGACAGCCCCCAGAAGGGGGTACGCGTTTATTTGCCAGCACATCTTTATATGTAGCTGATAGAGCAAAGCCTGTTCTTTCCTCTCTGAGTGGTTTCAAGGCAATAAAAGTGGCAGAGACGCCTTTTTGCTTTAATTGGGTCTCCAAAATGGTGACTTTTCAACAAATAGTCAAATACCGAAAATTGATGGGGTAAATTCTACAGCCCCCTGAACATTTTGAAGGGAATAAGCTTCGATTTGCCAACACTTCTTTATATGTAGCTGATATAGCAAAGCCTACTTTCCTCTCCAAGTCATTGCAAGAAAATAAAATTGGCTGTACTATACAGTGCGTCCCACAAAAACCGAAACCGAGATTCATCGATGATTTATCATAACTTAATCACAAACACAATAGACAAATGACCTACAATGTACCATTGTAAAGCTTAGAGTCTCCTCTTTCATTTCATTCACGCATGGGTGACCAAAAACAATTTGAAGAGGGGATACCAAAAAGTCATTTGGCGGGCTGTATCTGGGTATCAAAAAGAAAACCACATTTTTAAAAAGTTCAATATCTGCTCTTTAATTTGATACCTCAATTACAGAAAATGGTCAAGAAATAAAAAAGTTCTGGTTATTTGAAATAAGGCTTGAATTTCAATAATTTCATAAAATTAAGAGGTTCTACAGGCTAGCGTTCAAACTCACTTGACACTCCGTTTTGTTGACGATCAGCCATGCATTACATCTTTTGTTAACCATGCGATAGCTTCTGTGGAAAAACGGTGAAAACACGTTTATTTAATGAAATTATGGAAATACAAGCATTGTTTCGAGGGAACATAACTTTTTTACTTCTTTACCATTTTTTGTGATTCAGGTATCAAATAAAAGAGCAGATATTGAACTTTTTAGGCTTGTGATTTTCTTTTTGAAATTCAGATACCCCCCGCCAAATGAGTTTTTTGTATCTTTTCTTCAAATTGTTTTTGCTCACTCATGCGTGAATGGGGAATAATCTAAGTAACATCAGATGAAAGAGGAGATTCTAAGCTTTACATTGGTAGGTCACTTGTCTATTGTATTATGATCAAGTTATGATAAATCATCGCTAAATCTCGGTTTCGTTTATTCTGGGATGCACTGTATAGTAGGAACGCGCTTTTGCCTCAATGGGTGATCCAAAATGGTGAAATATCCAATAAATCGGTAATATACATGATATAGAGGGGGGGGGGGGGGTTGAATTAGACAGCCCCTGAGAGGGCTAGGGATCGATGTGCCAGCGCTTCTTTATATGTAGCTGGTAGAACAAACCCTACTCTTTCCTCTCTAAGTGGTTTCAATTCAATAAAATGGGGTGTACAACAAAGCACAAACGCTTTTTGGCCTCAATGTTGGGTCAAAAATTGTGAATTTTAAAATAAATTGGCAATATTAAACAAAGCCCTCTCCCCCGAGAGGGGTAGGCTTCGATGTGCCACTTCTTTAGATGTAGCTGGTAGAACAAAGCCTACTGTTTCCTCTCAAAATAGTTTCAAAGCAATCAAAGTGGTTGTGCTGTATATAGATATGCTTGTTTTTGCCTCAATGGGTGCTCCAAAAAACAGTATTTTTTGCCAACAAATAGGCAATATACAACAACATGATATAGCCAAGGGTGAGGGGGGTTACTTCGTCACCCCCACCCCCATGAGAGGGTCAGACCTTGATGTGCCGACACTTTTTTATGTAGCTGATAGAGAAAAGCCTACTCTAAACTCTCCAAGTGGTTAAAAAGCGGAGATAATTGCATTAAATTTGTAACTATACATTATAGTATACATGTATTATACATGTTATACGTATAAGTCTATGGAAATGCATACAAAAAGTGGCATTTCTGAAAATGAAGTATTCAAGTTTGATACCTTATAATTTTCCTAAAAAGAATGATACAGAGTTGGAATTTCATCCACATAATAATAGTATATCAATAAAGTTTTCTGGAACATTTCAAGGTAATTGATTCATTTTTCTTAGAATTATGTAGAATCATGTATTTGCAAAATTTTCAATTTTTGGGAAAAAATGGCAAAAAATGCAGTTTTCTACTTAAATTCTCAGCCAAATGACCTACTTATCCCCTCTAAATAGTACCAAATTGTAGGAAATTTATTTGTCTTTCATATGACACTAAATTTGTGGCAATGGAATGTTTATGTCAAAATCTATGTACGAAAATTCGAATGTTCTGAAAATTTGGCGGCCATTTTGAAAAAAGCGCCCTCACGGGTTAATTTTCAGGATACAGCCTGGTTACCTCATAAATTCATATTCAGCGTAAAAAACTGGTCTAGAAGCACTATATGAAAATTTCTCCTTTTCTGTGTGGCACCTTGCTCAATTATAACCCGGACTAGTAGCGAGAAAGCAAGTTCGCGAGAGTCGGCAGTCACAGAGGAAGAAACAAACACAGATGCAACAGCTTCAGGAGATGAAGAAGAATCCGACTCGTATCTATCTCCCGAAACACCGAGCCCTAAAAAACAAGGGGAAAACCCCGTCAAGCGTAGGAGAAAACAGAAAAAATGAAGAAAAAAAAAATGAACAGTAATTATTCTTGAAAGGTGCAGAGATGGTCCATATCTGTTCTAACTTGAAAACGCAGAATCTACACCTCATTTCTCTTAATGTCAGAGGCATTCGGAATAAAGTAAAACGAGGCGTTACATTTTCATGGTTATCTTTTCAAAAAGTGAATGTAATTTTATTACAAGAAACCTTCTTAACAACTGAACTGGAATATGCGTTTAGATCATAAAAATGTGGTGAGCTGTGCTTTTTCAACCATGGAACAAATCATTCTAAAGGCGTTGTGACTATAATAAAAAAACAGGATAACATTGAAATACTCGAAACTTTTGTGAAATTCGACGGAAGGGCAATCGCTGTAAGATTAAGTGTTAAGAAAAAAGTATACTTTCTTCTAAATGTTTATGCCCCTACTAAAAAATCTGAAAAAGAAATATTTTTCAAGATAATGTATAACTGGATAAAAGATATAAAACAAAAGGGTGATTTACTCGTATTTGGAGGTGATTGGAACTGTGTACAAGATCCCAAGCTTGATACCCAAGGTTGTTCACAGGCTTATAAACAAATTAAAGGGTTACAAAATATTCAGAATAAATTTAGTCTAAGTGACGTATGGCGAAAATGGTATCCACTCGGAAAACAATTTACCTGGCGTCAATTAACGTTAGTTATATCATCTCGACTTGATTACTGGTTGATTTCTTCATCATTGTATTGTAATGTTCAAAGTACTGATATCAGACCTGCAATCAAGTGTGATCACTGTGCCATATCACTAAAATTAAGGATAGAAAGTGTTACGAGAGGAACGGGGACATGGAAATTTAATAATTCATTATTACATGATTCTGTCTATAAGAAACATATTAAGTATATTATAAACTCTACATCATTTCAATGCTATATGAATGCAAGAACCAAATGGGACATTATGTGAAAAATAAGGATTCGAGAGTTTACCATGAAATTCGCCAAGCAAAAGCAAATTGAAAAGATGGAATGGTATAAAAGAACGTACGAAATGTACATGTTATTGTGCAGGAATGTTGACAGTGGTAATTACGAAAGAAACGACATAGCAAGAATGAACGATCTGAAAACAGATATTGAAAAATGGTATGCACATAGATGTAGGGGCGCATTTGTAAGATCTCGCGAACGGTGGATGGAATCTGGCGAAAGATCTAACAAGTATTTTCTCAATTTAGAAAAGAAAAATGGAAAACAAAAAGAGATTGACTGTATAAATAAAAATGGAAAAATTGTTACTGGTAATGGAAACGTTCTTAAAGAAATAACAAAATATTACAAAGACTTATACTAAAAAAAGTCTTTAAGTGTACATTCCAAAATAAAAAAGTACCTAAAAAATACAAATTTAACTACTCTTTCTGAGGATGATGCACTGGCTTGTGAATGCTTAATAACAGAAAAGGAATGTTTTGAAGCGTTAAAAACAATGAGAAATAACAAATCTCCCGGCAGTGATGGACTAACTGCTGAATTCTATCGGTGCTTCTGGGATGATTTAAAGTATATGTTGATCGATAGTTTGAAAGTCAAGAGTTGCCTGAAAGCCAGAACAGGCTGTCATTACATTGTTGCATAAAAAAGGTGACAAGAGAGTAATAGACAACTGGAGACCAATTTCATTGTTGAACATTGACTACAAGATCCTTGCAAAGGGTGATTGCATACGTGTCGTACGGGACATTTAGAGAACATTTGACAGTTTTTTGACAAGAAAAACAAAAAATATTCCAGTAACTAAAGGTGATCATCAAGTACTACCAGAGTGTTAGAAAAACCAAGACTTAACATGACTTGAATTCACATCCTGTATAATACAGATTTAAAGTAGTAATGTGTCGTACGGACGCAGAAAAGGTGGCTTTTTTAGAAACCTCAAGTTTGTACTCTAAAGTCTGTGAGTTGGACAGATAATTTTCATAGAAACTGAACTAAAATTGATATTCAATTACCCAAGAACAAACACATCTATGAAAGAAAGCAAAATAATCCTTCATGAATAAATAAAGCAAATTGCAATTTTCGAGAACATTGTGGGGTACGGGACACTCAAAATGTTACGGGACATTTCTAAATTGAAGCCAAACTTTCTTACTTTATGTCTCTTTGACTTCTTCAATCACTTTTTTTGGCTGATGATAATGATAATCCTATCAAACTAAAGACATTCATTATGTTAGAAACCGCTATTGGCTGAATATTTCTTTCAATTATCATAAACAAAAAAATGTGTCGTACGGGACACTTGTGTGTCGTACAGGACACTTCTGTGTCGTACGGGACACTTCTGTGTCGTACGGGACACTTGTGTGTTGTACAGGCACTTGCGTGTTGTACTCGGCAGCCTGAATAAAACAATGATCTTTTTATTAATCAGAAGGGGAGCATTGCCCCTAAATTCTTCGTTTTTAATGAAAAGTCTTTTAATAAGTAGTCATTCAGGACAATATAATTAAGTAACCTCAATATATACAATCGGGAGCAATATGTTATCATTTTTTTCATGATGGGAAATGTACAAGGGTTCACAGCATTTTTACGAGCTGAAAAACTTGAGGTTTTGTGTGAAGTTATATTTAGTGAATTAATTGATGATTTCCAATACACTATTTAAACAATGAATGAATGAAACTCTTTGTGTAAATTATGGGGCTAAAATGTTATAATTTTTCATATAAAATGTATATACACTAGCGTACCTACGGGGGGGGGGGGCACTCTGCCCCCCCTGACGAGCCACAACCCATACAAAAGACATATACCTGCCCCCCCCCTGACGAGCTTGAAGACATTTATAGGGTGAATCAATTTTAAAGGTTTTCTTTTAATGCTCAATGACATATAAATTAACCTGCTCTGACCAGTGAAAATCACCAGTTTAATTGGAGGGATTCACAAAAGAATACGCCTACATGAAATCAATTAAAATGGTTAGAATCACCTATTTCATGTTCTATGGAGATAAAAAAGTACTTTTCAGTTCACTTTACGTCAAATCAATTACTTGAATTAAAATAGGTCTACTATTTATAGTTTCTGAATCCAAATCATGTAATTAAATGTAGTATATATTGTGTGTCGTACGGGACAACTATTAATAGGACGATTATTGACAAATGAAGAACAGTAATTAGATCCTTATGGGATAAATCGATCACCCATGGGTCAAAGATAGAGAAACTGATTTGGTGAAATTGCATCATCAAAAATAAAATTGTAAGAAAAACTTTTGCACTTTCATGTGTCGTACGGGACATTGCCAAAAATAGGTTCGGAAAAATCAGGGCTGCCGCTATTATGGAACATGAAAATGCTGTAGATATTATTTGGAACATTCAATGATACATTATTCCATTGACCTGCAATATTTTCAGTCTTCTCGTGCTTTGCCAATAGTTGTTTCAGGCAGTGTTTGTACTTGACTATTTAATCAGCAAAATTATTGAAAATTGAAAATTCCATTTTCCCCCTAAAAAAACTATATCTGACTTCACTTTTGGTTAAAATTCATTATTTTCATAAAATTTTGGTATCATAGTAAAATATTACACTAATTATGACTTTATTGAAAGCATGTTGAAATTTATGATATTTTTGAAGTTTTAGTGTGGAATCGCCCAAAAGCACTTTGTAAAAGATTGTATACTGTGTTAGAAAACATAGTCTCCGCAGATCAGACTGGTTATTCAAAACAACGTTCCTCTGTACAAAACATCCGCCTTGTTTTAAATACTATTGAATATTGTCACTACAAGAACTCCCCAGGGATTCTAATTTTTCTAGACTTAAAAAAGGCATTCGATAACATTAGTCACGAATTCCTTTTTATGTTACTAGATAGACTGAGGTTTAAAGAAACATTTAAAGTTTGGGCTAAAACTCTTTTTAACAATGCGATAGGGAAGGTAATTAATAATGGTTGGGTCTCCCAAGAATTCAAAATAGAGCAAGGTGTGAGGCAGGGTTGCGCTTTATCAGGTCTCCTCTTTATACTGGTCACCGAAGTCATGGCAGTGAGAATAAAGCAAAATGCTTACATTAATGGAATTCGAATTCCCTCAGAAAATCCAGTCATGCCAGTTGGTATTGTTCAAGAAAATGTCGTTATGTCACAATCAGACAATTGGCAGACGACGCTGTTATTTTTGTAAACTCTATAGAGTCGGGAAATTTGGCTTTGAAAGAAGTTGAAACGTTTGGTCTTTTAGCATGCCCAAAACTAAACTTAATGAAAACAAATGCTATGTCTACCTCTTTTCAAGAAAAGGAACTGGACAATTTAGCATGGACAAACCAGCCCATAAAATACCTCGGTGTATACATTTCCGCCAAACAAAAAGAATGTGAAAGTTTAAATTGGGATTTTAAAATTGAGAAGGTGAGATCTCTTTTGAGGGTATGGAAAATGAGAAACCTGATATATTATGGAAAGATAACAATTATAAAAACACTTATTGTTTCTCAATTTGTATACATTGGGACATGTTTACCAATTCCAAAGAATACTATGACTAAACTTAACAAATTAATTTACAGTTTTCTTTGGGGTTCCAAAAAAGAAAAAGTCAAGAGAGCGGTTGTTACTCGCTCTCCAGCAAATTGGGGGTTTAGATATGGTAAACCTAAGAACCAAATTTTAATCATTACAATTATCTTGGTTCACAAAATACCTTAAAGGTGACAAGTCACAATGGAGACTATTTTTTTTATTCTGGATAAACCTTATCAGAGATGTATCGGAGGTTTTGAGAATGAACTGTTCGAGTAAAAATATGCCTTTTTTATGTACGAAGTTCAAATTACCAGAGTTTTATGTCAACCTACTTATGTACTGGAGTGAACTGAGATACGTTCATTTTAATAACGTTAAAGACGTGTTCGATCAAGTATTATGGTACCGCATACATTCGTAATTCCGAAGCTTCGTTATTCCGAAGGTTCGGATATTCCGAAGGTTCGTTATTCCGAAGGTTCGTATTTCCGAAGGTTCTTAATTCCGAAGGTTCGTTAGTCTGAATACGAAATTAGGTTCGTAATTCCGAAGGTTCGTTAGTCCGAAAACGAAGTGAGGTTCGTACTTCCGAAGGTTCGTTAATCCGAAAAAGAAATGAGGTTCGTAATTCCGAAGGTTCGTTAGTCCGAAAACTAAACCTTATTTCGTTTTCGGACTAACGAAACTTCGGAACAACGAACCTTATTTCGTTTTCGGATTAATGAACCTTCGGAACAACGAACCTTATTTCGTTTTCGGATTATCGAACCTTCGGAATAACGAACCTTCGGAATAACGCCCCAAATGTTCGGATTAACGAACCCTTTTACGTTTTCGGATTAACGAACATCGAGGTATAGGTAGTTTGCGTGTTTCGGAATTACGAACCTTCGGAATAAAGAACCTTTGGAATTACGAACCTTCGGAATTACGAACCTTCGGAATTACGAAGTGTAACCTTATGGTACAATAGCAATATTAAACACGGAAATGACCTCTTATATTTTAAAGAGTGGAAAGCTAACGGGATTGAAAAAGTCAGTGACCTTTTTGAAAATGGGCAGTGGATATCGTGTGACTCCTTACAAAGACGATTGGGCACAAATTCATTGTTAATACATTTCAAATTTTCTAAATTGAAAAAGGCATTTCCAAAAGTATGGGTGAGTGAAACAAGAAATACAGTTTACACCAAAGATGAAACAGAAAATGAACCAGAAATGTTTGAAATATCATCTGGTGATTTCATTAAAGTTTGTTGCATGAAAGCAAAACATTTTTATTTATTACTAAATGAATCAGAACAAGAGAATCCCTCTGTTTCAGGGTGGTGGGAGGAAATTTGTCAACTACCAGTAGATTATGAATGGAAGCACGTATTAGATTTTAAGTTGAAACATATCAGAGATAATAAAGTGAGACAATTTAATTTCAAATTATTGCACAATATTTTGCCCTTTTAGAAAAAAATCTTTTTAAATGGAAGATCTCGTCAAACATTATTTGCTCATTTTGTAACGAACCTAAATCATCTATTTACGTTTTGTTAAAATGTCACCAAGTCACTGATTTTTGGAAAAAGGTTCACATTTTAATACTAGATTGGTTTCAAAAAGACATTTATTTAGAAGAAAAGAATATTGTAATTGGTTTTAAAATCAGTGAGTCTAAATTTAATTTGATTAACCTATTATTAATTTATGCACAATATGCAGTGTACAAAGTATATATGTTAAATTACTTCAAGAATAAATTGTTCAATAGTCAATCAATTTTGGATGGTATTTAAAAATGATTTCAGGAATTATGCTCAGTGGAAATAGAAAAATAAGAAAGATGTTTCAGAAGAACTTCAAAAGTTTCTGTTTTAGATACTCTTACCATTTCTGCATTTGTATTTACTCTTTTTTTCTATACATGTTGATTAATTTTGTATACATGTGATTATATTGTTATTTGATTTGATTTTATGAAATAAAGTACCTCAGAAGAGGAAAAGAAAAAAAAATATATGTGGATTTATTTCCTTCATGAAAATATGATTAGAATTAGTGGTCTTCAAATGCCGTGTTTTATGTGACTAGGAAATGAAAAAATTCAACACGCTTTTAAAGCACTTTTCTTGCTCGGCGGGGATGGACGAGGCGCATTTTTTTCTGTCTAAAAAGGCGCCAAAATCAGGTCAGGTTTTGGCCCCTCCCTACGAAATCCCTGATCTTATTATCATTATTCTATACATGAGGAATTTCGTATAACATTTTTTTACAATGAAAAGAGCCTTTAGTCTTCTTCTCTTCGAACATTTAAATTTCGCTGTAAAGTATGCTCACTGCATATACTAAATTTTGGCCCTAAACATACAAGACATCTTTTTGACATTGTTTGTCGTTTTCTCTACGCACTATCATAATTTATTTCCAAAATTCTTTGCAATTTGAGCAATGATCCACGTTTATCATGAGCTAAAAATAAAAACCATACCTCCTAATTTGTGTATACACTGCACCTTTTCGTGTATCCGTGTTTAATAATACATTATACAAGGATCTTAATTCAACTAAAGAGAAAAAAAAAGTATTAAATTAAGCGTTGTTTTATCGGTTCACAAAACAACGCAAGAAAAATTAAGATTAAATCTGAGAACACTTTCACTGTAAAGGTTTCTGAGAAAGCGAGAGAATGTTTAATATACCCTCGTAATTTTTTGTTCAAATGTTTCTTGAGTTAATTTTAACTTTTCTTGCGTTTTTTGTTTTGTTTTTTAGGTAGGCTACTGTCCCCATTTTCTCTTCGTCATGGCGTCTAAGTTCCCAACAAAGAAGGGTGGAGAGGTAGAGCTTCGTACAAGGAAAGGTCATGACATGACCTGGTCATGTGACAAGCATGGTGAGCCAATCAAATTTTACTGTAAGAAACACAAAATTCCCATATGTCATCCATGCGCCACCAAAAATCACAGCCAGAAACCATGTGAGCTAGACGACATCGAGGATGTTATCTTCGAAAGGAGAAGACAGCTAGATGAAAAACGGCCAAAAATACAGGAACTTCAGAAACAAATGGAAGCCCTCAAAGCGAAAATAAAGACTACATCAACGTCTGGAAGTACTCATCTTCGGAAAATTGACAACAACATTCAAGCTTCATATTACGACAAGATCGAATCTGTTGGAGAAAAGGAGAACAGGATGATTAGGGTTATTAACGAGGAGGCAGATGAGGAAATAAGACTAGTAAATGAGAAGAGAGAAAAACGGATCAAAGACTGCAACACTGAGAGAGAAAAGGAGCGACAAATCATCAGAGACCAAAAAGCAAAACTTTTATCAGATGCAAAGAAAATCATCGAAGTTGTTTCTAAGAAGATCAAAGATCTTGCTAATAAGAATCAGCATGTAATAAACACTGTAGAGAACATTGAATCAACCATCAAACGTATAAACCAACATGATGAAACATTGGTGAATGAAGCTCCTCAAGTACTTGCATCTATTGATGAAAATTTAAGTTTTAATGTTCATCAAGATGTTAGCGATTGTCTTGACCGAATACAGAATGAAGTTGAGAGAGTGAAATTTGTAGAGGGGGAAGTAGGTGGAGAATACTATGGTAAAATTGATGGGTATATCGGTAAATGGGAAATTGTCAAGTCAATTCACATTCCATCGGTTGTTAATTACCTGTGGGTGCGTGGTTTAGTCAGTGATGATGAGATATGTGTGCGAGACACAGATAACAATGACATGTATATTACAAACATCAACACTCAACACACAGAGAAAGTCATTGATGGAGGTGTGTTGATTACATCATATGCGCCCATAGACAGTAACGTAATAGCATGTGGTAAGAGGAGAGGATATTGCACGGGTGACAGGTTGAATGGATGCATCACTCTCTATGACAGACAATGGAAGGTGATTAGAGACATCAGCATACCAAGGAATGGATACGGTAGTCGTGTGTATGTTGATGTTGACAAGGATGGGATGATCATCGCTGCTCAGTACAATCAGTCTAATATCTACGTCATCAATCCTGCTGATGATAAGATAGTAAACACTATTACGATGCAGGGTAAGACGGTGATGGGTGACATACAAGCCTTGTCATCAGGTGATATCGTTGTGGAGACAGGTTATAATGAATACACTGTCATCTCACGATCAGGAGAAGAGAAGGCTGTCATACACTGTGATGAGTGGCTATCGTCACGGTGTCGCGTTGACAAACTGACAGACACACTCTACATCGCGTACAGGGATAGAGCGCGTAAGACATACGCAGTTGATCAGGTGTCACGTGATGGTATCATCCAGGCAAGGAGGATCGTGGAATACGTGAAATTAGGTCGCCTTCACTATTTCAGCCCTTGTCTTGTTACTCCTTCTGGTAACCTCGTAGGGTGTGATGGAGACAAACTTCTTCTCTACAAGAAGACATTAATCTTGTAAATAATCTAGACTATCAAAGGAATCATATCGGATTTGTAAGAGAAATATAGACCAGAGATTTGTTTTCACTTTTACTTCCATTTCAATTTACGTCCTTCTATCTCTATATGTACGTGACTACATTCATATACACATGGCCATGGTGTGTATAATGTCGTATCAATCCATATCAAATAGAAAACTGTCGCTAATGTCCACTCCGTCTAGATTTAGGTCTGTAATGAATGCACTCAGATCCAAATGAATAGTTTACTCGAAACCTGAACAAAATAAATGCAAAATGTGTTAACGAATTGCCTACTTGAACCAGATGGTTATTGTAGAAAGTCTTTTAGAATGGCTGAATTCAGTATTGAACGTGTTAATAACTTATTTCTGTGAAGTGAACCCGATCATTTACCAAACGACATTTCGTTCAATTTCATTCGATGTTATTCTCCTAATAGTGATCGGGTTATTCCTCGATTAAAATTGCTCTCAGCTTTTAAGGTATTTGATTCGAATCAATTCATCAGGACCCCATTTCATAAAAATGTTGACTATGATAGCAACTCATGCTAAAATGTCAATTACCATGACAACAATAACGATTCTGGTTCCTGATTGGCTGATCCAATGAAATTTGATATTCAAACTGGAGTTGTTATCATAGCCAGGTTTTATGAAATGGTACCCTGGTTGATTTCATTGTTTTTTTAGTCTGTGGTAAAAAAAATAAAAAAAAGAACGGGAAGGGGTCAAAACTGTATAAAATTTAAGTTTCGTAATGTACACAATCCCCCCTCATGAAGTTAGATTAAAATAAGATAAAATCTCGTAAATAATGGTGTTTAATAGGGTTCTTGTTTAGTCTACATTCATATGTCAATATAAAGGGAAAGGGATAATGTTTCCCGTATAATTCTTTTTTTCGCCAATTAAATATTCTCTAGTCATGTATAACAAAATAGGTGAGATTTTTCTCAAAAATATTTAGCACACGGTATATTCATCATATTCCTGAAAGTATTGCATCATATTGCTTATTTCAATCAGTGCATTTTTCTTCGCTTGTACAACTTTTACTTTATCCTCATATCGCTTAATATTTTCAACATAGATTACTGATTAATTGTTTCCCTACACGAATAATATCATCTTACACATTGGCTACCTGACTATCAAATCTTAAGTAACAATAATATGGAAGTGAAACATTTAAAAAAAAAAGTTATTTGTGTCGACGTTCTGTAATGATGTATTCGCACCTACTACGTTCAGTTATGTTTATCAACATGAAATTATGTCAAATTAATTTCATTATAAAGATCATATGTCAATAAAAAAACACATGGTAGGCTAGCGTACCATGCTGTAAATAAATAAAACAGGAATCTATTTTTGTTTAACAGACAGAATTAGATAATTTGTCAAATATCTGCCCATAATGTAGCTTTTGTTCGTGGTTTCATGTTAATATAATATTTAACTCGATTCAATCCATTTGTTTATTTCGTTTCTATTTTAAATTGTGTTTAGTGTGTAAACTGGAAGTCTATTCCAGAGGCATTAGCTAAAGTGAATATTCTTAAGATGAAAATGGTTGTATTCTTCTGATCATAATTGATTCACATTGGTGTTATTCTTATACATCCACCCCCCCCCCATCTCTCTTTTAGCCCCTAAATTACCCCCTTGTACTGTGTAATACGACACGGATATCCATGTTGCTGCAATAAGTTGTATATAAATCATTATTGTCTAGGGTGTGTTGTTTTAAGGTAGGAGTATATCATTTTTCAAAAGAAAAAAATCCAACCGAATTTATTCTTACAATAATCACCTTTGTACAGGTTAAGTTTAGCTAGGGTTTATGCTTTATTTCAACTATAAATTCAATTGCCCGTTATTGTCTATATAAAGTATAGGTTATTGAAAGTTCGTTCCTAAAAATGGAACGGGATATAGTGCTATATGTCTACATTTTCATCCGGTGATATGTCAGATCTAACGATTTTTCTTGTTTTTGATTGGCTGAGAAGCGCTGTTACTATGGGTAATGTCAAATGAAACGCTTGACAATCCAAACTTTTTTTTTTATTTGCTCAATATTTGTTGTTTGATCTTATACAGCTAATTACAATTTTCTTCATAAAACTAAGAAAACTAATGTACATAATGAACATTTATATTATGATATAACATGTATAATGTGATGATTTTAGTATCTATTATTTCAAGTGTATATTGCAAGACGAGTAGAAACTATACTTTTTGTTTTTAAAATAATATATTATCATTATACTTTGTTGTGAATTACTAACACTATTGAATAGAAAAAAAAAACAACGTTTGTTGATGTATAGACTTAAATCGAGACGAAATTATTCTTACCTACTTGAGAGCTGAAAATAGTCAAGTGAAAATAGTTCGGAAATATCTTTCTTTACTGTGAGTTAATGTATTTAGTAAATTTCGAAAAAAAAATTGCCAATGCAATATATAGTGCGTCCCACAAAAAACGAAACCGAGATTTATCGATGATTTATCATAACTTAATCACAAATAAAATAGACAAATGACCTAACATTGTAAAGCTTGGAATTTCCTCTTTCATCTGCAATTACTTAAATAATTTTTTATCCACGCATGAGTGAGTAAAAACAAATTTGAAGAGGGGATACCAAAAAGTCATTTGGCGGGCTGTATCTGGGTTAAAAAAAACACGCATTTTGAAAAATTTCAATATCTGCTCTTTAAAGGAGAATGAAACCCTTGAAACCAGCTGAATCCATATCAAAGATAAAAATCAAAGAAACATATTGTTGAAAGTTTGAGGAAGATTGAATGAATAATAAGAAAGTTTGAGGAAGATTGAATGAATAATAAGAAAGTTATGAGCATTCGAATATTGAGATCACTAGTGCCATGTAGATCCTCCCAACGGCAATGTGACCAAGATATGTGATATCACACACGTACAACTCCCTCATTACTTTAGTACTTATTTCACTTATATTCTCACTTTTATAGAGTCTCTATCACAAGTTGAGGTGTTCTCTTTATGAGATGACAAGTACAGAGGTTTCACATTATATAATTGATGAATCGTTTGTCATATGATTAGAATGAGCAAAAAGAGATGTTTTGGGGTATATTTTCGGTGTCCAAATGGGAGAGTTGTACGTGTGTGACATCACAGATCTTGGTCGCATTGCCAATAGGAGGATCTCCATAGCATTAGTGATCTCGACATTCAAATGCTCATAACTCTTTTATTGCTAGTCCTATTTTACTCAAAGTTTTGTTGATCTTATTCTTTGATTTTTCTGCTTTCACAAAAGCTAACTTGCTCCAAGAGTTTCATTCTCCTTTAAATTGATACCTCAATTACAGAAAATGGTCAAGAAATAACACAGTTCTGGTTATTTGAAATAAGGTTTGAATTTCAATAATTTCATAAAATAAAGAGGTTTTACAGGCTAGCCGCAGCGTTCAAACTCACTCGACACTCCGTTTTGTTGACTATCAGCCATGCATTAAGTCTTTTGTTAACTGTGCGATAGCTTCTGTGGGAAACCGGTGAAAACACGTTTATTTAATGAAATTATGGAAATACAAGCATTGTTTCGAGGGAACAGAACCTTTTTACTTCTTGACAATTTTTTAAGATTAAGGTATCAAATAAAAGAGCAGATATTGAACTTTTTAGGCATGTGATTTTCTTTTTGAAATTCAGATACCCCCGCCAAATGAGTTTTTGGTATCCTTTCTTCAAATTGTTTTTGCTCACTCATGCGTGAATGAGGAATGATCTAAGTAATATCAGATGAAAAAGGATATCCTAAGCTTTACATTGATAGGTCATTTGTCTATTGTATTTATGATTAAGTTATGATAAATCATCGATAAATGTCGGTTTCGTTTTTTGTGGGACGCACTGTATAGTGATATACAAATTACTGATCTAATTATCAACCGATCGGAAGAAATATCTAAGATTTTAAATTGATCAAAAATACATGGTGTATTTTGAAGTTATTATCATAGTTATGAAGATGGTGTTTTTAATACACAAATAATCACGTACTATTATAATCAAGAAATTTTGTCAGCATAAATGAAAATAAATGTCAAACAAAATACCGACTTTACATGCTCAATTTATGATGTTTAATATATACAGCTGATTATAATTCGCTTCATAAAATTTGGGAAACTATTGTACATAACATGCATAATGAACATTATTATGATATAATGTATATCATGATATCTATTATTTTCAAGTGTATATTGAAGGATGAGTAGAAAGTATACGTTTGCTTTTGATATAATATATTTTCATTATACTTTGTTGTGAATTACTAACATTGTTGAATAGGAAAAAAAGCCAATGCTTGTTGTTGTATAGACTTAAATCAAGACGAAATTAATCTTAAATACTTGAGAGCTGAAAATAGTCATGTGAAAATAGTTAGGAAATATCTTTCTTTACTGTGGGTTAATGTATTTAGTTCATTTCGAGAAAGTTTTGCCAATACAATATATACATGATATAGTTGTACATAAATTACTGATCAAAAGACCAATTATCAACCGATCTAACTATATCTTCACTATGGGTTATCTACTACATTTCGAGAAAAGCTTACCAATGCACAATCAGTTGTATACACATTATTCATCTAAAAACCAAGTATCAACCGATTTGAATAAATGCTTAATATTTTTAAACTGATCGAAATCTTTGCAGTTTTTTTTTTGAGGTCATTATCATGGTGATGGGGAGGGTGATTTTAATGCACAAACAATCATGTAATGTTATAATCAAATAATTTTGTCAGCATAAACGAAATTAAATGTAAAAAACCCCGACTCTATATGCAGTTCATATTTGTGATTTACAAATGATTTCATTGGATATGTAGGACTAATGGTAACAGAAGAAGGGGGGGGGGGGGATGAGAAGATAAAGGTAAAAGAGAGGGGGTGGCCAAATGGAGGGAAGTGAGAGATTTAAAACATGGAGAGACGAGGAAAGTAAAGATGGAAAAAAAGATGTATAAGTAAATAAAAGGATAAAGAGACGCGGAAAGGAAAGGGATAGAAAAGATGAGAGAGAGAGAGAGAGAGGGGGGGGAGATAGAAGAAGGGGAGAGAAAAGAATGGAGAGACAGTGAGAATAAAGACTGAGAAAGAGCGAGAGAGAGAGAGAAGTGGAGGAGTGAGAATGAGAAATGGAGAGACAAGGTGAATACAGATGGAATAAGAGGGGGAGAGAGAAAGAGAAAAGAAGAAGAACTACCGAGAGACAAGGAATGATAGAGAGAGATGGGGGGAAGGGGACGGGGTGAATTTGTAATTAAGTTTGTATTTGTATTTTCTTTTCTTAGGAAACAAAGAAACCTTACATTAGAAAGTGAAATACATCACAAACCATGTCAATCATAAAAAAAAATCATAACACAATTGAAGAAAGGATGAATTTGAACTCCGTATAGATAGATCTGGCTTGGTCGAAATTAAGTAAAAGAAAACATAACTGAGGGGCTTGCCAAGAACGAATGAATTTAAGAGATAACAAAACATCATAGAAAAGAGTGACAGAGAGAAAGAGGGGGGGGGGAACAATCCGAACGCTACTTTTTTGTTTCACTGGGAAATTTTGTACGATTAAATAATATTAAATTATATTAAAGGGATGGTCCAGGCTGAAAATGTTCATAATAACTAAATAGAATAAAATCCACAAAGCCAAATGCTGAAAATTTCATTAAAATCGGATAACAAATAAGGAAGTTATTGAATTTTAATTTGTCTAATTTTAAATATTTTGTGAAAACAGTTATTTGCATATGGTCATGATTATTCATTAGGTGGGCTGATGATGTCACATCCCCACTTTTCTTGTTCTTATCTTATTACATGAAATCATACACGTTTCATTTCTTCATACATGTGCAAATGATGTGTCTCTATTACGATAAAATAGGTTGCAGCAATAAATAACTAATGCACTTGATCAGTTGCCATCCAATTGTTTTAGCTCTTGGTAGAAAAAGTTTAATAAATCTAATTTCATATAATACAATACAAAAGAACTGGCGGGGATATGACTTCATCAGCCTATCTCATGAATATTCATAAAGACATGCCTAGAACAGTAGAACTCAGTGTTTCACCGGAATGATAATGCAAATCTTTAAAATTCAAATAACTTCGTTATTTTCTACCCGATTTTGATCACATTTTTAGCATATTGCTTTTTGATTTTTTTCTTTTTATTGAGATTTAAATATCTCCAGCCTGGACCATCCCTTTAAATGTGACCATTGTGCTACTTCTAAAAATTCAAAGAACTACGCCACTGTCATATTAAAATTATGTTCAACGCTTCACCAAAATAATATATCAAAATATAATAACACAACACAAGAAATACATTTAATTATAAAATTAAAAAGAAGATTATGGCAATGGCAATTAATGAAAGTGAAATGTATATCTAACACAAAATAATGTATACACTGACAGAGCAACGCACGTTGCTTATTGAATCACCCATTGAAAGTGAATTTCTTCTTTAGAAACCACCCAGTAATGGCTTCCATAAAGTGACAGTGATCTGAAGTCGGGTATCATCTATCGGGAATCCACCTTCATGTCTATCCATTCTACGTCAAAAGATGGCGCTCTTTCATGTCTACATTACACACACATTGAATCACTTGATGAAGATGTGATTTCTGACATTAATAAAATCAGTTGAAATCAGAAGTCCTAGCAGTCTACATTGAAGCAGAAATGAAACGATTGATTTCCGTAATGTCAATACGCTAAAGACGCACTCCCTCACTCCTCACTTTTTTCCTTGCACAGAGCAAATATGCAACTAAATAGCTCATGAAATAAATTCGATGAGATTGAGGAATACCCCCCCCCCCCCATTGCCCAATTGGCAAGCATACACTGTTACTTTACAAACATGCACGTCAGGTCAAAATTTTTATGCAAAAGGAAGATCAAATGAAATATTTTCAAACTGAGAATGTCGTCTTCCATTATAATCGTTGGAGGAATCATGTCGGGTTTTTTTTGGTGAGGCACCGATCCCTTAAATATGCCAAATAAGCTGGAGGTTTCGTGTTGAGATAGAAAGGCCAACGCAAAAAGCAGGGTAAAAACATGGTGTTGTGATCATGTATCAAGATGCTCAAAGCTACCCGTCACAGGCTGAAAATAATATAGAGTAATACTCATTTACCAAAATGCTGAAAATTTTGATTAAAATATGATTACAAAATACTGCTGTTAGTGTATTTTAATGGGCTGGTGATATCACGTCCAGTGCCATAGAAAGGACTTTTCAAATAGCGGGTGCTGGGGGATTCGTTAAAAAAATTGTTAACTAGATGATGCCCGAGGGGATTTCGGTAACTAAAAAAAAAGAAGCAAAACAAAATAATAATAATAATAAATAAATAAATAAATAAATAAATATATAAATAAATAAATAAGTTTCTGCGGCCAAATGTTCCTCTATTTCAATCATTTTTTTTTCTTGTCAACTTGATGGCAATGGAGTGCTTCCTATGTGATAGCATACGCAACACCCTCTGAAAAATCATGAGGGGTGCTTCCGCATCAGTTATTAGATTAAATCATATTCCTCTACTATCTGAAGACTTGTTTGCATGATAAATATATTACACATTTAATCAGTAGTCAATTCATGTTTTCCGTTCTTGGTGGACGAAATTTGACGAAATATAATTTTCCAAAAAAAAAAAAAAAAGAATAAGTGCGGATTAGTCTGCAGGCACAGACCCTGATTAGAACTTCGACCAACCAGTGTGCCTCCACGCAAAGACTAGCACATACAAAACTTGCTGTTCCAAGATAACTTTCAGTACACAAGGCATATAAGTAGGCTGCACATTAAGACCCTTAACTCGAGTGAAGGGTTTGCCCAGCAGACTAAGTGCGGATAGACATCATCAACTTGTTTATTGTATTGTAGCGAACCCGTCCGCTACGGTTTTTAGTTATAATGCAGTAAACGTAGATGGCGCTATAGCATTTGGTGCGTTAGAATTCAATGATCGACTTACGCAACGCACTGCGTAAGGCAGCTCTCGGAGACTATAAATAGCGGAGTTTCGCGGTGATGTCGTCACTTCGACGCTGGCGAAGGTCGGAGTCGGACGAAGAACTCCCTGCGCTCCTCTCCAACTGGGCTGAATCAAGAAAAGTTTTGGAAATGAACATTGCTCGCTTAATTTCTACTACTGCAAATACAATTCTGGATAATTGGTGACGGTGTTAAAGGTGATAACATGTAAGAGATGCTGAATGTATAATTAAATTATGACCGTTGTCATAAACCAAATGTAATCATCGTCTCCAACCTGTGTGATCTATGGAATCCGATTGACTTCTACAGTATAAGCCTTCCCATAGAGATTATACAGCTCCAATAGAAATCCCCTGTAATTCTATATTTCACCTGTTCACACTACCTCTCAACACTCCACCCCCATATATTTTGGGAAAATGGAACACGCCCGGGTCTCTACATAACGCCATACGGAAACCGCTCGCATTAAGGATGGCTAGCAATTCATCAACAGATGAAGGTGATAGAGGCAAGGGACAGGCCGGCCCCCAGCATCTAGGACCCGATCCAAGACGGAGGGCCGCCACACAAATGGTGTCAGGAGTGGGATGGAGAATGTGAGGACATCTGGAACAGATGGCAGCAATACTTCAGGGGATGAATCAGTTTCTACACATTCTGGAATCAAGTTATCTACCAGTAGGGGAAGAAGGCAGAAGACCGAGGCTCTGATGGAGATCGCATAGATGATGAAAAATCAAGCCAAGCTAGCTCAGGACGAGATGATGAAACAGCAAGCCAATGCCCAGGTTATGATGATGCAACAGGCTAAATCTATGCAAGCACCGATGGAGAAGCTGCTTCTATCATTCTCTAATGAGCAGAGTAAGCCTACCAGACGGAGACGAAGAAAACTGAGTACTCGGGGAAGCACAGATAGGTCTACACAAACAGCATCATCAACTGAGGAGAAGGAAGTTCCATCCAATACTACGTGGCGGAATAGCAGAGGCAATCCTATTAATTCGCCAGTAACAAAATGCTGCCAGGAAGACGACATCACCAGCGGTGCAACCAACTGCTGTGCGAGACCCTCCAATTGATGACAGTAGCCTCCAGGCCATAATCCAGCAAGCATTGGAAGATACACTCCAACATGGGCATACGTCAAAACCAAGGTCATCACAGGATGCCCAACAGAAGCCTAGGGGTACCCACTTTATCAAGCCAGACAAAAATGATGGATGTTCATCATGGATTGATTACAGCCAACATTTCGACTCATGCCGAGCAGTAAATGGCTGGGATGATGAAGAAGCGGGGAGGATCCTGGCATCATGCTTACGAGGTCAGGCACTAAGGCTGCTACGGGAACAAAGGCATATGGTAGGCTTCAATGATCTGAAGAGAATGCTGGCCAATCGGTTCTCAGACAATAAACAGGCTGAGAATCATTTACTAGAGCTGAAGCAAAGACAGAGACAGGAGGGCGAGACACTCAAGGAGCTTGCACAAAGCATCAGAGAGCTCACTGCATTGGCCTACCCAGAGCTGGATTTGATGTCCGTGACAGATTGGCGAAGGGACACTTCATGGATGCCCTTGTGAAACCTAAGCTCAGAGAGGCAGTGTTCAACAACCAGTGTAAGACATTGGATGATATGGTACATGCTGCAGTGGTAGCTGAGGCCTTCCATCATTCTGAAGACCAGCGGAGCAGCAGGAAACCTAAGTACAGCAGGGCAATGACAAAGGAGAATGAGGAAGATGAATCAACCTCCGAACCAATTTCAGAAGTGAAAGCTATGGTAGCTACCTTGAAGGAAGAACTCTCCAAGCGTAATGCTGAGATGACCACATTGAAGGAAGAATTGGTAGAGGCCATCGGGACTGCACTACAGCCACAACCTCAGACTGTGGTACCTAGTGACAAGCAACAGCAGAAGCAGAGAAATTCAGACAAGTTTGATGGTAGCTGCTACTATTGTGGAAAGAAAGGCCACATGAAGAGGAAGTGCAAAAAGAGGATGAGAGACGAGGCTCAGATTCATCATGCCGAGCAACAATATCAGAGCTCAACAAACGAAGTAAGGTCGCCCCAGGGGGGCATGGCGCGGCCGTGGAACCTGGAAGCACCAGCCCCTCAATACCAAATGCCACACAGCCAATAGTTACAACCAGGTACAATGGAGAAATCAACAAAGGAATTCTGAAGGGCATGTATGTGTCCAGGTATTGAGAGGACTACACTGGGAGACGCTATTGGTCTATTTGGATGACGTGATCGTGTTCGGGAAATCCATTGATGAGGAGATGGCGAGGCTGCAGCAGGTGTTTGAACGTCTAAGACAGACAGGGCTGAAGTTGAAGCCAAAGAAGTGCAACTTGTTCAAGACTTCTGTTTCATACCTCGGGCACGTCGTCTCTGCAGAAGGTATATCGACTGAGAAGGACAAAACAGAAACAATCAGGACATGGCCCAGACCCGAGTCAGTGAGGGAGGTCCGTGGATTCTTAGGCCTTGCATCTTACTATCGTCGCTTTGTTGAAGGCTTTGCCAGAATTGCTAGGCCTCTGCATCAACTGACAGAGAAAGGACGGAAGTTTGAGTGGAACCAGGACTGCCAAGAAGCTTTCGAGGAACTGAAGCACAGACTAGTCACGGCTCCAATACTGGTATACCCTACCGAGGAGGGAAGATTCATTCTGGACACAGACGCCAGCAATGATGGTATCGGCGGTGTACTCTCCAAGATACAGAATGGCCAGGAACGGGTCATTGCCTATGGAAGCCGAGTCCTAAGCAAACCAGAAAGAAACTACTGTGTAACCCGTAAGGAACTACTTGCTGTAGTAGTGTACCTCAAACATTACAAGCAGTATTTGTATGGTCGCCACGTCCAGGTGATGACTGATCATGGAGCTCTGAGATGGCTGATGAATTTCCGGCAACCTGAAGGTCAGCTGGCAAGATGGCTGGAAGTCATATCAAGCTACGACATTGAGATTATACATAGGGCTGGAAGGATTCACAGCAATGCTGACGCTCTATCACGGAGACCATGCAGGCAGTGTAAGCGAGAAGGAGGCTGCATATACGGAGGAGACACTGGGAATATCAACGTCATCACGGTGAGGAATGACAACCTAGCTGACATCCAAGAGGCCCAGCAGGAAGATCCTTACATAAATCCAGTCAGGAATGCACTGGTGGAAGGGAGGAAGCCATCCCGGGAAGAGGCGACGGCATATCCTTTTAAGGTCAAGGTTCTTCTGGATCACTGGGACCAGCTAGAGGTCAAAGATGGTGTTCTGTACAGAAGGTGGGAATCAGAAGATGGAAGAGATGTCAGGTGGCGTTATGTACTACCTAAAGTTCTGATACCGGAGGTGCTACAGGACCTACACTCCTCTCCAATGGCAGGACATCTTGGTATGACGAAGACTCTACACAAGGTACAGGAACGTTTCTACTGGGTAGGAATGAAGGAAGAAGTCAGATCCTTCATTAGGCAATGTCCAGATTGCGCTCGCCGACAGAAGGCAGGACCAGGGAAAAGAGCTCCGCTACAGCAGAGGCAGAGTGTATATCCGATGGAGAGGGTCGCCCTGGACATCATGGGACCATTGCCAGTTACTGATGACGGGAACAAGTACATTCTTGTGGTAGCTGACTATTATACAAAGTATGTCGAGGCATATGCAATACCAGATGAAAGAGCTGTAACAGTGGCACGGAAGCTAGTGGACGAATTCATCTGCCGCTATGGAGTTCCTAATGAGATACATAGTGACCAGGGCAGGAACTTCGAGTCCAACATCTTCCAAGAAGTGTGTCAACTACTGGGTGTCAGAAAGACAAGGACGACACCGTACAACCCAAAGAGTGATGGGATGGTTGAAAGGTTCAACCGTACGCTGATCAACATTCTTGCTACCCTATTGGATCCAGAGAAGCACCAGCGGGACTGGGACAGGTATATACCCTACGCCACAGCTGCATACAGAAGCTCCACGCACGACACAATCAAGGAGACTCCAAACATGATGATGTTTGGCCGAGAGGTTTCACAGCCTATCGATTTGCAGTTCTCCAAACAGGATGGAAGAGAGTGGACTGACTATGCTCAGCAGCTGAGGGAGAGAATGGAAGAGACATACCAGAGGGCCCAGCAACGTAAGGGTGTTGAATTGAGACGCCAGAAAAGGAACTATGATCGGAAATCAGATGGGAAACTCTATGAAGCTGGACAGTTCGTATGGCTCCGCAACAATGCCAGGAAGAAAGGAGTCAGCCCCAAATTGTCACCTAAATGGGAAGGTCCCTACCAGGTGGTGTCTAGACTTTCCGACGTGACCTATCGTATCCAGAGATCCCCCAGGAGCAAACTAAGAGTGGTACACTTCGACCGCCTGAAGCTCTACAACGGATCTGATGTACCAGAGGCCTGGAGGACTCAGCCAGCCGACCTAACAGACGAGGTGACTACCAATCGTGAACCAGATGTTGTGGATGATGGACAACCTACTCAGGCTTCTACTGAGACTACAGTGGAACCAGGAATTCCATTACCTGATGATTCTAGTGACCCAGACGTCAACCCTTCACGCTATCCTAGGAGGCGGAGAAGGCCTCCAGACTATTTATATTGAACACTCATAACATTCAATCTGCAGATAGATGTGGAACTGTATTCTAGCTGTTTCTAAAACTGACAAATTGTTAATATATATCGTTCTATGGATCTACTGCGTGGTCTAAAAGAAGACGCAAGGATTCTGACGGTTGAAGAATGAACTAATCAGATAGAAGCACTGATCCACACAAACTGTTGAACCAATGTGGAAAACAACCCAATCTATACTGGACTTGTCTATATATAAATGTTTCGCCCTATTTATGTCGTAGTGTAAGTCATTTATTTGTTTTGTGAAACACCACACCATTATCTTTTCGGATAATATTGTTCAAGGAGGTGTCCTCGACTCACATATATTTATAAAACTAATTTTGCATAGAAGCACTCGCTGTAATGTTTATATTCAGAGTTAATGCCCACAGAGTGAACACGTTTCATATTGCTAATGAGAATGATGATAATGTTGCTATCAATGAGAGCTTACAGAAATAAGTTATGGAAGCTGCAGAGAGATTGATTGTACATAGTATCCATATAAGGAGTGTATATAAGAGGACATAACTCTCAGTATGATTAATACAGCGATGCATATAATTCAATACATTTTGGTTGCTTTGTCAAATTGTTTGGAATCCCTCTGCTAATGTGAGGATAAAACAAATGTGAGGACACATTCCTTGAAGAGGGGGGCTGTGTAGCGAACCCGTCCGCTACGGTTTTTAGTTATAATGCAGTAAACGTAGATGGCGCTATAGCATTTGGTGCGTTAGAATTCAATGATCGACTTACGCAACGCACTGCGTAAGGCAGCTCTCGGAGACTATAAATAGCGGAGTTTCGCGGTGATCTCGTCACAACTGGGCGTTGTGGCGTGTGCCTGCAATCCAAGCTGTGTGGGGAAGTTACAAATTGATGCAGAGGTTCGAGGTTCGAGCCCTGGTCACGTCTTTCGGATGGTGACGTTAAAGGTCGGTCCCAGACGTAAATAATCATATCTGATTGATACACGTCTGACAAAAACTAAAATACACACACACGATCTCGTCACTTCGACGCTGGCGGAGGTCGGAGTCGGACGAAGAACCCCCTGCGCTCCACTCCAACTGGGCTGAATCAAGAAAAGGTTTGGAAATGAACATTGCTCGCTTAATTTCTACTACTGCAAATACAATTCTGGATAATTGGTGACGGTGTTAAAGGTGATAACATGTAAGAGATGCTGAATGTATAATTAAATTATGACCGTTGTCATAAACCAAATGTAATCATCGTCTCCAACCTGTGTGATCTATGGAATCCCTATTGACTTCTACAGTATAAGCCTTCCCATAGAGATTATACAGCTCCAATAGAAATCCCCTGTAATTCTATATTTCACCTGTTCACACTACCTCTCAACACTCCACCCCCATATATTTTGGGAAAACGGAACACGCCCGGGTCTCTACATAACGCCATACGGAAACCGCTCGCATTAAGGATGGATAGCAATTCATCAACAGATGAAGGTGATAGAGGCAAGGAACAGGCCGGCCCCCCAGCATCTAGGACCCGATCCAAGACGGAGGGCCGCCACAGTATATTCATGAAGACATGCAGAGGCCCGTCTCATCAGAACAATGAAAGTGCTTAAAATATCAAAAATCTATCATTTCTTATCCGGTTTCAATGACATTGTCAGTATTTTAATTGTCTCATTTTACTTTTTCTATTCAAATCATATTATATCCAAGCCTAGAGTACCCCCTCTAAGCTTCCTTTCTTAGGCACGTCAACCCACATGAAATAATAATATTTGTTGACAACGAAACTACATAATTTTTATCATGTCATCTCTGCCTTCCAGAAGGTGTACGTTGTTCATTGAATCACATGGATCCTTTTAATTTATACAGTCTTTTATATATCTATATAATACACTGAAAAATGAAGAGTTAATGGACGAGGTGTAATGTTTAATACTTAATTATTATATTGCCCCCTTTCCTGTCCAAACGACGGTGTAATATTCGCAACAATCACCCTCATGAACATTTGGTATTTGCATACTATACCAGCATGCTGACAATCACCATGTAGAAGCATGCTCATTATAACTGTAACGTTAAATATTTTTTAAATGATATGTTATTTTTCCTGTTTAACCATCCTTGTGATCCCATACAGAGTGTTGTGCATATGAAGAGTTTAGTTACAAAAGGGGTTAGGTCCACTATGGACCATTTCGAGAAAAAACCATGTTTTTTATTCTCACTTAGGTATTGTTAAGTTGGTGGAATGACACTGTATATCACTGAGATGGACACGTGACTGATTGAACTCTCAAATAACAAGTTTATTAACAACCACTTAGCAACCATGCGCATGCGTAAACATATATCATAACCAGGGCCGTAGCTGGAGGGGGGGGGGGGGGGTATGGGGGTGTGTACACCCCCCCCCCCCCCAACATTCATGGCAGTCGGCAAAATCATGTACCAGTTGCCAAAATGGAGGATAGGGGAAAAAGAAAGAGGGAAAGAAAGGAAGAGAAAAAAGAAAGAAGGAGAGAGGATAGAGAAAGAAAAAGAAAGAAAGAAAGAGAGAGAGAGGGGGAGAAGGGGGGGGGGAGAAAGTGAGATAGAAAGAAAGAAAGAAAGAAATAATAATAATGATAATAATAGGCATTTATATAGCGCCATCTATCTAGAAATATTCTATTCCGAGGCGCGTTGTTATTATTATTAGGTAGGCACTTATGAACCAAGTTTGAAAGGAGACTCGTAAAATTACGTCGCTCTCGCCGATGAATATTCATTAGATCGTGGTCGTGCGTGCTCAATACACACTGAGTACAGCTGGCATGCAGAAAGTTATATGCGAGGAACTTTGGCTCCAGAGACAAGTTGTCAAATAATGTGTGTGTGTGTGTACCATCGGCTGGTAGTAGTCCATGCTGTACTTCAAACCGCGCGTCGGAGAGAGTGCATGGCAATTCGGTAAAACGAAGTTTCCGATATAAAGAAATAATATAACACTATGTACAGTACGTTGAGAGGCAAATGTCAGATCAGGGGAGGCAGGAGTACAATGGGCTTTTTTTAAGGGAAGAATAGTGTAGAATAAAAGGTATCATATATAGCCAATTGATCTAGGTGAGGGATTAAGCTTAGTGAACAATGATGACTTTGATGATTAAAGAAAAGAATGAATATATACCTTACCTGAATATTATGGTGAAGCAAATTTAAAAGGAGGTGAGGCAAGTTTCAATGGAGGTTTTTAAAAAGAATAAACTGTATTATGGTGAAGCCAATTTAAAAGGAGGTGAGGCAAATTTCAATTGGAGGTTTTTTAAAAGAATAAACTGTTCTACAAATTTTAAAGGAGGCGAGGGAAGTTTCAATTGAGGTTTTTAAAAAGAATAAACTGTACTACAAATTAGGGTGAAGCCAGTTTAAAAGGAGGTGAGGCAAGTTTCAATGGAGGTTTTTCAAAAGAATAAACTGTACTACAAATTTAAAAGGAGGTGAGGCAAGTTTCAATGGAGGTTTTTAAAAAGAAACTGTATTATGGTGAAGCCAATTTAAAAGGAGGTGAGGCAAGTTTCAATGGAGGTTTTTAAAAATAATAAACTGCACTACAAATTTAAAAGGAGGTGAGGCAAGTTTCAATTGAGGTTTTTCAAAAGAATAAACTGCGTTAAGGTGAAGCCAATTTAAAAGGAGGTGAGGCAAGTTTCAATGGAGGTTTTTTAAAAGAATAAACTGTACTATAAATTTAAAAGGAGGTGAGGCAAGTTTCAATGGAGGTTTTTTTTTAAAGAATAAACTGTATTATGGTGAAGCCAATTTAAAAGGAGGTGAGGCAAGTTTCAATGGAGGTTTTTTTTAAAGAATAAACTGTATTATGGTGAAGCCAATTTAAAAGGAGGTGAGGCAAGTTTCAATGGAGGTTTTTTTTAAAGAATAAACTGTATTATGGTGAAGCCAATTTAAAAGGAGGTGAGGCAAGTTTCAATGGAGGTTTTTAAAAAGAATAAACTGTACTATAAATTTAAAAGGAGGTGAGGCAAGTGGAGGTTTTTAAAAAGAATAAACTGTATTATGGTGAAGCCAATTTAAAAGGAGGTGAGGCAAGTTTCAATGGAGGTTTTTAAAAAGAATAAACTATACTACAAATTTAAAAGGAGGTAAGGCAAGTTTCAATGGAGGTTTTTTGAAAAGAATAAACTGTATTATGGTGAAGCCAATTTAAAAGGAGGTGAGGCAAGTTTCAATGGAGGTACTACAAATTATGGTGAAGCCAATTTAAAAGGAGGTGAGGCAAGTTTCAATGGAGGTTTTTAAAAAGAATAAACTGTACTAAAAATTTAAAAGGAGGTGAGGCAAGTGGAGGTTTTTAAAAAGAATAAACTGTACTACAAATTTAAAAGGAGGTGAGGCAAGTTTCAATGGAGTTTTTTTTTTAAAGAATAAACTGTATTATGGTGAAGCCAATTTAAAAGGAGGTGAGGCAAGTTTCAATGGAGGTTTTTAAAAAGAATAAACTGTACTATAAATTTAAAAGGAGGTGATCGAGGCAAGTTTCAATGGAGGTTTTTTAAAAAGAATAAACTGTACTACAAATTATATGGTAAAGCCGATTTAAAAGGAGAAGAGGCAAGTTTTAATGGAGGTTTTTAAAAAGAATAAACTGTACTACAAATTATGGTGAAGCCAATTTAAAAGGAGGTGAGGCAAGTTTCAATGGAGGTTTTTAAAAAGAATAAACTGTACTACAAATTATGGTGAAGCCAATTTAATAGGAGGTGAGGCAAGTTTCAATATCTTTAACAGTTTAATGTATTGATACATTATATTTCAACATAGGATGGATCATTTGCTAAGTTTTCATTAATGAATGCTCTCCTTGCCATTGTCAAATGGCCATGACCAAAGGATTTTAGCAACATTTCAGCAAGCTTTACATATGCATGCAAGACCAAAAATTGCTCAAAAGCATGACTTCATGAACAGACACAATACAGATTATGTTACTTGCCAAAAATTAATGTATCATTATTTATACTCGTACTAATTAAAAAAAAATCATATCATGTTTATTAAGAAGGTTTCAGCACCCCCTCCTCCCCCGCCCCAAATAAACACTCAGTAAACAGAAGATAATTAATAAGACAAATATATAGAAATTTATTGAACAGTAAATGAATATAAAAATCATTTTCAATTTTTTTTCTCTCTTTCATAGTAAGTTTTCTATGAATGGCCAAAAAAACCCAGTAAACAGAAGATAATTATTGAAAGAAATATATAAGAAATTTATGGAACAGTAAATAAACATAGAAAATGGTTTTCAATATTTTTTTTACATTATGAGTTTTCTATGAATCGCAAAAATAATAAACAGAAGATAATTAATTAGAGAAATATATAAGAAATTTATTGAACAGTAAAGAAACATAGATAATCGTTTCAAATATTGTATTTTCTTTGCAGTAAGATTTCTATGAATGGCAATAAAAAGCAATAAACAAAAGATAATTAATTCTAGAAATATATAATAAATTTATTGAAAAGTAAAATAAACATGGAAAATTGTTTTCAATCTTGAAAATTGTCTTCCTAGCAGTACAACTTTTGCTTCCATGATCAGAGCAAGGTCTAACATAGACTTTAGACAAAGCTCCATGTCTGATATAACATGTATTTCATTGCCTGATGTCTCATGACATCAGGCATCAAAAGTGCGAATCGGCGCACGGCATGCTCATGAATAATTCATAGCAAGCGGTAAAAGCAAAAATTGTTAAGGCCTCGCAACTAAAGTTGCTTGATCTCGCATGTGTCCGCGGGTTTTGCCATTTCTCTTCTTCGTCAAACTAACCTTATTTTAGCCACTACTGCCTTGTCAAAAGGCTTGATCTAATAAATAAAGCATTATCTCCTTTGATGATGCGTCACCATTCACATTATGCAAATCCAGGTGAAGATCAATGCTGTGCTGTTTCTCTTTCATATTATAAACAATTTATTTTTTATGTGATAGCAAGACTGGTATTTTTACAAGCATTCTTTATTTTCTTCTTATGAAATTAATTTATACCCTGGCACACTGTTTGTGACCTTTTCTAGTAAATATTCAATGACTATGCAATTTGTGTAAAACAGGTATTTTTAAAGGCAGTTGGCAGCTTAAAGGTCAAGTCCACCTCAGGAAAATGCTGACTTGAATAAATAGAGAAAATTCAAACTTGCATAATGCTTAAAATTTCATCAAAATCGGATGTAGAATAAGAAAGTTTTGACATTTTAAAGTTTCGCTTATTTTTTATAAAACAGTGATATACACAACAAGGTGAGTCAGTCGATGATGTAAATCACTCACTATTTCGTTTGTTTTTTATTGTTTGAATTATACAATATTTCATTTTCTATAGATTTGACAATAAGGACCAACTTGACTGAACCATATAGTATCAAACAAAGCTAATTCCACATGTTCAGGGAGGAATTAATCGTTGTATCACTTGACAATGAGGAGAAAATTAGAATATTTCATATTTCCTATAATAAAATACAAAAGAAATAGTGAGTGGATGACGTCATCAGTCTCCTCATTTGCATACAGACCAGGATGTGCATATAACTGTTTTTTTACATTAAGCGAAACTTTAAAATGTCATAACTTTCTTATTTTACATCCGATTTTGATGAAATTTTCAGTGTTATGCTTGTTGATTATTTATCTTTTTATTCAAATCAACTTTTTGTTGGGGTGGACTTGTCCTTTAATGTAATTGTTGTAAAACAGTACTAAATTACTCCATAACAGTATCTATTGTAAAAAATATTTGATTTGTATTAGGTCTACTCTGTGATGGTGTAGTTATACCTTGTTTTAATATTTTCATTACAAGTTGAACATTAAACTACATCACACCAATGACAAAAGGGGTAGAAGCATAGGTTTGCAACCTTTACTTAAAAGTTAAGCTCTTTCAAGAAAAATTTAATCTTCACTATACAAAATGTGAATATGGATTGTTTAACAACTATAAACAAGATTATGTTCTGCCTTCTTGAAATGGTTGCAGGAGGCTTATTCCGGCTTGTGTGGCCAATTTTATCTCCCGACAACTTAACCCTAACTAGGCCGGGCTTTTTGGGCTGTTCAGTGGCCGCCGGGGGGGGGGGGGGGTTGATTCCACCCCCCCTCCCCCCGAGACCTCGGTCGCCGATGGCGCGAGTGCCGCAAAAATTTGCACGCTGGTAGTGTGCGATGTAATCTACAAGGCTGTAATGATAAAATTTTCCAAAATAATGAGATTTTATTTTACATGAATTAATTATGCTAATTTATGCATAAATCATACTTTTTGTTGTAATTCACTAAATAAAGCTCCTAGAATGCTAATTTTTTTTTAAATTATTCTTTGTAGCATTCTTAACAATCTCAATTGAAAAAAAAAATTGTTTTGGAATTCAATTTCTTATGTATTTCATTGTTTTTCAACCTTTTGTTTTTCTTTGTTTTTTTTCACCAGATTTATTGCACAACCTTTTTGAAGCATAATTATGCTAAAATCAATTGATTTCAGCTGTTAAAAGTAAAAATAATCATATCTTTATGACATAAGATGAAAAAACTCAATTTACATTGACTTTGTATATAAAATCACGTTTAGGAACAATTTTTGGTCAGACATGCACTTACAAAATGTTGCGTAATTTCAGAACCGTGTACATGGGGTCGTAAATTTTGTCTCAAAAGATGCGCAAAACTTTTGAAGTATAAACTCTGCAAGTGGTGCGGTCAAAAAAATTTGCGCGGCGGAATGATCGCAGAAAATGTTGAGGGGGGAGTTCATTCACCCCCCCCCCCCGGCCTGTTTAGGGTTAAGAATAGTTGGTCTGATCAACTTTAGACTTGGTCTAAGTGTGTATAATTGAGTAGAGACGATCTGATCAGATTTTGGGGTTAAAAGTCAATGACTCATCAAATACATAATATATCCTGTTCTTGCCGTAACTCAGTAAAGAATCATGTGTGGGATCAACTTCAAATTCAAAGTTAAGGTAAGGATCTGATTATATTGCAAGATTACAGATATGCAGTCGTTATATAAATTCAAATAGTTCATTTTCACATTAACTGTACAGTTGTCAATAGGATGAAATTCAAACTTGGTTCCTGCATGCACATTTAAGGCAGATAATCTCAGTAAATAGTAGTAGTTCAAGTTCATAGGTCACAGACATCAATATGCATGTATACCCAAAATATCTCATATTCCCATGTCGTTATAGAATCATTTGAGGGTTCTACTTCCAATATGGCTTATCTGTGCATAATTATGACTGGTGAAATGTTAGCCCATGAGGTCAAAGTGCATGGTATAACAGTCATGTCCTCAAAAAGCATATTCTTTCATCCAAGTGATATGTGTGACTACAGAGGTTTTGCATATTTAATGAGCTTGATGAAGACCAAAGCACAAGCCACGAGAGGATTAGGATGAATCTGGCCAATTTGCTCATTAGCATAGGGACCTGCACTCTGACTGATAACTTTTTAATCTCCTGAATTCTTTGAAAGGATCAATTTGAAAATTACCTCTTGTGTGAGTGAAGATTTTTAGTCAAATTTCTATTGTCAGCAAGGTCATGTTAAAAATGTAAATATATAATATATTCTTGGTCTAGCAAAGGCAGTGCCATAAATTTTGACTGCATGTAGTTGAGAATCCATCTAGTTAGTCATAAAACATCAACGGCTAATTGTATCCATTCAACTTAGGGTTTCTTACGATACTTGCTAATGTTAAATCATGGAAGAATCACCTGTGTAAATAATGATACATTGTTTGTTAGCATTAATCGGCATGAGGCTGATCAATTTCTTTGATAACTATTTGATGCAAGATTATATGACCTTTGTGTTTTATTCAGTATTTTTAGAATGTCTCATTTCATTTTGAACATAATTTGCGACCATTTTTGCTGCCCACTCAACAGTCTTTGAAGATGTTTGTGCAAAAACTTGATTAGAATGCATACCGTTATCACACAGTACTTGCCAACTTTTAGTATCTTTTATCATGATCCTAGGCCTGCCAGTACTGAAAATAAACGTATTTTAAACTGTATTATAGCGTATATTTTTATTTACTCAAACTGCAGTTGCTTTCCATGATCATGTCCTGGTTTTATAATACTTGCTGTTAACTAATGTAATTGTCACTTGTTTTTTCTAACAGCGAGAATATATTGCTATATGTGTCCAGCCACCCCAATACCAACAATAAATACATTGATTTAAAGATTCTCATTGATCTTGAACAATCACATCCTAAGCTGTAAATTGATTGATTGATTGATTGATTTTATTTGTCAGGCAACTATGAACAAGTACAAGAAAATATGAACAGAATTGTATACCTTGACAGGATAACCCATGAAAGCCGAGATGGCTTATTTCCAATGGGGTCCTTACATCAGTAATTGAAGACAATGTACATCTATGAAAAAACACCTATAGAAATCTACAAACTACATAAATTAAGTCTAGACCACTAAATTAACACGATAAATTGTAAAACTTAATATATAAAAAGACAAAAGCAAATAAGTTTGCCATGAAAAACACGCAGTCAACAAAATATGATTAAAATAATTGTAAAACAGGTTGAGTAAACGATCATTACTTCTAAGTTACATATGATAATTATACTAATAATCAATTTTTAGGTAGCGGTAAATGCATCGTAACTAATACAAGATTCATGAATCGTAAAACCTAAGATATGAAAAAGTACAAATAAGTTTGACATCAAACTTTCACGCAAACAACAAAAGATGATGAAACAATGTAAAACAAGTTGATAAAAAAAAAATCATATCTAAATAGTTATATATAAGACTACAATATTTAACATTACAGAGTGGGGACGTTTTTAAAGTGTTGTTTCAATACTCTTTTAAATTGTGAAAAAGTCTTAACCGATTTAACATGATTAGGGAGGGAATTCCAAAAATGTATACCTTTATAATAAAATGTGTTACCAATTTGACCTTTTCTCATAGGTACAACAAAGTTAAACAGACTATTTCTTGTTTCATGCCCGTGAATATTAGATGACCGTGTAAAATTTTTTGATATGTAATGATATTCGTTTGAATAGAAAATTTTATGAATATGGTGAAGTATAAGTTGTTGCGACCTCAAGTCTATGCGAAGAAGGCCAGCTTTTTCGATTTCATTCTTCCCAACATGTGTTCTTGGGTGTAAGCAGGTAATAAATCTAACAATCTTATTTTGAATAATTATAAACTTTTTTTGATCAACCTTTCCAAGACTGCAGTACCATGCTGCATTAGCATAATCAAATAAACACTGTATTAATGAAAAGCTTAAAATGCGTCTGGATTTCGTATTCATGCAATTTTGGTACCGGTATAGAAATTTCAAGCGAGCATTAGCTTTTTTGACAATAGAGTCAACCATGGATGTACATGAGAGATCACTATTTAATATCAGGCCTAAATACTTCACGGAATTCTGTCTCTTAATTAATTGATTGTTATAGTATATATTGAAATCATCTGTATGCTTAGACTTACCCCGCGAACAAAACAAAATACTTTCAGTCTTACCAACATGTAAGCTAAGCTTGTTATCTATCATCCATTTAACACAATTTGATAATTCTAAGCTAAGTTTTTCACCGATCAGCTTAGGACTTGTATCAGAATAGAGTAAAACACTGTCGTCTGCATATAAAAGTAATTTACTTTCATCAACACAAATACACATATCATTGATATAGCACATAAAAAGAATGGGACCTAATATGCTCCCCTGTGGAACTCCACACTTTATAGGCATAGAATATGAAAGTACATTTTGCATGGATACCACTTGACGGCGATTGGTCAAGTAAGACCTAAACCAATTCAAGCATGCTGAATTCAAACCCATCACTTCTAATTTCTTTAAGAGTATTTCATGATTAACCGTATCGAATGCTTTTTGTAAGTCAAGAAGAACCATGCCAACATAACGGCCTTCGGAAATTTCATTCCTAACAAAATCCAACAAGTGAATTAAACATGTTTCAGTAGAATAACCATTCCTAAAACCAGACTGAAATTCATAAATGATTTTGTATTCTTTAAAGTATTTCTCAATTTGAGAATACACGCATTTCTCCAAAATTTTCGACACTATGCTTAACACACTAATAGGTCTATAATTGCCAACGTGAGTTTTGTCTTTCTTTTTGTGTAGTGGTGTGACTTTAGCGATTTTCATTTCATCAGGGAAGGTACAAGTTGAAATAGATAGGTTAATAATGTAAGTTAAAGGTATAAAGACGTTTTTTGCACCATCCTTTAAAAATCTAGCAGGAACCAAGTCAAGTCCGGTACTTTTTGATATTTTCAACTTGGATAATTCATCTAATACAAACTTTTCTGTGACAGGAGAAAAATTAAAACAGCCTCTTTGTATACCTTTATTGTCGTATAGTTTTTTCAAATTAGGACTGTCGGCCCCAAACTCACTTCTGTCCGTAATGGGGAGCTCACAGGCTAATTTATCGGCCACTGTTGTAAAATAATTGTTGAATTCGTTGGCTATCTTTAGATTATCATGACATAATTCCCCTTCAATATTAATAACACTTTTCTGAATATTTTTTTGTTTGTTTTTTAAACCTAACTCTTTGAGATTCTTCCATAATTTCCTAGAATCATGTTTATTGTCTTCAATTTGATTTTGGAAAAATTCGTCTTTAGCTTTCCTCACTTTTCTTTGTACCACATTTCGCAATAGTTTAAATTTCCTTTTGAGTTCTAAATTACCAATATCCTTTTTCATTTTCCTGAAAGCTATATTTCGTTGTCTTATCAAACCAATAATTTCACTGTTCATCCATCTTTCTGTTCTTTGCTTAATTCTTACTTGTTTTAGAGGCGCACACTTATCAACTACTGACATGAAAATACTTTTGAAGAGTGACCAAGCAATATTTACTTCATTACATTCAAATATAACAGACCAATTGATTTGAGATAAAACGAAATTAAAATCATTTTCACAATAGTTTTTCATACATCGAATGCTTATAGTTCTATGTTGCCCGAATACAGGCCTGATAAGTTTCCTTGAACAATACGTTAAAAAGTGATCACTTAAGCCAATTTCAAAAACACCACTTTGACAAATATTTTCTTCTTTACTACAAATTACATGGTCTATTAATGAAGAAGTGGTAGGTGTAGTTCGGGTGGGTTTCGTTATAAGTTGGCTCAAACCATATAAATTCAAAATATTCTTGTATCTTTTGGTCAGTGCTGATTGTTGTAATAGACAAATATTCATGTCCCCTAAAAGTATAACCTCATCATCTTTTGTTAATATGTCCAATATATCAGGGAGAGAATCAATAAAGTGATTGTCTCTCGGGGGTCTGTAGACTACACCTAAAGTAATAGGCTTTGTATGTGGTAATAGAATGTCGATCCACAATGATTCAATACCATCAGGTGTAAGATCTTCTCTTAGATTAAATGCAATATCATTTTTAATATAAAGGCAGACCCCACCACCATGGTCGCCTGCACGATCTCGTCTTAATATAGAATAACCATCGATATAAATTTCTTCATCATTTATGGACGAATTCAACCATGTTTCAGTAATTGCAATTGCTGAAATTCTACTTTCATTGAGAAGGACGCGTAGTTCAGGAACTTTATATAAGATGGATCTGATATTTAAATGAACGAAATGCAACCCTTTTGCTTTAAATATATTATTAAATGATTTGTATAAAACAGCATTATCAATTCCAGTAGGTGTGTTAAATTCAGGGATAGGAGGTGCATTAACTGTTGAGGTGGGTTGAACATCAATAAAGGATTGTGTAAAAATGGAGTCACAAAATGGCGGCAATGAACAGGTTAAACATATCCAATTCTCATTTGGGTTTTGATTTATCTTGTTAATATTGATCAATAATATCCCTCGCAAGTACTTGATTGAATGCAGAAGTTTGGTGAGAGCTTCAACAAATAAGAGAACAAGATTTGGGGTTCACTTAAGCATGCGATGTGTAATATGTAGTTCAACTACTTAGCAGTGAGCAAAACACGGATATCAAAGTCTTGTATTTTGTCTTCAACTTTTACAACCTCACATTTTGACAGTATATGAAGAATTTTTTTTTTCGGATAAACCAATATTCTAAATATGCGTTTGGAAAACTGAATTACTATTTTGGTTATTTTCTACGAACCTTCCCTGGCAACTTATGATATTTGGGTGGCTGGCCACATTTTGTTTTGTTGAGAAAAAATATCAAAGAGTATATGAAAAAAATATTTATGTAAAAAAGCTTGCCTAGCTGTTAGTATTTTTTCTATTGTACTTTGTCATGTAACTCTGATAGATTTCATTTCGTTACACAAAATGGGGTTCAGTATTCAGAAAAACCATTAACCTTGCCTCAACCACAACAGTACTTGCCAAACTGGATAAATCAACATTATATCAAGCTGTGTAGAAGAACTTAATGATCATGTAGATACCATTAAGTGCATACATATGTAATGTCTTTCAAGCTGTATGACATAGATATTCTTTTCCATCCATCAGCTTCTACTATTTTTTAAAGGTTAGTATTTATTGTCATGTTGGCAAATTGTGAAATAGTTCATGTTGAAATATGTTGTATTACCTGTCATGCATTTGTAATATTATTTTTTTAGAATATATTCTGTCATCATTTTCAGTACATAAAAGTTTATTCAATGTATGCCTTTACCAAAGTTGGCCATAAGCACAGTGGGTACCAACTATCACTGAAGACAACACAACAATTACTCAAAATATATGTATAGCCTTATAAATGTACAAGTGAATAAAATCTACTATGACTACATAGCTTTTCTTTGTGCAACACAGTCATATTTCATTTGGATCAATTCAAAATTGAGTGGTGTTTTGGGGGTAATGCTATGGTAACTGCAGTTCTGTTGTCCTCTGACAGTTGGTGTTGTAATGATGTGATTGGCAGTGTGTGGACGTCATGTTATAAGAGAAAAAAGAACGTTAAAGTGAGAGTGTTGGCTTTGAAATGGACTCAACCTATGAAAGTTAAAGTTTGTGCTGCAGAAACTGGTGTGGTAGTGGGATGATAATGATGATGAGGAACAGGGCTGGTATTCAATGTTACTCTTAAAGCCACAATTTTAAGTATATTTTACTCAGTATTTTGCAAAAGTCACACAAAAAACAGAAACTTGCATGTGTTAGTAATCGTACTCAAATGTCAAAATAATTTTGACACTATAGCGACATACTTTGATGAGTACTTTCACTCAATGAAGGTACTTTGAAAACTCATCTTGTCGAGTATATTTCATTTGACACTATAGTGACACATCAAGTGAGTAAATTTGAATAACTCAATCTAATGAGTAACTTAACCCAGTGTAATGAGTATGTTTAAAGTATATTTACTGACTTTTTGAGTATGTGAGCATATTACACACTTGATTAGTTTTAGCGATAATCTGACGATTAACTGCGCTGAGAAAATGAGTAGTATATGACTCTTGTATGTGAGTTTTGGGGTGTTGAGATCATGCATCCAAGTAATTTTACTCGGATCTCGCGTTAATTGCTTGCGCGCACACGTGATACCGGCCAAAATATGTGCAGAGCATGAAGACTTTTCTGGTAAGTTCTACATGTCTTTTTATTTATTTTCCCCCTTTTCTTCTATAATTACTTTTCTTGACAATAATAGCTTAGACCTACATGTATGGGGCAAACATAAATGCTATTTATGGTGACAACAGGGTGCATTGATCTACATTCTCATCCATCCGAGGCTCACGCCTCTCGGTTTGGGTAACCACACACCAGCCTGTTGTTGCGCCGCTACCCCGAGGGCAAATAAGTGACATCGTCCATGATTTATGTAATCATGGACGATGTCACTTATTTGCCCTCCTCATAAATGACTCCAGCAATCGTAGCGGCACACTGGCCTTCACTCCCTTCTGGCCCCGGGGTAGCGGCGCAACAACAGGCTGGTGTGTGGTTACCCAAACCGAGAGGCGTGAGCCTCGGATGGATGAGAATGAAGATCAATGCACCCTGTTGTCACCATAAATAGCATTTATGTTTGCCCCATACATGTAGGTCTAAGCTATTATTGTCAAGAAAAGTAATTATAGAAGAAAAGGGGGAAAATAAATAAAAAGACATGTAGAACTTACCAGAAAAGTCTTCATGCTCTGCACATTTGGCCGGTATCACGTGTGCGCGCAAGCAATTAACGCGAGATCCGAGTAAAATTACTTGGATGCATGATCTCAACACCCCAAAACTCACATACAAGAGTCATATACTACTCATTTTCTCAGCGCAGTTAATCGTCAGATTATCGCTTTACCTGGCTGTGAGTTTTTTCACCCGTTCTGCTATCATACCTTACAAACTTGAAGAAAAACTCATTTGTACGGATTGTTTTACATACTTTCACTGACAGGGATACTCAAGAAAAGTAGTTAATAAATAATGTCCTTGAAAAAAAGATCAGGTGTAACAGAAACCCAGATTCTCGAGTAAAAACACATACGTTACGAATTTTTGCACTTAATTCTTTATGTAAAAAACAATTTTACTCATGGAAAATAGTTCTCGTTTTTTGTGTGTAAAATACTTATCCATCTTTGGTATTCAATTGCATTTTTTTTGGGCTAAATATTTAGCTTAAATGTAAGTCAGCCATCTACTAGACTTAAGTCTACATATACAAAAATGATACGCACAGAAATACATTCACACATTTGGCACTATTTGGCTCAAAACTTATAACATCACAATGGGTATTAGTATTTACTTCAATTTGGATAAGGTAAATTCTGAGATCTGATCTGCATACAAGTTTAAGCATTTTGTTAAGCTAGCCAAATTGCTAAGTAAAATACTTACAAAATCAAAACTTAGAATTTAATAGGCGGCCGAGGTATTATTTTTTTCCAGAGGACATGTACAGATTTCTTGTTGACAATTAAAGGATGACATGATGATTATTTTGCATAACCTGGCTTATTAAAAAAAATATTATGTATATTCCATTTCAGTGATAATTGCATTTTTGGGGAGGGGATATTACATATTTGGGGAATGGAAAAGTTCAAAATGAATGCATACTTAACCTATTTACGCAGGGGGGGGGGGGGGGGCTCTGAGCTCTGCGATTTAAAAAAAAAGTATTTTGCATGTTTTGAGACCAGTTTTGCGAAGCCCGGGTACTGGGTTCTGAAAATTACCAAACAATTTATAAGTGCATATCAGACAAAAATGGCTCAAAATTGTGATATTTGTGTACCACGTCAATGGAATATGCGTTTTCAACCAAAATTCATAAATGCCTAATTGTTTTTAGTTTTGTTGAACTAAACTGATTTATTTTATGCTGTTACGAGAGTCCCAGCATCGTTGAAAAAAAAAACAATGCAATACAAAGGTAAAAAACCCAAGAAATACATTATCAAAGAACACCACAAAGAGTTTCTAAACCAAAAATTAGAACATTTGGAGCTTCACCATAATACAGTTTATTATTTAAAAAATCCTCCATTGAAACTTGCCACGATCACCTCCTTTTAAATTGGCTTCACCGTGATCTGTATGACACTAAATATTCTTTTAAAAAACCTCCATTGAAACTTGCCTCACCTCCTTTTAAATTGGCTTCACCATAATTTGTAGTACAGTTTATTCTTTTTAAAAACCGAAACTTGCCTCACCTCCTTTTAAATTGGCTTCACCATATAATTTGTAGTGCAATTTATTCTTTTTGAAAACCTCCATTGAAACTTGCCTTACCTCCTTTTAAATTGGCTTCACCATAATTTGTATTACAGTTTATTCTTTTTAAAAACCTCAATTGAAACTTGCCTCAGATCACCTCCTTTTAAATTGGCTTCACCATAATTTGTAGTACAGTTTATTCTTTTTAAAAACCTTCATTGAAACTTGCCTCACCTCCTTTAAAATTGGCTTCACCATAATTTGTAGTACAGTTTATTCTTAAAAAAAAACCTCCATTGAAACTTGCCTCACCTCCTTTTAAATTTGTAGTACAGTTTATTCTTTTTAAAAACCTCCATTGAAACTTGCCTCACCTCCTTTAAAATTGGCTTTACCATAATACAGTTTATTCTTTTTTAAAAACCTCCATTGAAACTTGCCACGATCACCTCCTTTTAAATTGGCTTCACCGTGATCTGTATGACACTAAATATTCTTTTAAAAAACCTCCATTGAAACTTGCCTCACCTCCTTTTAAATTGGCTTCACCATAATTTGTAGTACAGTTTATTCTTTTTAAAAACCGAAACTTGCCTCACCTCCTTTTAAATTGGCTTCACCATATAATTTGTAGTACAATTTATTCTTTTTGAAAACCTCCATTGAAACTTGCCTTACCTCCTTTTAAATTGGCTTCACCATAATTTGTATTACAGTTTATTCTTTTTAAAAACCTCAATTGAAACTTGCCTCAGATCACCTCCTTTTAAATTGGCTTCACCATAATTTGTAGTACAGTTTATTCTTTTTAAAAACCTTCATTGAAACTTGCCTCACCTCCTTTAAAATTGGCTTCACCATAATTTGTAGTACAGTTTATTCTTAAAAAAAAACCTCCATTGAAACTTGCCTCACCTCCTTTTAAATTTGTAGTACAGTTTATTCTTTTTAAAAACCTCCATTGAAACTTGCCTCACCTCCTTTAAAATTGGCTTTACCATAATACAGTTTATTCTTTTTTAAAAACCTCCATTGAAACTTGCCTCACCTCCTTTTAAATTTGTAGTACAGTTTATTCTTTTTAAAAACCTCCATTGAAACTTGCCTCACCTCGTTTTAAATTGGCTTCACCATAATTTGTAATACAGTTTATTCTTTAAAAAAAACCTCAATTGAAACTTGCCTCTCCTCCTTTTAAATTTGTAGTACAGTTTATTCTTTTTAAAAACCTCCATTGAAACTTGCCTCACCTCCTTTTAAATTGGCTTCACCATAATTTGTAATACAGTTTATTCTTTTTAAAAACCTCCATTGAATTAACTTGCCACACCTCCTTTTAAATTTGTAGTACAGTTTATTCTTTTTAAAAACCTCCATTGAAACTTGCCTCACCTCCTTTTAAATTGGCTTCACCATAATACAGCTTATTCTTTTTTAAAAACCTCCATTGAAACTTGCCTCACCTCCTTTTAAATTGGCTTCACCATAATTTGTAATACAGTTTATTCTTTTTAAAAACTTCCATTGAAACTTGCCTCACCTCCTTTTAAATTGGCTTCACCATAATTTGTAATACAGCTTATTCTTTTTTAAAAACCTCCATTGAAACTTGCCTCACCTCCTTTTAAATTGGCTTCACCATAATTTGTAATACAGTTTATTCTTTTGAAAAACCTCCATTGAAACTTGCCTCACCTCCTTTTAAATTGGCTTCACCATAATACAGTTTCTTTTTAAAAACCTCCATTGAAACTTGCCTCACCTCCTTTTAAATTTGTAGTACAGTTTATTCTTTTTAAAAACCTCCATTGAAACTTGCCTCACCTCCTTTTAAATTGGCTTCACCATAATTTGTAATACAGTTTATTCTTTTTAAAAACCTCCATTGAATTAACTTGCCACACCTCCTTTTAAATTTGTAGTACAGTTTATTCTTTTTAAAAACCTCCATTGAAACTTGCCTCACCTCCTTTTAAATTGGCTTCACCATAATACAGCTTATTCTTTTTTAAAAACCTCCATTGAAACTTGCCTCACCTCCTTTTAAATTGGCTTCACCATAATTTGTAATACAGTTTATTCTTTTGAAAAACCTCCATTGAAACTTGCCTCACCTCCTTTTAAATTGGCTTCACCATAATACAGTTTCTTTTTAAAAACCTCCATTGAAACTTGCCTCACCTCCTTTTAAATTTGTAGTACAGTTTATTCTTTTTAAAAACCTCAATTGAAACTTGCCTCGCCTCCTTTTAAATTGGCTTCACCATAATACAGTTTATTCTTTTTAAAAACCTCCATTGAAACTTGCCTCACCTCCTTTTAAATTCGCTTCACCATAATATTCAGGTAAGGTATATATTCATTCTTTTTTTTAATCATCAAAGTCATCATTGTTCACTAATTAGCTTAATCCCTCACCTAGATCAATTGGCTATAATGCCTTTTATTCAACACTATTCTTCCCTTAAAAACACCCCATTGTACTCCTGCCTCCCCTGATCTGACATTTGCCTCTCAACGTATTGTACATAGTGTTATATTATCTCTTTATATCTGAAACTTCGTTTTACCGAATTGCCATGCACTCTCTCCGACGCGGTTTGAAGTACAGCATGGACTACTACCAGCCGATGGTACACACACACACACGTTATTTGACAACGTGTCTCTGAGCTCTGGAGCCAAAGTTCCTCGCATATAACTTTCTGCATGCCAGCTGTACTCAGTGTGTATTGAACACGCACGACTACGATCTAATGAATATTCATCGGCGAGAGTGACGTAATTTTACGAGTCTCCTTTCAAACTTGGTTCATAAGTGCCTACCTTATTATTATCACCCCGGCTTTAGCTCGAGCTGCCTTTCAGCGCTCATGCATTCAAGGAATTAATCCTGCCAGGTACCCATTCACCTCACCTGGATCGAGTGCAGCACAATGTGGATAAATTCCTTGCTGAAGGAAATTACGCCATGGCTGGGATGAAAGAAAGAAAGAAAGAAAGAAAGAAAGAAAGAAAGAAAGAAAGAAAGAAAGAAAGAAAGAAAGAAAGAAAGAAAGAAAGAAAGAAAGAAAGAAAGAAAGAAAGAAAGAAAGAAAGAAAGGAAGAAAAAAAAAGGAAAGAAAAAAAGGGTACTAACTACGAAGAAGGTTACGACTTTTAGAGTAAAGACAACCAGTTGGCAAATCCAAGTCCATGTAGCCAGGCTTAGAGCCCTACTAGTCAGCAAAATACAAAGGACAAAACAGATGGAGCTATAATAACACACAAAGTAAGCTCCCGGTCCTCCCCCAATGTAATTGAGTTTGCAAATTATACCACAATTATTGACGATTTAACAAACACATTAGTTTTGTAAAATTAGAAGCAAGACTAGGTAAATAAATATGGGGTGGGATGAATTTCCAAGGTTTAAGTTGAATAATCAAAGCCAAAGTATAGTTGGCAAATTATAAAGTGGGCCTATTAAAGTGGCAGAACACTATACGCTCTACCAGTCAGCAAAGTGATATACAAGTACTGCCCCGTTTCAGATCTGAAAATAACAGAACTAAAGACTTAAAAAAACTGGTAACTCTTCAGTTGGCAAATTCATGAAGACAAGTCTACAACTTGTAGACTTGTCTACAAGTTTGCAGTTGGCAAAAAACACAAAAATGTTCTAAGTTATTTTTACTAAATTCTGTCGCCGAAGATTTTTTTTTAATTTGTGGTGTCAGAATGTGCTTGGGGTGGGGATGGGTGGGAGTGGGGGCAGGTTGGGGTTGCATCATTCCTGGTGCTCTTATTGTCTGACTAATGAGATATATAGTCCTGTTGTATTTTAAGTCCATATTAAGATTATGCACCAAATTATCTCCTCGCACTTCAAGTTATTATTGTTTTATGTAGTGCCATATGCTTTTTTCATGACTATATACTTAAAGTGATTGCCCCCTTTTAAGGCCTTAATAAAACATTTCCAGTCTGTGCTTACGTCCGCATTGGTGTGGACCGATATAGATACAGGGCTGGTGTTAAATCAACACTGGCGTTTTTGCAGTGCACGAATTCCTAAAGACAGTCCTTAAAATGTCCCTTTTTCTGATCTAATTATAATAAATGGCTTGTCATTTGGGCACTTTTTGGAGTTTTAAAAGTGAAATACGAAGGCTTTCGTGCACACTTTTGGTGAATTTTGTGATAATTTTCAATAGAAAAATAAGTTTTTAAAAATTTAGGGGTCATCATGCCCCCGTATTGTCGTTGCGAGCATTTTGGGGCCAGGGTGAAATCGCCCCAAACGCCTCAAACAGACACTCCAAAATGTATTTGAAGTGCATTATTAGAACTGAAACTTATCTCTACACCAGGAAAAATTAACTTAACAAAATAAGCAACAAGAAATATTTATAAAAAGTAGAAGGGCCTGTACAAGTACACTGATATTTCACTCTCTCAGCTCATATGCACTTGATCGACTTCCATCGAGGATTCGGGCTAAATTCCGCCCGCCACTTCCGGGGACCAACCAACGTAGTATTTCGATGAAGAGCACTCCGTCGATTCACCGGTTGTCCCTACGATACACGCGCGCCTATGGGGATTGTGAACTGTAGGAAAAATCGTATAAAATTACACTTTTTGATATTTCTACGAAGACGAAGTTATATAGAAAATGAAGAATATTACAATCAGACCATATCCCTAGAAAATTGCTTCAAGAAATGTCATTATGAAGAGGAAATGGACAAAAATTTGTGAAGAAAAATCACGAAAAAGGAAATCGCATCATGAATATTGATATCATGGGCGGTCCCACATTTGCATGTTATAGCGAGTTTTCCATTATTTAATAAATAATGGCATTATTTAATAAATAATGGTTATTTGTATATAAATAATGATTATTTGTATATAATGGCAAACTGTAAAAATTGTTTATAAATAATGATTATTTATAAACAATGGGATATTGAAACTAAATTATTATTTATAAATAACGAAGTAGATATTTCATTATTTAACAAATAATCTTTATTTATAAATAATGGAAAACTCGAACATTAAATAATGATTATTTATAAATAATGAGAATAATGGTGCACTCGAAAAAATTATTTATAAATAATGAAGTAGACGTTTTCATTATTTAACAAATAATCATTATTTATAAATAATGGAAAACTCAACAAATTATTTACAATTAAAGAAATGTGCACTGGCATTGATAATAAATAATAATTATTTATAAATAATAGAAAACTTATTTATAAATAACGGAAAAACGAATTGCAATTATTTATAAATAATGAAGTATGTAGTGTCATTATTTATAAATAATGAAGTATGTAGTGTCATTATTTATAAATAATATAAAAACAAATAATCATTATTTATAACTAATGAAAAACAAATAATCATTGTTTATAAATAATGAAAAACAAATAATCATTATTTATAAATAATGAAAAACAAATAATCATTATTTATAAATAATGAAAAACAAATAATCATTATTTGTAAATAATGAAAAACAAATAATCATTATTGATAAATAATGAAAAACAAATAATCATTATTTACAAATAATGAAAAACAAATAATCATTATTTGTAAATAATGAAAAACAAATAATCATTATTTATAGATAATGAAAAACAAATAATCATTATTTATAAATAATGAAAAACAAATAATTATTATTTATAAATAATGGAATGTCGAACTATTATTATTTACAAATAATGAAGTATTACTTGGAATTATATATAAATAATTAGAAATGATATTTTATATAATAGTAGTTATTTACAAATAAAATGTAAATTATATATAAATAATAGGTATTATTTAATAAATAATGATTATATAACAAATAATTGTTCTATATAATATTGGTACATTCGGCGCCTCATATAGTGGTTATTACATGAATGGAACAAAAAATTGATTCCATTGACTCGAAATCCTCCGGAGCACTGCCACTGGAATTGGTGTCAGACGATGAAACAAAGAGCGTGATTGGTTGTAAGCTAGTCAGTCCGCAAATCACGCTATGAGTGCTGTATTGTGATTGGTTATTTTCACCGAGGAAATGAGAAAATCTCGGCAGTTTTTGTATGATATTTTTCATTTTTTTAAGAAAACGTGCAAGTTTTGTCTCTGACGAGTTCGACATATGATTTTAGAATTATTTTTTACACATGTCGACAAAGTTGTAGGTAGATACAAAATTTGAGGCACGAAACGGAAGAAAAAAGCCCGCGGTCTATATTTTGTTCACCTGAAGGTTTTATTCAGCTTGGGTCGGCTGTATTTGGCAGTTAATGATACGCGTACCGCCTTGACCGAACTGTGCGAAGTCTGTGTGGTCTGTGTGGTAGAGATAGGCCGGGCCGTAAACACTACTTCTTGGGGGTGCATAAATTGCCCTAATTAAGTTTATTATTTGTGACAAAATAGAATCACTGTAATTTGTTTATGATATTAACTGTGGTACGACATAAGGATAACGGAGCAGCTTCTGTTTATGTTAAGATATAGACATATAAAGAAAATAGGAAGTTTTCTTCTGATGACCAAAAAGTATAAATATTATTCTCTGATTCTGTACTCCCGAGTTCAGGTTCAGTTGTCTTAGCGACGCGTTGTTTACTACTGCGCGCATTGTGTGTGTACGTGATTATTGCATAGAGATGTATTCGGCGTATTCTGTGTGGTGTAGGGCCTATACACCGTTCATGCGCTGCACGTATACGTATATGCACACATTATTCATCCCTGGATTTGGCTTCTTAAAATGAGACAAGCATGATTTACCGTGAAAATTGACGGAGCTAAATATTAATCAATCAATATGAATTTTATATGTATGAAAGCTTACATGTTACATATCCCTGTCTGGGAACGAGGATTTCCAAATCTAACGCAAAACGCGCTGCTGCCAGGTTGAACATCGTATACCAAAATCCAATCGAGCACAGTGCGACCAATTAATGGATATTGTGCATGATAAGAACAAAAAAGTTAATAGCATTGTAAAGTTTAACCTAAAAGTGACGAAGGTTTTTTTTCAAGAATGGGCATGATTTTACATGTAATGAAAAGGAAATGTTCTCTTCTTCTTCTTATATCTAGGACGAGGATATTGTACCCCCTTTCAATTTTTGATAGGAGAGGAAAGAGTATAAAGAGTTGATATATAGGCATACTAAAATAGACAATCGTGCGCAGTGCGACTAATCAATTAACGTAGATTATGCGTGATAAGTACAAAAAAGTTCATTGGATTGTAAAGTTTGACCTAAAAAACACGGCGGTTTTTTTTCAACCAATCAGGTTGAACCTTATATCACAAGAAAGAGTTACAACCTGTCTATCTGATAGTCTTTGAACTGAGACATTTTGATACGAAAGTCAGACGCTGTAAGAGTTAGACGCAGTGCAAAAAGTTCTTCTCTCACACAAAAACACGAGAAACTGTGTATTTTCAGTAAAAAAACACGGTTGTTTTTTTAGAGAGTCAAAAAGGGGCCTAAGCTTTCGATCCTAGCAGAATCTTCGTCGGAGGCAAAATGACAAACATATAAAGTGGAACAACCATAATATAGACCACATACAAGCTACAGCAACACTAGAAACAAGGAGACAAAAGGGGCATAAGTGAGTAGAGAAGACCAATCAGGTTAGTGAAGGGGATGAAAGAAAATGAGTAGGCAGACACAAAGGGAAGTTATAGTCCAGGATAGGCCCCATAGAAACTTGACCAAACCTTGTTTTTTTATATATACAATATTTTTTAATGGTTTCTTGTCAATTCGAGGGTGCTGATTACGAATCTGGATGATGCCACTCGTGTAACCTTGAGCATTTTCCGCAAATTGGCAAAATCCAACATGGCCGCCAAAATATGCAAATTACCCATGAAAATCCTAAAATTGTCCGCACATTGGCTATGAAATGCATGCAATCGTGTGGCAGGAGTGAAATATATTTATGTTTATATATGGTATACAATTCATGTATGTACAATTGATGGAAGTGAAATAAATAAATTTGAATTTGAATAAATAAATTTGAATTGAAATACTCTCTGAAAAAATAATTTTTGACAAAATATTTATTTTCCTGATATTCAAAATGGCCGCCATAGGCCATTGTATACTCTATTATGTACAATAGGGAAAACTAATTTTCACAAAAATGAGCACTAAACCGCAAAAAATCGCGATGTATGAACGAAGCAATATATGCAAATCATCATTACTAACGAGATATATCATTTATTATGCCATATATGGGAACATTGCTGTAGTTTGATATCTAAATAGCCGCCACTGGCCCAAAGAGTATTATGTACAATGGCAATGGCCGGGGCCAAAACATGACAAGAGTGAGCACTAAAATGCATATTATTAAGATAAACGAGTGGAATACTGACTAAAACATCATTGTTGATATGCCATTTATGTGATAAATGCTGAAATTCAAAATGGCCGCCATAGACCCTATATATTTATCATGTACAATGCGAATGGAGAAACTAATTTTCACACGAGTAAGAAACACAAAATGCATGTAATTGTAATCTACGAGTAAAATATTGTCTGACAACATGTTTTATAGCAAGACATGTTTTTTTTGTCATGCCTGAGATAAATGCTGTATTATGAAATTCAAAATGGCCCCTGCAGGTCCTAACAGTATTATCTACAATGTGAATGGGGACACATAATTTTGTAAGAATTTGGATTTGCTTGACTATGACATCCATATAATCATGTTGTATGAGTAAAATGTTATTTGAATTTTTTTTTTTATTATAGCATTTCTTCTGCCATATAGGTGATAAATACTGTATTTTTACATTCAAAATAACCTCTACAAGCCCTAACTAAATTTTGTAACATGCGAATAGGGTAACTAATTTTCACAAGAGTGAGAATCATAAAATGCAAATAACTGTGATGTACGAGTAAAACTATTGTTTTAAACATGATTTCTAACTAAACACATTACATATTGGTCGTGGAGGTAATAAATACTGTAATTTGAAATCCAAAATGGCTGCCATAAGTCCTAAAAGTATTGTGTACATTGTAACATGGGACATATAATTTTGACAGAATTTGGCTTTTGCTTGACTCTAAATATTGCATATAATTGTGAATTGTGATTTAAGGGTGAAATATTGTCTAAAACCATGGTTTCTAACGAGATATATCATAATGTTGTGTAATTAAGGTGATAAATTCTGCATTTTTAAATTGAAAATGGCCACCATAGGCCCTTATCGTATAATACAATTTTGAGTGGAGACAAATAATCTTCACAAAAAGGGCACATGGCAGCCATTTTGAATGTTGAAATACAGTATTTATCACCTAAATTACATAAGATATGATATATTTTGTTATAAATGATGTTTTCAGACAATATTTCACTCATACATCACCATTTGGCCAAGCAAAGACAAATTCTGTTGAAATAATTTGTTCCCATTCACATTGTGCATGATACCGTAAGGGCCTGTAGTGGCCATTTTGACTTTCCAATAACAGTATTTATCACCTAACTGGCAGAATAAATGTTATATCTTAATAGAAATTATGCTTTCAGACAATATTTTACTCATAGATCACTATTACGTGCATTTATGGTGGTCACTCCTGTGAATATTGGTTTACCACTTTGCATTGTACATAATACTGTTAATATCTATGGCGGCCATTTTGAAAGTAAAAATACAGTATTCAATACAAACTTGAAACCTGAATGATATATTTCGTTAGCAAATACGTTTATAGACAGTATCCCATTAATTTATCACATATATATGCATTTTAGTGCTCACTCTTGTGATTTCTTTGCTCCTCTTTCTCATTGTGCATAATACTTTTATAGCCTTTGGCAGCCATTTTGAATATCCAAATACAACATTCATCACACACATGGCATATTAATAATATATTTCGTTAACAATTATGTTTTTAGTCAGTATTCCACTCGTTTAATCTTAATAATATGCATTTTAGTGATCGCTCTTGTGAATTTTTTGGCCCCCTTTGCCATTGTATGCAATGTTTGTTTGGGCCAGTGGCGGCTATTTTAGATATCAAAATACAGCAATGTTCCCATATATGGCATAATAAATGATATATCTCGTTAGTAATGATGATTTGCATTATTACTTCGTTCATACATCGCGATTTTTGGCATTTTAGTGCTCATTTTTGTGAAAATTAGTTTTCCCTATTCATATTGTACATAATAGAGTATACAAGGGCCTATGGCGGCCATTTTGAATATCAGGAAAATAAATATTTTGTCAAAAATTATTTTTTCAGAGAGTATTTCACTCCTACCACACGATTTCATGCATTTCATAGCCAATGTGCGGACAATTTTAGGATTTTCATGGGTAATTTGCATATTTTGGCGGCCATATTGGATTTTACCAATTTGTGGAAAATGCTCAAGGTTACACGAGTGGCATCATCCAGATTCGTAATCAGCACCCTCGAATTGACAAGAAACCATAAAAAAATATTGTATATATAAAAAAACAAGGTTATGCCTCTCCTATCCTGGACTATTAGTGTAAGTAAGGCCAGTAAAAGACCTCAAGCCAAGAGGGATTAAGATAATGAGGCAGGCAACATCAAACAGGATCTGGAACAAAAATGCAGTGATAGAGGGTATGAGGAAGAGATGAATAACAAGATAATTAGTGAGAGGTGGGTCAAACAGGTTACAAAGAAAGGCATAATAAACTGGTGCATAAGAGTGGGGAAAAAAGGAAAAGAATGGGGAACAACTGGTAATGTGCAAAAGACATATAAGTATATATGATAAAGCATTAAACAAACTAAGAGAAGAAGGTAAGTGTAAATATGTAACTATAAGTGATATGTATATAACTATATCCAAAAAAGAAATGTATATGAAAAAATATGAATACACATATGGTGTAACTGATATTGTAATCCGCTAGGTGTGACAGGAAAAAACATAAGACTATATAGTAGGGGAAAAAAAAAAAAAAAAAAAAAACCTGTATTTGTGAAAAAGAGGAAGCAAATTGCCTAAAAAGGTAAAAGCAAATATAGAAGAGAGGGGGTGTATTATGAAGAAACCATAGTATACATGTAAATAAGCAAATGTGGTAAATCTAAAAGAGGTGATCGAGTGGAGAAAACAAAAAAATATATATAATAATTTTTATGTCGCCTGAATAAGGAAGGAAAAGTGGGAGGAAAGTAGAGGAAGAAACTATAATGTAACTATTCAAAAGAGCTGAGGGGAAAAAATTATATGTATATATAAATTGAAAGTGGATAGGAGAGAATAATCAGTCGTTCCCCTCTTGGATGTTCAGGCCATGAGGTTGGGTGGTGCGAAGTCATCTCATCCAGAGCTTCTCTCTGCTAGTACAGTACGGACTGAGTCAGGACGGTACCTATAGATTCGATGCCCTGTAGCATCATGTCAGTGATGGAGTGGTTGGGGAGGTTAAAATGGCGGCCAACTGGAGTGTCCAGCTTTGCTGTGTTGACGGTGGATCTGTGCCCGTAGAATCGTTTCTTGAGTGTGGTCTTGGTTTCCCCTATGTATTGTACCCTACAAACTCTGCAAGTGATGAGATATACAACATTAGTGGTAGTGCATGTGATGTTGCCCTTGATTTGGTGAGACAGGCTGGTGGAGTTGCTGGTGAAAGTGTCGCCCTCGTGAAGAAGGTGTATTTCACATATATGATGCACCGGCCTGTTGCTGGTGCATTTGAAGGTGCCATGCTGTATATGGGAGAAGAATGGTTAGTGAGGGAGGGTACTTCAGCACGAACAATGAGGTCCCTGATATTCGGTGGGCGTCGGTATGCTAGAAGGGGAGTATCGGGAACGGCCTGTTGGAGACGATCAGAAGTGTGTAAAATGTGGTGGTTATCACAAAGGATTTTGCGGAGAGGGGGTAGATTGGGATGGAAGGTGGTCACAAGCGGTATTCTGTCGGTACCCAGGACCAAAATCCAATTGAAACCAGTTGGATTTCCAACTGGTTTCAATTGGTTTCAATTGGTTTCAACTGGTTTCAATTGGTTTTAACTGGAATTTAACAATCTCCAGTTGAAACCAATTGAAACCAGTTGGGCAACTGGAAATCCTAACTGGAACCAGTTGGGTATTAACTGGAAATGACTTCCAATTGGAAATGATTTCTAACTGGAACCAGTTGAGTAACTGGAAATCCCAACTGGAACCAGTTGGGCAACTGGAAATCCTAACTGGAACCAGTTGGGCAACTGGAAATCCTAACTGGAACCAGTTGGGTAACTGGAAATGACTTCGAACTGGAAATGATTTCTATGTGGAACCAGTTGGGTAACTGGAAATCCTAACTGGAACCAGTTGGGTAACTGGAAATCCTAACTGGAACCAGTTGGGTAACTGGAAATCCCAACTGGAACCAGTTGGGCAACTGGAAATCCTAACTGGAACCAGTTGGGTAACTGGAAATGACTTCCAACTGGAAATAATTTCTAACTGGAACCAGTTGGGTAACTGGAAATCCTAACTTGAACCATGCAGTTGTGTAACTGGAAATCCTAACTGGTACCAATTGGGTAACTGGAGATGACTTCTAACTGGAAAGATGGGTAACTGGAAATGAATTCTAATCGGTACCAGTTGGGTAACTGGAAATAAAACTGGAACCAGTTGGGTATTAAACTGGAAATGATTTCCAATTGGTTTCCAATTGGAAATTTTCCAGTTACCCAACTGGATCCAATTGAAACCAGTTAATTTGCATATTATCTGCCAGTGTGCACAGATTAATGTTTTATGAGATTCATCATCATTAACAATGGATCTATTTAATTCTTTTCAATTTCCTGTGCCACACTTTTTAAAGATAAGTATTTAGAATACTTAGCAGTGAAAACCATGTTCATAAATGTCATAGATTATAATTAAAACAGATTAAAGGATAATTAGTACACCACTAACTGTTACCAAATTACATCAAATAAAAATACATATATTTGAAGATCTTCCATATAATATATACATATGAAAGTCTGTATTTTATCAATGCCCTTTACATTGGTATTAATTGACATATAATACTGCTTCTGTGTTGGCATATGAGCAATAGTTAGTGCAAATGCTAATTAATTTGTAACTAATTAAGTTAATTCATTCCAATTAGTTCCAATTGGATCCAGTTGGAAACCAATTGGTTTCAACTGGTTCCAGTTGAAACCAGTTGCCTCCAATTGGTTTCAACTGGAACCAATTGAAACCAGTTGCCTCCAATTGGATTCAATTGGTTTTAATAGGGAAATTGGAACAACTGGAACCAATTGACACCAATTGCCAACTGATTCCAGTTGCCCAATTGGTTTTAACTGGAACCAATTGGAAACTGGTTTTCAATTGGAACCAGTTGGTTTTAACTGGAACCAATTGGCAACTGGTTTTCAATTGGAACCAGTTGTTCCAATTTCCCTATTGAAACCAGTTGGCCAACTGGTTTCAATTGGTTTTGCCCTAATTGGTTTTAACTGGATTTTGGTCCTGGGTAGTCTCTAGCTTGTCACTTTTAGGTTTGAGAACTTCAGATCTGGGGAGAGAACGAACTTTGTTAATTGCCAGTTGGACTGCCCTGGCCCCGTGGCCCCTGGCACAGAGATGTTTCTGCAAATTCCTGGCATGGAAGGAAAAATCAGGGTCCTCGGAGCAGATACGGTGAAGTCTGAGGGCTTGACTGTAAGCGATGCCGGTTTTGCAGTAACGGGGGTGGCAGCTGGATGAGTGGAGGTACTGGTGGGTATCTGTGGGTTTAGAGTATAGGGTAGTGGTGATAGCTGTTAGACTTTTTCTGGACTGTTACATCAAGGAAGTGGGTTTCCTGTTGGGAGAAATCAGAAGTGAATTTGATGGTCCTGTGGAAAGAATTGATGTGGTCAATGAATGTATGGAGGCTGTCTTCATCCTAGACCAAAAGCTTCGGTCTCTGTTATGTTGGTTGTTCAGCTGAACTCCGTTGGCTTCACTCACCAAATACAGAGACCGAAGTTCTAGCGCGATCTGTACAGGGGACTCAATGGCCATATGTTTATGTACTTAAGATCGGATAAAACGGGGAAGTGAATTTGCGCGACAGCCGAGGTAAGTCACTGTTTTTGTTCCTTTTAACTTGATTTTTCTCCGTTTTTTGGCAATTAATGCCAAGAGGGAATATTAATTTGCATTTTGGTCGCGTTAATTTTCAAATTTTTTATTCATTAAAGACAAAAGTTGAAGAGCCCCGACGGGGGGATTTTGCATTGCAAGTCCCCTAATGGTGGCTGCACGCTAGCGAGCCGTCTGTGTACGAGGAGAAATAAAAAAAAAAAAAAAAAAAGTTAAAAAACTCCTCGAAACAGACGGCTGCCAGCTGTCTATCTTCATCCCTGTTTTTTTAATCAGAATATAAAATGACAGATATCATGAGATGTAGAACAAGTCTAAGATTAAAAAACCGTTTGAACCCGTGAAAAATCTCGAGCGGTTTTTGAGATATGAGTTAAAAGAGCCGAAAATGGGTCTATTTTGTCAATTTTTTTACGCCGGAATAGGGGATTTGCCACGGTGCGCGTTAAGTGAACACACCAAGATCTGTGATGTCACAGTCCCGGGGGGGCCACTTACATTGACGAGTGGATACCATGCGCGACCAAAAAAACACGTAAAAAGGATGTCTTTTTCACGATAGGGCACGTTACGTACGTAACTTGATAAGGGTGTCAAAAACACAAAAATAATGAAAAAAGGGTGTCTATTTCGCTAGGGCAATTACGTGTTTAGGGTCGAATTTGCGGGGATGATAAAACAAAATTAAAATGTTTTATAAAGGATGTCCTTTTTGCCCCAACACTTTGTGTTTAGAGTCCAATTTGCGCGAGGTAACCCGTAACAATAAAACATTCCTGTTCTTGTTTAGGGGTTCATTTCAGGGAATATTTGCCAAGAGTATCGTTTTGTTTCCAATACTTGTTAAGGGTAGGGTTTCACACGCCAATACTTGTTAAGAGGTGCATTTTCAGAATATGGAAATTACGTGTTTAGGGTGCTTTTCGAGACCCCATGGTCGCGCATGGTATCCACTCGTGAATGGAAGTGGCCCCCCCGGGGTCACAGTACACGTACAACTCCCTCATTACTTAGTACTTATTTCACTTATATTCTCACTTTTATAGACTCTATCACAAGGTGAGGTGTTCTCTTTATGAGAGGACAAGTACAGAGGTTTCACGACATTATATCATTGATGAATCGTTTGTCATATGATTAGAATAAGCAAAAAGAGATGTTTTGGGGTATATTTACAGCGTCCAAAAGGGGAAAGTTGTTCATCTATGTGACATATCATAGATCTTGGTCGCATTGCCAATGGGAGGATCTCCATAGCATTAGTGATCTCGACATTCAAATGCTCATAACTCTTCTATTGCTAGTCCTATTTTACTCAAACTTTTGTTGATATTCTTTGATTTTTCTGCTTTCACAAAAGCTAACTTGCTCCAAGAGTTTCATTCTCCTTTATTTTAATCAATGTACTTATTGGTCGCTAGAGATGAGCCACAAGTTCTGCTATCCTTAGGCTTAGCCTGGTCACGTCAGTAACATTTTCTCACGTTTTAGCATTTGACTTCGAGAAAATATTGAATGCTTGAATTTGAAGAAGGGAAAAGGAGGTTACAATTCTCCGATTTAAAATTCAAAGTCCAACATTATTAAGGTACTGAGTGAGTAAATTATAGTAAAATGGAGTGAGGTAAGGCCTTAGTCGTTGGTAATATTATGGCAAGTCCCACATATTCATATTTGTGTAAGTTAATTTGTAACAAATGACGGATAGTGTACTTAAATGGAGCTGGAGATATAGAAAGTGAAATGGGAATTAGCCTACGTCATGACTAGAGTGAAAATAGGGAAATAAACAAGAGATGGCAGTAGATCTACAGCGATTCCACTCATTATATTTGCATGAAAGGAGGTGTTGAAAGTGTGAGGCCGGGCGGGAGAAGTGCCCATTGCAAAATAAAAATTTCGGACACTTGACTGGTCTTCACTTTATTAATTGGACCAAAACAAAAATATATAATCATTCATTGAATCAAATAAAAATCATGTCTATTTCTGAAGTACAAATGTTGAATATTAATGTCATTAAAAAAAGGAATTGAAAAAATATGACCAGTAGATCATGTAGATCTAAACCGTAAACGGAAATTATTTACTTATCATCTCATCAGCTCAGTGGCAAATTGTCCATAGTCTGGACTGGAGTGCCCACGGGTACATTACCGGTACCGCCGCCGTGCACAGGATAACTACTGGCACGGCACTTGCAATGCCTTTTAGTGCGGTTTCTTTTAAACTAGCGATAGCTAAAGATTTTATGTAAGATAAGCTTTGGATATGAAACTTACCAAACGATATAAAGCCAATTTCAATTCCTCTCTGTCTTTCTGGTACTTTATATCAAACATTTTTCTTGATGTTGAAGCAGGCATGCAGCCGATTCGCTGGTTTACTCTATACGCACTGAGAGGGCGCGCGATATTATTTAATAAACTTGCTTGTTTCCGCTTGTTTCCGTCGTTTAGGTTAGATCAGCTGTACTACTGGTTGCGTTCTAGGCGCTCCGCATTTTTTTCGCTGTTCAGCATTATTTTATGATGTAGCGCCATCAGCGATTATACGTGAGATGCCTGTTGATTTTTTTTGGTACAATTTCCTATTATGCGCCGGCGACTTGAATCTAGACTGTTCGATAGGAAAAATTCGCATTTCGATTGTTGTTTGCCTAATTTCCACCGCAGTATTAAGGATCGGACGGAGTAACTGGCTGAGATTTGGAGGTAAGTGTTTAAGGACGTTCCACAGTTATGTTTGTGCGCATTATGATCTGCGCATAGTTTACACTCTGCGCGCTGACGTCACAATGGATGAACGGGTGATTAATTAGATGCGGGTATGCGCTGATTTTTCTCATCTTCTGCACTTAAACTGCAGATCCGATGCGTTATTTCATGAAGCTAAAAAATGGAATTATTCCATGGACCATTAAAAAAAAAAAATATCTACAATTTCAAAATACTTTACTCTTATCTGCAGTGCTGCCAAAAATCACGAATATTACCTCGAGTTTGAATAAATGGGAGAGTGGTTTTGTTTATTTCTTCACATAGATACAAAGCATTGGGTGCATTTTTGGTGTTTCAAAAAGCACATTTGCTCTAATAAAAATGCTGATAGTTTAAAAACAAGCACATGAACCCCTATTTTTTAATGTTTGTACCTCTTAGGTATACCTTCCTCTGCAACTCTGCAAATTTTGGTGAAAATGACATGGATTTTGAATAAAGTGCAGCATTTATTGTACGTTTGTAGTTTGTTACTGAAATTTCACATTTTTTAGATTGGGATTTTGTTATCTCTTACGTCATTTTTAAGAACTGACAGTGCTGTTAAACTTAAAATTGCAAACAAATAGCACTATGAATAGATTCTCCATTCTAACGATACAATTATTAACTCTCTTGCGAAATTTGATGACTTTTTTCACGTATTTTGACTGAGTAATAGAGAATTAAACTCATTGTAGTAATCTTGGACGGTCTAAAAATGCCAAATTCTTTTGAATGCGCAATTCTTAAGAACATCAATTTGGGTGAACTTTGAAGCTCTATAGCAAAAAATCAAGCACATGGACCTATGTTAATTTTTTCATATTTCGAGTATTAAGGTTCTAAAGTATCTATGTGCAAAGTTTGGTGAAAATGGGTGAAAATGACATGGATTTCACTTTAACTGTGGAACGTCCTTAAAATCCATTTTTATTAATAAGATAGAGCACCAATTTTAAAACTAGATTACATTATAAGATTTAGACGAATAAATTTAGTACACTGTAAAGATTTAGGCGTGTTTCATATTCACACATTCTTGGTGATGAATGAAAACGTCAAAGTTCATTATGAAATGACATGCGTTGTGCGAGGTTAGTACAACTAACCTCGCATGCTTGTGTGAGTGGGAGTGTTGGGACTGTATACAATGCCGGATAGATCTGGACCATTTCTGCACAGCGATTTGGAGACCGCTGATTGGTCAATCATGTCATGACTACGTGGTCGCCATACGCCAAAACGGAAACGGAAGTATCGATAGCGGTAACGATATCCTGTCACATTGTATACGGTCTTGGTTCGTGATCGGATCGCTCCAGCTCAGTGTAGCTAGGCCTATTGATCGAATATTATCAAGACGCTGCAATTTATTTTATGCATATTCAAGCGACGCTCCAAAAGGCAGTGGCTGGATGACGTAATTTAATAAGGGTCTTTGTTAAGTTTGTTCTGAAAACGAGCGTACACTCTTCAACAGCACGCATTTCCCATTCAGTCGGCAGATATGTTGGATGTTTTGAAGAGTGCCATATTATTAGAAAGGGTGTCAAATTTTCCGCCGTGGCCATTCCAGTTTTTCTTGCGATAGATTGAACAAGTGCGATCTCGGCAGCGATATTTCTGGTGGAAATCACTTCCCCCTTATCAGATTGTCTGTCTTGAAAAGAATAAAGATTTACCATCATCTTCATTTTACAGTCACCATGATCTCCAAAAGAGTGGAGGTATCACCTAAGAGAGAGAGAGAGAGAGAGAGAGAGAGAGAGAGAGTGATCTCATTGTCAAAACATTTACAAGCAAAGTGTATCATTATCATGTTCTAGATAGATGACACAATATTATTTTAACCCTTTGCCCACCACGGACACCCTCCTGCGCCGCATTAATTTCAAGGTGCAACCTTTAGAGGGGTTTAGCATGGATGGACTCTGCTAATACAGCTCACTTAAGCTTTTGTTTGGAATTGGTTTAGTGTAAAGAAAAGCTTTGCGATGCACTCATCACTAATTTGTGTATGAACAATAGACTAATTGCACTTGGTTTGTATTGTGAATAGAATGTGGCTTGAATCTAACTTGGCTGTCTGCTCTCTGTGACTAGTTGAACAATACAGGCAAAGAGTTAATAATTTTTTTTTTTATTCTTTCTTCCCACCTTTCCTCAGAAGGAGTGTACCGAATATTTACTAGAAGGAGTAGGCCTATTGTTTGCAGAAGATGAATAGCATGATTCAAAGAACAACAAGACTTGTTTCATCTTGTAGACTTCAACTACAGGTGTTTGCAGCATGTCACAGTCACTCACATACAGCAAGGCATAGTGTGATTCACTTTCCTGACAGTCTAAAAACACATGGAGGAGAGGCTAATGTTTCGTATACTGGCAGAGTTTTTAAACCGAATCTGTCAGCATTATCACAACATAGATCAGAGTCAGACATTTGTAAGCTCCAAAGAGCTCTTTGTAGGAATTTGAAACAAAGCTCGTCATTGCTATGTCAGGCGAACCAAGTTAATTGCATAAGTGTCGGTCCAAGGAGACTCAGGGATAGTAGACAGATGTTGAATAGACCGGTGCACCATCATTTCTCAACAAGAGCTTCATATTCTGCAATGAATGTTTGCCGCAAGAGAAGTTATTACCAGTCTGCAGCTACTAGTGCCTTCACATGTTGCAGAGTTCAGAGGTATGGATCCAGCGCTATTGGAAATGAGACCGGTGATCCCCTCTCACCTAAGAGCCCACAGTTCAGATGCTACATGGATCATCTGAGAAATGAGCACCAGGCCATCTCAGATAGACTGCAGGTTAGTACCATTCTCTTTCCTGCAGTAGTATTGAGAGGAATCTAACATTTTATTTACCTGTTCAGGGATCTGTTTCATTAAACTTGTTTTAAACAAATCTGCAAAGCTAATGAAGTCCTTCAATGTGATTGGCTGGTAGTAAATTTGTTATTGAAATGGTTCATTATAATAAGTCTTAATGAAATGGGACCGAGACCCGTTTCCACAAACAGTTGTAAACATTATTGCAACATGCGTACAAACCTTGATTGTGATTGGTTGCTGAGCCATGTTTAAATTCAAATTCAAATTATTCAACACTCATCATAAAAACACATTACAAAATAATACAAGTATTACACAAAGGGAGATATAAGAAATAGAATGACAAACAGAAGGTAGCACTTAATGAGAGTGTCAGAGGTAGCAGAAAGGAGGAGATTCCTTTTATAATTGCTACCCCAACAAAATCCTAAAGTTGAAAGTTGTAGATGTACATAAAAAAATACTACACATGAGATATAAGATATAGCAGTCATATTTTCCCTTTTATTGTTTTGTTTGTTTTAATAGGGAGGGGAGCCGTTGTCAGACTCTAAACAGAAGGAGCTCAGGGGATCCATGATGGAGCTTGGTGAGATCCTTGAGAAATGGAACGAACTGATTTCAATGGAAGAAGAGATCGATAAAATTCAGCATCTTATCCAAGGTAGGTAGTGGTCATGATATAAATGTGATTTTAGAAAAATATGAAAAATAAGAATAAATTTGTGATACATCAGCAGGCATTCTGATTACTAGGAGGAGCCGTAGTGTAGTGGTTCTGACTTTTGCCTTGTAAACAGAGGGTCGTGTGTTCGAATCCCTCCGCAGTCTGGTGTCATTTGGCAAGGCGTTAATCCACACTTTGCAACTCTCGACCCAGGTGCTAAATGGGTACCCGGTAGGATGTGAAAGTCATTGTAGCTTGTCCAGTACTGTGTGCGCCTCACAGGCGACTGACTGGAATAGTCCCCAGGGAGTGGAGGATGCGCACACATTGTGCGCGAAATGACTGATTGAATCCGATGACCTGGGTAATAATATATTTGTAAAGCACGTAGACACGTCGTTCCGATGTATTAAGCACTATATAAAAGCGGATTATTATTGTTATTAACTAAAACTAAAAGTGTTTTTAGTCAATGCTTCTGTGGAATGCAAGTGTTCATGTCCTCCGGCAGTATCCATGACAGTTTATTTCTAATTTGTCTTTAAAGGAAAATGAAACCTTTGGAACAAGACAGCTTGTGTGAAAACAGAAAAATCAAGGAGACAGATCAATGAAAGTTTAAGAAAATTGAATGAAAAATAAGAAAGTTATGAGCATTTGCAGTTTAGATTATTATTGTAATGTAGATCCTCCCATTGGCAATGTGACAAAGATGTGTGATATCACATGTGAACAACTTTCCCATTGTTTCTGTGTATATTTCACTTAAAATGTCTCTTTTATCACATCTATCAGTAGATCTATCAATAATATTTTTATAGGAGGGCTTGTAATACAGATTTTCAAAGAATACATTATGGTTTAACCCTAACTAGGCCGGGCTTTTTTGGCTGTTCTGTGGCCGGGGGGGGGGGGGGGTTGATTCAACCCCCCCCCCTGAGATCTCGGCCGCCGATCGCGCGAGCACCCCAAATTTTTGCATGCTGGTAGTGTGCGATGTAATCTACAAGGCTGTATGGTAAAATTTCCCAAAATAATGAGATTTTATTTTATATGAATTAATTATGCTAATTTATGCATAAATCATACTTTTTGCTCTAATTCACTAAATAAAGCTCCTAGAATGCTAATTTTTGGTAAAAATATTCTTTGCAGCATTCTTAACGATGGCAATTGAAAAAAACTTCGGTTTGGAAATCAATTTCTTTTGTATTTTATTGTTTTATGAATTTCATATGTATTTCTTTGTTTTCAACCTTTTGTTTTTCTTTGTTTTTTTCACCAGATTTATTGCACAACCTTTTTGAAGCATAATTATACTAAAATCAATTGCTTTCAGCTGTTTAAAGTAAAAATAATCATATCTTTATGAATAAGATGAGAAAACTCAATTTGCATTGACTTTGTACACAAAATCACGTTTTGGAACAATTTTTGGTCTGACATGCACTTACAAAATGTTGCGTGATTTCGGAACCGCGTACCTGGGCGTCGTAAATTTGGTCTCAAAAGATGCGCAAGACTTAAAAGTATAAACTCTGTTAGTGGCGCGGTCAAAAAATTTCACGCGGCGGAATGATCGCAGAAAATGTTGAGGGGGGGGGGGTTGATTCAACCCCCCCCCCGGCCATTTTAGGGTTAAGTGTTTGTATCACCATAAGAAGGAGCAAAAAGAGAGATTTAAGGGTATTTTACAGTCCATCAAAGGGAAAGTTGTTCACATGTGACATCACACATATCTGTCGCATTGCCAATTGGAGGATCTCCATAGCATTAGTGATAGCGATATTCAACTGCTCATAACTTTCTCATTATTTGTCCGATTTTTCTCAAACTTTCTTTGATCTTATCGTTTGATTTTTCTCTTTCCACTCAAGCCCACTTAAGTTCCTTGGGTTTCATTTCTCTTTAAAACTAATTGTCAAATTGCAAACTTGTATATTATTATTTGGTCTACCATCAGTTTGTCCACTCACCACAAGGTCTTCTTTCATTTAGTCTAATGCCATTCTGTCTAATAACCAGTTGGTCCAATAGCCATTTAGTAATTATACCATTTGGTCTAATTGGACTAAGTGTTAAATTGTGCAAAGTGAATGAAAATAGTATGGATATTAGACCAACTGGTTATGAGACGAAATGGCCATAGATGAAATGGTGATTAGGCGAAGTGATGATTGGACTATTTTGGGTTAATGGACCAAATGGATGTTAGACAAAATGTTGATGGATGGAATGGCATTAGACTAAATAAAAGTAGACCATGTGGTGAGTGGACGAGTTGGCAAATACCATAATAGTATTAACTTTTATGCAACGGGGCACTGATGTTCTTTGAGACCATTTTCTCCTAATTGATTGGAAGTTTCATGAAGATTGTATAATGTGCAGGTCTCATGCTTGAATGAACCCTGAATTCCTTTTATTCTGTTAATCATTAGATGGTCATGATAAAGAGATGCAGGATCTAGCTCTATCTGAGAAGGATCAACTCCAGGACAGGATTGAAGATTTATCACAAGTGGTAAGACCAAGAAAATCTCAATAGGCTCATTTTTTTCTCAGGTATCGTTTTTTTGTGATGAGCTGTGTGAAGGTATGTGACTATATATATTTTTTTTCTGGTTGCTTTTCTTTAAGCCATATATTACATAATATAACATAATAATTTCTGTAAAATTCAAATTTTCTTTCTTCATTGAGTTGTAGAGCAGTTTTTTAGCTGAACCAGACTATGCTCCACTGTTTTTACCACGTGTGATCGATAAAAAATGAAATAAATGAATATATTTCCTTTGGTTTGAAGGAAAATTGTTCACATGAATTTATTTTGGATGAAAATAGTCCATTTGGATGATTTTTTTAGTAATCTATGCCCATTGTGGATTATGGTAAAATATTACATTTTGCTTTGATGTACAATATATGATTTTTTGCATCATTTTTCATTACATAATTCTGATCTGATTTGGCAGATGCTAATTATCATTTAATGTAGTCATTCTTATTGTCATACAATTCAAATGCTGTTTCAAGGGAGAGGGCCAACAGTACACAAGGCATTGATAGGCTGCACGTATTCAGACCCTTATTTACTGGAGTGAAGAGTTTGCACCACAGACGTGGGGCCAGTTTCATAAAGAGTTACAACTGTTGTAACTTTGCCATTATGGCAACTTCCATGGTAACCTTGATTTTGATTGACTGTTGAGCCCTGTTACCATGGTAGTTGCCATTATGGCAAAGTTACTGCAGTTGTAACTCTTTATGAAACAGGCCCCAGCATTTAATCTTGTCTGATCCATTAAAAGTGTCCTAGACGCGGTAACACAAATCTTTCATTTGATCGTTGAACCGATTTTCATGCTTTATTATGTATTATGTTGTGATCATTATAACAGCAATCAAGCCAGCATATATATTGCATACTCTGCGCTATGCCATTTGCTCTGATGAGGATTGCTCTGCTCTAAATTGCACATACTAATTGAATAACCATCTTCAACCCTGGGTTTAACACTATACCCTATCCAACATACATGTATAACCCTTTATCTTAGATAAAATTAACCCCTGAGTAATTGTCGCAGGAGCAAATGTCGTGTCACTGCAAATCAAGCCATAAATATGATCATGTACATTTAACCGGTGATCAAGTTAGCAAATCTGGGCTCCGTTGCATAAAAGTTACCATCATGGTAACTTTACCTTCCAATGGTAACTTGCATGTAATCCTTGATTTTGATTGGTTGTTGGTCATTGTTACCATGGTAGTTACCACTGGATGACAAAGATACCATAATAATAATTTTTATGCAACGGGGTCCCAGTGTCTGATCAAACCATAAGGTTTGTGTGACAGTCAATTCCATCTCATTTCTTTTGTCTTTCCTCTATAGTTGGTTGACCTTCTAATGTCCTCCGAAGAGACTAATGATAATGATGTCATAATGGAGTTTTCAGCAGGTGTGGGAGGTCAAGAAGCTATGCTGTTTGCCTCTGATATGTTTGACATGTATCAACGATATGCAGATTACAGACGTTGGTCCTTTACAATCCTTGAGTACTTTACCTCAGATATAGGTTAGTAAAAGTCGTATTGTTTGGAACTGGAAAAATGTTGATGAAACGCTCCCCTGTGATAAAGGAGTCTTTGTTATGTATGAGTAGCATGATCATCATGGTATGTTATTTTGAGACGATAGCTCTTTTCTGTCCTTGATATTTTCATCTGGTATCATATTGCAAAGCATGTTCAGATCTTTTCGAACTAATTGACTGATTGCAAACAAAATTGCTAAATGGACTGACTAATCAAGACCAATGTTACATGCGCATTTTGTTCAACATACTAACCAGGAACCAATCAGAAGTGTTCTTTTATATTTACAGGTACTTTTTTTTCTTTTGATCCCCTTTCCTTTCTCTCTCCATATATCTCTTGATCCTGGCAATATGTACGAATGTAGTCTTGGAAGTTTTAATTATACCTAAGATCAATAGTATACAGTATACAGGATATGTTTAAACATTGTACCGTAAAGTGTAATTAATGAAATGTATACTTGTTTTTGTAGTTGTGTAATTCCCATTCATTTCAGTTTGTTAACTAATGTGGATAATTTAAATTAATACCATTTATCTACATGTATCGATCTATTCATCTATCAATGCCTGATCTTTATCTGGATAAAGCAGTTTCTATTACCGAAGAGACCACCCTGTCTAAAAAAATAGATAAATCAGTTACTTCAATTTTTTTTCCTAGGTGGATTAAGGCATGCTACCGTTAGTATCACCGGTGATCAAGCTTATCGTCTTCTAAGACAGGAGGCTGGCGTCCATCGTGTTCAGAGGGTACCAAAGACAGAGAGACAAGGGCGTATACATACAAGCACCATGTCAATAGCGGTACTTCCACAACCTAAAGAGGTATAAACCAAGGGCGTATACATACTATTTCCATGTCTGTAGTGGCACTACCACAACATAAAGAGGTACAAAAACAAGGGCGTATATAAACAAGTACCATGTCAATAGCGGTACTACCACAACCCAAATAGGTATAAACCAAAGGCGTATACATACTAGTACCATGTCAGTAGCGGTACTACCACAACCCAAAGAGGTATAAACCAAAGGCGTATACATACAAGCACCATGTCTATAGCGGTACTACCACAACCCAAAGAGGTATAAACCAAAGGCGTATACATACTAGTACCATGTCAGTAGCGGTAATACCACAACCTAAAGAGATATAAACCAAGGGCGTATACATACTAGTACCATGTCAATAGCGGTACTACCACAACCCAAAGAGGTATAAACCAAAGGCGTATACATACTAGTACCATGTCAATAGCGGTACTACCACAACCTAAAGAGATATAAACCAAGGGCGTATACATACAAGTACCATGTCAATAGCGGTACTACCACAACCCAAAGAGGTATAAACCAAAGGCGTATAAATACAATACCATGTCAATAGCGGTACTACCACAACCTAAAGAGATATAAACCAAGGGCGTATACATACTAGTACCATGTCAATAGCGGTACTACCACAACCCAAAGAGGTATAAACCAAAGGCGTATAAATACCAGTACCATGTCAATAACGGTACTACCACAACCTAAAGAGATATAAACCAAGGGGGTATACATACTTGTACTATGTCAATAGCGGTACTACCACAACCCAAAGAGATATAAACCAAGGGCGTATACATACTAGTACCATGTCGATAGCGGTACTACCACAACCCAAAGAGGTATAAACCAAAGGCGTATAAATACAAGCACCATGTCAATAGCGGTACTACCACAACCCAAAGAGGTATAAACCAAAGGCGTATATATACAAGCACCATGTCTATAGCGGTACTACCACAACCCAAAGAGATATAAACCAAGGGCGTATACATACTAGTACCATGTCAATAGCGGTACTACCACAACCCAAAGAGGTATTAACCAAAGGCGTATACATACTAGTACCATGTCTGTAGCGGTACTACCACAACCTAAAGAGATATAAACCAAGGGTGTATACATACAAGTACCATGTCAATAGCGGTACTACCACAACCCGAAGAGGTATAAACCAAAGGCGTATACATACAAGCACCATGTCGATAGCGGTACTACCACAACCCAAAGAGGTATAAACCAAAGGCGTATAAATACAAGCACCATGTCGATAGCGGTACTACCACAACCCAAAGAGGTATAAACCAAAGGCGTATACATACTAGTACCATGTCTGTAGCGGTACTACCACAACCTAAAGAGATATAAACCAAGGGTGTATACATACAAGTACCATGTCAATAGCGGTACTACCACAACCCAAAGAGGTATAAACCAAAGGCGTATACATACTAGTACCATGTCTGTAGCGGTACTACCACAACCTAAAGAGATATAAACCAAGGGTGTATACATACTAGTACCATGTCAATAGCGGTACTACCACAACCCAAAGAGGTATAAACCAAAGGCGTATAAATACAAGCACCATGTCGATAGCGGTACTACCACAACCCAAAGAGGTATAAACCAAAGGCGTATACATACTAGTACCATGTCTGTAGCGGTACTACCACAACCTAAAGAGATATAAACCAAGGGTGTATACATACAAGTACCATGTCAATAGCGGTACTACCACAACCCAAAGAGGTATAAACCAAAGGCGTATAAATACTAGTACCATGTCAATAGCGGTACTACCACAACCTAAAGAGATATAAACCAAGGGGGTATACATACTTGTACTATGTCAATAGCGGTACTACCACAACCGAAAGAGATATAAACCAAGGGCGTATACATACAAGCACCATGTCAATAGCGGTACTACCACAACCCAAAGAGATATGAACCAAAGGCATATACATACAAGCACCATGTCTATAGTGGTACTACCACAACCCAAAGAGATATAAACCAAAGGCGTATACATACAAGCACCATGTCTATAGTGGTACTACCACAACCCAAAGAGATATAAACCAAAGGCGTATACATACAAGCACCATGTCTATAGCGGTACTACCACAACCCAAAGAGATATAAACCAATGGCGTATACATACAAGCACCATGTCTATAGTGGTACTACCACACCCCAAAGAGATATAAACCAAAGGTGTATACATACAAGCACCATGTCTATAGCGGTACTACCACAACCTAAAGAGGTATAAACCAAAGGCGTATACATACTAGTACCATGTCAGTAGCGGTACTACCACAACCTAAAGAGATATAAACCAAGGGTGTATACATACAAGTACCATGTCAATAGCGGTACTACCACAACCCAAAGAGGTATAAACCAAAGGCGTATAAATACTAGTACCATGTCAATAGCGGTACTACCACAACCTAAAGAGATATAAACCAAGGGGGTATACATACTTGTACTATGTCAATAGCGGTACTACCACAACCCAAAGAGGTATTAACCAAGGATGTATACATACTAGTACCATGTCAATAGCGGTACTACCACAACCCAAAGTGATATAAACCAAGGGGGTATACATACTTGTACCATGTCTATAGCGGTACTACCACAACCCAAAGAGATATAAACCAAGGGCGTATACATACAAGCACCATGTCAATAGCGGTACTACCACAACCCAAAGAGATATAAACCAAAGGCGTATACATACAAGCACCATGTCTATAGCGGTACTACCACAACCCAAAGAGATATAAACCAAAGGCGTATATATACAAGCACCATGTCTATAGCAGTACTACCACAACCCAAAGAGGTAAAAAACCAAGGGTGTATTTATACTGGTATTATATCTATAGCATTACTGCCAAAATCTAAGGAGATGCAACCTATAATGGTACTACCACAGCCTAAACAGGTGCAACTTTCCACAAACATAAAATATTTGAGAATGTTGGTAAAATAGTTTCATAATGTTTTGAAAACTTTTTAGAACACTCTGAAATCATTTTGTGTTTGCTTAATACCCACCTCACTATTGTTTGTCTTATTGGTTAAAAGTTTTATTTATCTTGCATTTGAATCTGTAGCAAGTAGGAAGTATTGTGACATCACTGTCATAGCATTAGTTTACCTCTCCCCTTGTTAGCTACAGTATATACCTGTGCAGCTTAGAATACATGTAGTTATTGGCTAATTCTATGAAGTAAAAAATACCAGCCATTACTTGAAAATAAAAATAAAACTCTAATACCTTGGTCACATTTGCTCTATGGCAGCCATACGGCAAGTAAAGAACAGCCTTTTTAACATTTTTTTTTACCAGCTACATAGGTGATGTGAATAAAAATGAATAAAACGGCTGTTTTCGACTCGCCGTACGGCTGCCGTAGAGCAAATCTGACTGAGGTACTAGTATTAGTTTCATATTCCTGTTGCATGGCCTGAATACATAAAATAGATGTGTTTGGATTACTATAAATAATAAATTGTTCTAATTTCTGTTTTGGGCATAAAATTTTGTATTCCTTTCATTCTGAATTTTTACTCTTTTAACTTAGATTGATCTGAAACTGGACCCTAAAGATCTGAGGATTGAAACAAAGAAAGCTAGTGGAGCAGGAGGTCAGCATGTGAATACAACGGACAGTGCTGTTAGAATTACCCATATACCAACAGGTATTATATATCTACTACAGACAGTGCTATTAGAATCACTCATATACCAACAGGTATTATATATCTACTACAGACAGTGCTATTAGAATCACTCATATACCAACAGGTATTATATATCTACTACAGACAGTGCTATTAGAATCACTCATATACCAACAGGTATTATATATCTACTACAGACAGTGCTGTTAGAATCACTCATATACCAACAGGTATTATATATCTACTACAGACAGGTATTATATATACATGTGGGGGTTTTCTGCCCCTAAGACTACAGTGCGTCCCCAAAAAAACTATACACTTTTGAAATAGCTGCCAAATAAAAAGTATATAACTTCGGGGGGAAAGACTTATATATATGGAAAGCCAATAAAGTCATCAAATGACATCAAAATGTTGGAAAACTATTCATGCTTGAGTGAGCACTACCCACTTAAACAGAGGGTATGAAAATTAGGGTGGGCAGGAATTAGCCTTTCGGTTTCTTTCAGTTTTTGAGAGGCGAGTCCCTTGGAACTTGCAAACTTGAGGGTGTTGTGATGAATTAATGGTCATTCATTATCAATTTAAATTGTTAGAGCAAATTTCATGAATTATCAAATTGAAATTCCATGCATGAGTGAGCGCGAATTGCAAATCTTTAGTGCAGCATTTTAACTTTACAATGTGGATCTCAGCAGTGTGTTGATTGGAGTCAGGAGAATAGGGGTAAGAAGTGACTCCAGTGGGTGAAGTAAGCTGATGGACCTACAGGTCCGCCCCCCCCCCCCTCCTGTTGAGAGTGAGACTGATTGCTATTACATGTACGCATTAAGTGCAGAGCGGACTGTCAATTTGATAATAAATTCTGAAAATTAGGTCATCAACTTTTACCTATCAATCATTTAATCAACAATCTGTTAGTAAATCAACTCAATCAATGTGATCAATCAAATATTCATCTTTTTCAATAAATTATCATTCAAACATTCAGCTTTTTCAATAAATCTTTTCATTAATCATCATAATTAATCAAATTCTTAATAATCATTCAATGGAAAAGAAAGACCCATCAACCATAAGTCACTTGGCATTTAAGTTTTAAATACCATCAAGGAGAGAGAAAGGGGATGGAGGGCAGGCATGAGTACATGACATGTAATTTGTAAGAGAACACAAAGAAGAATGCCCCTTTAACACAGTCTTACCCTATCTCACCCCCAGATACCATCACATTACTCTGACTCTCACAAGCACACTTGCTAAGATCCACATAATAAACTAAAAATGCTACACTAAAATTACAATTCCTGTTTACTCATGCATTACATTTCAATTTAGTAACTCATTAAATTTGCTTAAGAAACCAAAACTGATCTCAATTCATCAGTAATTTATAGCATAACACCCTTAACTTTGCAAGTTCCAAAGGACTCACCTCTAAAAAAACTGGAAGGCTAATTCCTGCTTACCCTAGCAAATGCTAGTCTCTTAGGAGGGGTGAAAGGGGTAGAGAGGGGGGGGGGGGGGGGTTAAGTGTTCTGGTGACCCATATCCCGTCAACCTACTTCCCCCACCTAAGTCCTATCCCTATTCTGACTTCCATGAACACATTGCTGAGATCCACTTGAAAAAGTGAAAAATTGTATTTCATGTTCACTCATGCATTAAATTTCAATTTAATAATTCTTGAAATTTGCTCTAAAACCTAAATTAATAATGCTTGATCATTGATTTATCAAAACACCCTCAACATGTATTGTTACCCTATCCAAAAAACATGTTCATATCACACCCATTCTGAAATCTCTACATTGGTTAAAGGTCAACGATCGCATCATCTTCAAAATCCTTCTCCTTGCATTCCATGCTATTAACGGCTCTGCTCCACAGTACAATTTCAATCTAATCAGCAAATACACTCCTGTCAGGTCCCTACATTCATCCAACTCTGGTTCCCTAGTTATTCCCAAATCCGTTAAGACATGGGGGTTCAAGCTTTTGCTCACGCTGGCCCTGTTCTCTGGAATGATCTTCCCCTGGATATCCGTGAATGCACTTCTATTGACACATTTAAACGTTACCTTAAGACTCGTCTATTCAATGATTCTTACTCTTAATTGTTCCTGAATCTATTACTATTATATTTGTACTTTTTCTCTTTCTTTCTTTCGCTGCGCCTTGTGCACTCTGCCGAGTGGATTCGGCGCATTACAAATCACATATATTATTATTATTATTATTATAAAAGAAAGGTCTGATGAAACACATGACCACCATCCCATGTTATCAATATTTTTTTAACGATACAGTCCTTTATATCAAACGTTAGAAGTTATCTTTATGAATCTTGAATATTTGGTGCATTATACATTATTTTGTCTCGGGTTTGTCAGGTTTGCTTTTTTTTTTGTTCAATGCTATGTTAATTATTGTTTTGCATCTTATGTCTTGTTTTAATTTTCAATCTTACTTCTTTTTAAGTTATTTTTTTTTTAGGATCAAATGGAAGGACAGGTATATTTTGTAAATATCACTGAAATGGGCTACCCTTCATTGAAAAAATTGTTTTGATTTTCACTTATTTTATTTGTGATTTTAATATGGAAAGTAAAAAAACCAAACAAACAATCAAAAACTAGGTGAGAGAAGTAGATGTGAACAATTGAGCATATAAGCAATCAAATTCAAGTTGCAGCATCTTCAACAAGTCTTTGACAAAAGATATATATTTTACTTCTTTCTTATGCCTATTTAGTTCAATTTTGTTTTGATCTTGAATAAGGTATCTCGGCTGAAAGTCAACAAGAGCGTTCCCAACACAAGAATCGTTCGATTGCCATGACGATGCTACAGACTCGAATCTACAACCGGATCCTTGAAGACCAGACCAACTCTGAAAGATCGATGCGTCGTTCACAGGTGGGCACAAGAGGGCGCTCTGAAAAGATTCGTACTTATAATTACCAGCAAGATAGGATCACGGACCATCGGATCAGTCGTAGTATCCATGGAGTAATGGAGTATCTACTAGGATCTGAACACTTAGATGAAATGATGGTTAGTTGTATGGAAGGCGAGGAGTGTCAGAATATACGAGAAAGAATCCTAGAAGTTTATGATATGAGCAAAGAGAACTCAAGATAGGATCACGGACCATCAGATCACTCATAGTATCAATGGAGTATCTACTAGGATCTGAACTCATAGGTGAGATGATGGTTAGTTGTATGGAAGGCCAGGAGTGTCAGAATATACTAGAAAACGTGGAAGAGGGAGGGGTCACTGTTACTAGCAGTTAGACATCATGGTCGTATACAGACTTCCCCAGAATTTCTCTATTGATTTGCCCATTTTACAGTACCCTAAACAAATATATATTTATTCCCTAAACTAAATGTCTCAAATGTTGTATTGTAATGAAAATGTGAAGCTTATACCCTTTCCATGAAATTTTATACCTTCTTACTGGATGTGCTGATATTGCCTGGCTGTTGAAAACAAGACTTTTTACTTGTTATTTTAAATGTGCATTGTGGGCAACTTACTTTTTGTAGTTATTGAACAAATTTACTTGAAATTAAAGCATCTTCAAAATGAATATTCTCTGTAGTTTTTCTTTGATTCCTTGTTTTATACATTATTTTCATCTATTTCGTCTCAAACATTATTATAACCACAAAATCATTATATCAATTTTAGAATCAATTATTCTTTTTATTTGTACATGAAATTTCTAGGAATTTTCTTGCGGTACAAAAGAATTGGTCTCTTATGATTTGAAAGAAGGAATAAAAAAAAAAGAAACCAAACAGATTGTGTGCCAAATGAATCCAGTTGAAACATGTTTATCATCATTAACCTTCTGTCAGGGAAAAAATTTAATAGATTTAATTCCTTTGATTAGACATATGTTCTGACTTAGCCCTAATAAGACTGGGGGGCCCTCCTTGACATTTTTGGGATAAATCTGCCGCACAGATTTTTTTGACCGCGTCATTCGCTGAATTTTTTACTTTCAAGTCTCGCGCAACTTTTGACACCAAAATTGCAACCCCCGGGTACGTGGTTCCAAAATTACGCAACATTTTATAAGTGCATGCAGACACAAAATTGCTCGAAAACATGAATTTGTGTACAAATCCAATGCAAATAGTGTTTAGAGCCAAAATTCATGAATGTATCATTATTTTTCCTTTTACTGCTTAAAATCAATTAATTTCATCTTGTCTATGGTAACAATAAAAAACTAAAAGTCGAAAAACAAAGAAATACATAAGAAATTTAGAATACAATAAAATATATACGAAATAAATGTGATGTTGATTTTTTTACAATAAATTTGATCAGATTCCTATAAAGAGTCTGTGAAACAATATTTAGCATTTTAGGGTCAGTATTTAGTTAAGTAGAGCAAACTGTTGATTTTACGCATAAATTAGCATAATTATTTAGCAATGAGATTTTTCTCAGAATTTGATCTCATAGTTTTATAGATTATGCCATGGGTAACGCGCGTGCCAATTTTCGTTGCTATAGCGTGATTGACGGCCGAGATCATAAGGGGGGGCTGAATCAGCCCCCCCCCCCCCCTCAGTCTTCTTAGGCGTCGAAATGGCCCAGTCTTTTTAGGGTTAAAGATAGTTCATGTGTTGGAAATATTTCGACCCCGGTTATGGTTTGTACATTTGTGTTAGGAATATTAATTAAATCCCAGTCAGGTTGATGCCATATTTTATACAAGTGTTGGAAATATCAGTCTTTAATGCACAGGAAGTTCTCTTTTGTAACAGGAATATTTTACTTCATATGCTTTATGCACTCATCTATTCTTAACATTTTTATGAGTGCTTTCCTAGTTAAGATAGATAGGGTATAATAGGCAGTTGATTTTAGTTTATCAGGGAGATAAGAACCACCTAAAGCTAATACAGACCATAGATCTCCGTTTAGGCAGTAAAGGTTATCTGAGGGAGTCCACGTCGGTGACGAGACTACGAGCCCAGCTGCCGCCCGGTTCTTCATCGACATGCTATTCATGTCAATATCCGGGGCTCGATCTCATCCGTAATCGTCAAAGTCCTATCTGAGGGGCATCGCCATCTGCGGAGCCCAGGGGACCGACTATCGGGGGCCAAGTGGAGCAACGCCAGACGGACAATGATTCTTCTTTATTCTGCCAAAGTTAAGTTATATTTATTTGTGATCATTTCCATATCCATATATATCATGAATGTTTATTTTCTGAAACAAACCGAAATCAGAGAAATTGTGGATGTATCATCATTAACCTTCAAACTATTAAACTTAAACAGTTAAAATGACTTGGCTGTTTGGATGGTCTTGAAGACTGCCTAATAAAGGTGGGGGGGGGGGGTTTTGATGGCATACACCCCCATGGTGGACGTATCATACCCCCCCTCCCCCTCGCTACATATCAGCATCAAAATTTGGCACACCTCTTAGTTCACATTTCTCACGTGAAGTAAAAGACTTTACATAGGCCTATATTGTAAATAAAAATAAACATCAAAAGTTTGTTTCATCCAAATTGAAATGATTGCACATATTTTTTGTTTGAATATCAGCAACTAATTCACTTGTTTGACTTGTTCAAATTAATAATTGTCTTCTTTTCAGTGTCACCAAGTCAACGTTAATTCTTGATTGAATCGTGTAATGCGGGCGAGACCTGCCAGGGGGCGTTCCTCTTATTAATTATTTGTACAAAAATGTTTGCTTTTTCAGATCACAGCAGTTCATTCGATGGCGCTTTGATTTATCTGTCAGTATTAGCTTTTGATCTTTTATATGATTCATAGCTAATGTAAACATGGTAAAACAGAGATAACTCATTTCAAGAGGCCTTCACATAATGAAGAGGTTGGACATACATACACTATGGAATAGCTCTTTTGTTGATTCATCGCTATCATAAATTGAATCTACACCAGGGGGCCGTTTCATAAAGCTGTTTGTAAGTTAAGAGCGACGTTAAGAACAACTGGTGATCCTTTCTTACGCGCTAAACTATCTCCAATGAATATACCATTTACCACAATAAAGGATCACCAGTCGTAGCAAATAAGATATCTTGAGAGGGGTGGGGCAAAATGAGTTAAAAGTGACAATCCTTTCTCTTTAAAGGGGAATGAAACATTTGGAATAATTAGGCTTGTGTCGAAACAGAAAAATAAAAGAATAAGAACAAAGAAAATTTGAGAAAAATCGGACAAATAATGAGAAAGTTATGAGCATTTGAATATTGCAATCACTAATGCTATGGAGATCCTCCCATTGGCAATGCGACAAGGATGTGTGATGTCACATGTGAACTACTTTCCCTTTGATGGACTATAAAATACCCTCAAAATGTCTCTTTCTGCTTTTTCTTGTGGTGATACAAACTCTTTATCCATGATGTATTCTTTAAAAATCTGTATTACATGCCCTCCTTTATAAAAAGAACACATGATCTACTGATAGATGTGATAAAAGAGGCAATTTAAGTGAAATATATACTAAAGTAATGGGGAGAGTTGTTCACAAGTGACATCACACATCTTTGTCGCATTACCAATTTGAGGATCTCCATAGCATTAGTGATCGCAGTATTCCAATGCTCATAACTTTCTCATTATTTGTCCGATTTTTCTCAAACAGTCGTTGATCTGTTTCTTTGATTTTTCTGTTTTCACACAAGCTATCGTGTTCCAAAGGTTTCATTCTCCTTTAATGAATAATATATCTAGTCTAAACCTACCTTCTTGTCCGTTTCTTTTTTCTTTCTTTCTTTCTCTCTCTCTTTATTTATTTCTTTTGTTCTTTCTTTCCTTCCTTCTCCTCCTCCCTCTTCTTCTTCTTTTTCTTCTCCTTCTGTATTCCATTTCCTTACTCCCCCTTTAATTTCTTTATTTCTTTCCCTACCTGAAAATCATAAATATTGAAAAATTACAAGAATAAAATTATATGCAGTTAAATGATGAACCTCTTAGACTAACAGAGAGGAGAAGGAGACTTGCAAAACATGTCTCAAGAATTATTATGTTCTTAAAAATGCAATATCCTGGTAACCTAATGGAAGAAGGAAAAGCTCGAGGCTGTCCCAAGCATCCGTGGCAACAGACTTTCTTCAAAGACATTAGGCGGTGCTGCACCATCCCGAGTTTGCTCAATCTCGAGATTTTAGCCCGATCAGCCCTCTTCGCGATTAATCTCGAGATTCAAGAAACCCCGTCTGCACCATCCCACGAGGAGCTATCTGCTCGAGCGAGGCAACAAGCCCGATATTCCGGGCATGCGCACTTTCGGATCTTGGAGTTTCAACAGCCCGCGCTTTTGAATAACTTCCCGCGATATGCAAGCAATGAACTCCTTTCACTAGTACTTTCGCCGAATTCAACCGGTGTTATGCAACAATCCTTTCAGCTCAGCGAGTGAAGAAGTGATGTATTCTTCGTGAAATATGATGGCGGAGTAGGAGGCAACGACAGAGAGAGAGAGAGAGAGAGGGAGAAGGAGGAAAGAAATGCTATTTGCTCACATTTTGCGAAGGAATAAGACAACACTGCTGTCAGTGTTGTTATTGAATATGACCATCGTCGATGCGATGAGCGCCTCCCCCTTCGGTCTGGTCTCTCCCGGGGTCTCTCCCAAAATCCATTCACTGGTACTGGTGGGGACACCATCGTTGCTTATGAACGCTATTCGCATGTATAAAGTTGACTTTCGCACGTGTTTATGTTTTGACCAAGGCGGAAGTGGAACGCGAATTGCATTATGGACTGACGTCATGAATAAATTACCCCGAGTCCAATCTCGAGTGCGTCTGCACCGACGAATTAGCGGGATAATTCGTAAAATAGCGCGCTATTTTGCAAATAAACCCGAGTTGACTTGGGATTGCAATCTCGAGATTAATCCTACGAACTAGCGCGATAATTGCGTCTGCACCGCCAACTATCTCGAGATTTTTCAGATCGGGATAATTTGCCGGATCAGAAATAGCGCGCTAATTTGAAACTTCGGGATGGTGCAGACGGCCCTATAGAGTTGACCCATATCTTTATACCAATCTGTTGGAGGTTAAAGCGGTCACAGATAATGATAGATTGTTGCCTATAAATGCACTACACAGGAGGGACTAAGTGGTAAGTAAAAAAAACAGGAGTAATTCTGCATCTGATATCCCCTCCCTACCTCCTATTGGCGCCTAATGTGGTCCAAAGTATCACTATTCATATGTAGTAGTTTATTTGATATTCTGATACGAATGCTATTTGCTCACCAGCATTATATCATAAAAACAAATATTAATATTGCTCTGATCAGATAAGGAGAGCTATAAGTGTTGTTAATAATTGTCAGATAGAGTCATATTCTGTTGCTGATAAATTGGGATCTGAATCTGATTCTGCAGTTCTTCATTTGAAGTCTAGGTTTACACATTCAGATTTTAAATAATTGTGAACAGGTAATGTAACTTCTAAATTTTCAAATGATCCATCTTAAAATAGTAATTTGTAATTATAATGGGATGGGAGATGATTATGTTATGCTGAAACACAAGGTACATTAGCTGAAGTAGTTTTTTTTTCATCATCAAGTTTATCTTTTGCATTAATGTTGACATGTATGAGAAGGTGCATGGGTAAGGTACATAACTTATTTCTTGCCATTGAAGCTTATTTTAATTTCATTTCTTCTGAAGCTTTTAACCTCACATCTCTTACATTTTTACTTTTTCCAGAGCTAAACAATCATCAGACATCACATCATGGCATCAAGATTTCCAGAAGGAAACCAAGTTCAACTCCGACCAAGAAAAGGTCATGACATGAAATGGTCATGTGACAAGCATGGTGAGCCAATCAAATTTTACTGTAAGAAACACAAAATTCCTATATGTCATCCATGCGCTACCAAAGATCACAGTCAGAAACCATGTGAGCTAGACGACATCGAAGATGTCATCTTCGAAAGGAGGAGACAGCTAGATGAAAAACGGCCAAAAGTTCAAGGACTTCACAAACAATTGGAAGCCCTCAGCACGAAAATAAAGACTGTGTCAACGTCTGGAAGTACTCATCTTCGGACAATTAACAACAACATTCAAGATTCATATCACGACAAGATCAAATCTGTTGGAGAAAAGGAGAACAGGATGATAAGGGTTATTAACGAGGAGGCAGATGAGGAAATAAGACTAGTAAATGAGAAGAGAGAAAAAAGGATCAAGGATTGCAACACCGAGAGAGAAAATGAGCGACAAATCATCAAAGACAAAGAAGCAAAACTTCTATCAGATGCAAAGAAAATCAGCGAAGTCATTTCTAAGAAGATCAAAGATCTGACTGATAAGAATCAGCATGTAATAAACACTGTAGAGAACATTGAATCAACCTTTAAACGTATAAACCAACATGATGAAACACTGGTGAATGAAGCTCCGCAAGTACTTGCATCTATTGATGAAAATTTAAGTTTGAATGTTCATCAAGATGTTAGCGACTGCCTTGACCGAATACAGAATGAAGTTGAGAGAATGAAGTTTGTAGAGGGGGAAGTAGGTGGAGAATACTATGGTAGAATTGATGGGTATATCGGTAAATGGGAACTTGTCAAATCAATTCACATTCCATCGGTTGTTAGTAAGCCGAGTGTGCATGGTTTAGTCAGTGATGATGAGATATGTGTGCGAGACGTAGGTAACAAAGACGTGTATATTACAAACATCAACACTCAACACACAGAGAAAGTCATTGATGGAGGTGTGTTGATTACATCATGTGCGCCCATAGACAGTAACGTAATAGTATGTGGTAAGGTGAGAGGTGGTTGCACGGGTGACAGGTTGAATGGATGCATCACTCTCTATGACAGACAATGGAAGGTGATTAGAGACATCAGCATACCAAGGAATGGATACGATCGTGTGTATGTTGATGTTGATAGGGATGGGATGATCATCGCTGGTCAGTTAGATCAGTCTAATATCTACGTCATCAATCCTGCTGATGATAAGATAGTAAACACTATTACGATGCAGGGTAAGGAGGTGTGGGATGGGATACAAGACTTGTCATCAGGTGATATCGTTGTGAGGACAGTTAATAATGAATACACTGTCATCTCACGATCAGGAGAAGAAAAGACTGTCATACACTGTGATGAGTGGGTATCGTCCCGGTGTCGCGTTGACAAACTGACAGACACACTCTACATCACGTACAGGGATGAAGCGCGTAAGACATACTCAGTTGATCAGGTGTCACGTGATGGTATCATCCAGGCAAGGAGGATCGTGGAATACGAGCAATCAGATCGCACTAACTTCATGAGCCCTTGTCTCGTTACTCCTACTGGTAACTTTATAGGGTGTGATGGAGACAAACTTCTTATCTACAAGAAGACATACATCTTGTAAATCATCTAGACTATCAAAGGAATGATATCGGATTTGTAAGAGAAATATAGACCAGAGGTTTGCTTTTACTTTTAATTTTTATTTCAATTTACATCCTTCAAGCTCTATATGTACGTGACTACTTTCATATACGCATGGTCACGGTGTGTATATTGTTGTATCAATCCATATCAAATAGAAAACTGTCGCTAATGTCCACTCCGTCTAGATTTAGGTCTGTAATGAACGCCCTCAGATCCAAATGAATAGTTTACTCGTAACCTGAACAAAATAAATTAAAAAACGAATTGCCTACTTGAACCAGATGGTTATTGTAGAAAGTCTTTTAGAATGGCTGAATTCAGAATTGAACGTGTTAATAACTGATTTCTGTGAAGTGAACCCGATCATTTACCAAACGACATTTCGTTCAATTTCATTCGATGTTATTCTCAATAGTGATCAGGTTATTCCTCGATTAAAATTGTTCTCGGCTTTTAAGGTATTTAATTCGAATCAATTAACCAGGACCCCATTTCATAAAAAAATGTTGACTATGATAGCAACTCATGCTAAAATGTCAATTACCATGACAACAATAACGATTCTGCTTCCTGATTGTCTCATCCAATGAAATTTGATATTCAAACTGGAGTTGTTATCATAGCCAGGTTTTATGAAATGGTACCCTGGTTGATTTCATTTTTTTTATTCTGTGGAAAAAAAAAAAAAAAAAGCGGGAGGGGTCAAAATGGTATGAAATTGAAGTTTCGTAATGTACACAATCCCCCCTCATGAAGTTAGATTAAAATAAGATAAAATCTCGTAAATAATGGTGTTTAATAGGGTTCTTGCTTAGTCTACATTCATATGTCAATATAAAGGGAAAGGGATAATGTTTCCCGTATAATTCTTTTTTTCGCCAATTAAATATTCTCTAGTTATGTATAACAAAATAGGTGAGATTTTTTTCAAAAATATTTAGCACACGGTATATTCATCATATTCCTGAAAGTATTGCATCATATTACTTATTTCAATCAGTTCATTTTTCTTCGCTTGTACAACTTTATTTTATCCTCATATCGCTTAATATTTTCAACATAGATTACTGATTAATTGTATCCCTACACGAATAATATCATCTTACACATTGGCTACCTGACTTTCAAATCTTAAGTAACAATGATATGGAAGTGAAACTTTTTTTAAAAATAGGTATTTGTGTCGACGTTCTGTAATGATGTGTTCGCATTACTACGTTCAGTTATGTTTATCAACATCATGAAATTATGTCAAATTAATTTCATTATAAAGATCATATGTCAATAAAAAAAAAACACATGATAGGCTAGCGTACAATGCTGTAAATAAATAAAACAGGAATCTATTTTGTTTAACAGACAGGATTAGATAATTTGTCAAATATCTGCCCATAATGTAGCTTTTGTTCGTGGTTTCACGTTAATATAATATATAACTCGATTCAATCCATTTGTTTATTTTGTTTCTATTTTAAATTGTGTTTAGTGTGTAAACTGGAAGTCTATTCCAGAGGCATAAGCTAAAGTGAATATTCTTAAGATGAAAATGGTTGTATTCTTCTGATCATAATTTATTTACATTGTGGTTATCCTTATACATGTGCCCCCTCTATCTCTCTCTTCAAGTTTACCCCGACAAAAAAATGATTTGAATAAAAAGAGAAAAATCCAACAAGCATAACACTGAAAATTTCATCAAAATCGGATGTAAAATAAGAAAGTTATGACATTTTAAAGTTTCGCTTAATTTCACATAACAGTTATATGCACATCCTGGTCGGTATGCAAATGAGGAGACTGGTGATGTCATCCACTCACTATTTCTTTTGTATTTTATTATATGAGATATGAAATATTCTAATTTTCTCCTAATAGTCAAGTGAAACAGTGATTAATTCCTCACTGAACATGTGGAATTAGCATTGTTAATACTATATGGTTCAGTCAAGTCTGTCCCTATGGTCAAATCTGTGAAAATGAAATATTGTATAATTCAAACAATAAAAAACAAAAGAAATAGTGAGTGATGGACATCATCAACTGACTCACCTAGTTGTGCATATCACTTTTTTGTGAAAAATAAGCGAAACTTTAAAATGCCATAACTTTCTTGTTTTACATCTGGTTTTGATGACATTTTCAGTGTTATGCTAGTTTGATTTTTCTCTACATATTCAAATCAATATTTTGCTGGGGTGGACTTGACCTTTAACCCCCAAATTAGCCCTTTTACTGTATAATACGACATGGGTATCCATGTTGCTGTAATAAGTTGTATATAAATCGTTATTGTTCAAGGTGTGTTGTTTTAAGGTAGGAGTATATCATTTTTCAAAAGAAAAAAAATCCATTCGAATTTATTCTTGCAATAATCAACTTTGTACAGGTTGAGTTTAGGTAGGGTTTATGCTTTATTTCAACTATCAATTCAATTGCTCGTTATTGTCTATATAGTATAGGTTATTCAAAGTTTGTTCCTAAAACTGGAATGGAGAGAGTGCTATATATCAACATTTTCTTCCGGCAATATGTCAGATCTAACGACTTTGCTTGATTTTGATTGCCTGAGAAGCACTGTTACTATGGGAGCTGTTGAATGAAACGCTTGACAATCCCATCTTTTTTTTTATTTGCTCAATATTTGTTGCCTAATATATACAGCTCATTACAATTTGCTAAATAAAATTTGGGAGACTATTGTACATAACATGCATAATAAACATTATTATGATATAATGTATATCATGATATCTATTATTTTCAAGTGTATATTGAAGGATGAGTAGAAAGTATACGTTTGCTTTTGATATAATATATTTTCATTATACTTTGTTGTGAATTACTAACATTGTTGAATAGGAAAAAAAGCCAATGCTTGTTGTTGTATAGACCTAAATCAAGACGAAATTAATCTTAAATACTTGAGAGCTGAAAATAGTCATGTGAAAATAGTTAGGAAATATCTTTCTTTACTGTGGGTTAATGTATTTAGTTCATTTCGAGAAAGGTTTGCCAATGCAATATATACATGATAGTTGTATACAAATTACTGATCAAAACACCAATTATCAACCGATTTGAATATATCTTCACTTTGGGTTATCTACTACATTTCGAGAAAAGCTTACCAATGCACAATCAGTTGTATGCACATTATTCATCTAAAAACCAAGTATCAACCGATCTGAATAAATGCTTAATATTTTTAAACTGATCGAAATCTTTGCAGTTTTTTTTTTGAGGTCATTATCATGGTGATGGGGAGGGTGATTTTAATGCACAAACAATCATGTAATGTTATAATCAAATAATTTTGTCAGCATAAACGAAAATAAATGTAAAAAAACCCGACTCTATATGCAGTTCATATTTGTGATTTACAAATGATTTTATTGGGCATGTAGGACCGATGGTAACAGACGAAGGGGGGGGGGGTGAGAAGATAAAGGGAAAAGAGAGGGGGTGGCAAAGTGGAGGGGAGTGAGAGATTTAAAAAATGGAGAGACGAGGAAAGTAAAGATGGAAAAAAAGATAGAGAGAAAAAATATATATATGAAAATAAAAGGATAAAGAGACGGAAAGGAAAGGGATAGAAAAGATGAGAGAGAGAGAGGGGGGGGGGGAGAAAGATAGAAGAAGGGGAGAGAAAAGAATGGAGAGACAGGGTGAATACAGATGGAATAAGAGCGAGAGAAAGAGAGAAGAAGAAGAAGAACTACCGAGAGACAAGGAATGATAGAGAGAGATGGGGGGAAGGGGACGGGCTGAATTTGAGTTTGTATTTGTATTTTCCTTTCTTAGGAAACAAAGAAACATTACATTACAAAGTGAAATACATCACAAACCATGTCAATCATAAAAATTCATAACAAAATTGAAGAAAGGATGAATTTGAATTCCGTATAGATAGATCTGGCTTCGTCGAAATTAAGTAAAAGGAAAATTAACTGAGGGGCTTGCCAAGAACGAATGAATTTAAGAGATTAAAAAAAATCATAGAAAAGAGTGAGAGAGAGAAAAGGGGGGAGGGGGGGGGGAAGAACAATCCGAACGCTTCTTTTTTGTATCACTGGGAAATTTTGTACGATTAAATAATATTGAATTATATTAAAGGGATGGTCCAGGCTGAAAATGTTCATAATAACTAAATAGAGTAAAATCCACAAAGCCAAATGCCGAAAATTTAATTAAAATCGGATAACAAATAAGGAAGCTATTGAATTTTAATTTGTCTAATTTTAAATATTTTGTGAAAACAGTTATTTGCATATGGTCATGATTATTCATTAGGTGGGCTGATGATGTCACATCCCCACTTTTCTTGTTCTTATCTTATTACATGAAATCATACACGTTTCATTTCTTCATACATGTGCAAATGATGTGTCTCTATTACGATAAAATAGGTTGCAGCTATAAATAACTAATGCACTTGATCAGTTGCCATCCAATTGTTTTAGCTCTTGGTAAAACAAGTTTAATAAATCTAATTTCATATAATACAATACAAAAGAACTGGCGGGGATATGACTTCATCAGCCTACCTCATGAATATTCATAAAGACATGCCTAGAACAGTAGAACTCAGTGTTTCACCGGAATGATAATGCAAATCTTTAAAATTCAAATAACTTCGTTATTTTCTACCCGATTTTGATCAAATTTTTAGCATATTGCTTTTTGATTTTATTCTTTTTATTGAGATTTGAATATCTCCAGCCTGGACCATCCCTTTAAATGTGACCATTGTGCTACTTCTAAAAATTCAAAGAACTACGCCACTGTAATATTGAAATTATGTTCAACGCTTCACCAAAATAATATATCAAAATATAATAACACAACACAAGAAATACATTTAATTATAAAATTATAAAGAAGATTATGGCAATGGCAATTAATGAAATTGAAATGTGAAGGAACCTGCATAAAAAAGCAGAGCTTTATAATGTCTGCTGGTTCCCTAATATGGTTTAGATGCTTTAATATGGTAATTGTTTAACTAGGGGCTGGGGGGGGGGTTCAAGTATATCTAATACAAAATAATGTACACACTGACAGAGCAACGCACGTTGCTTATTGAATCACCCATTGAAAGTGAATTTCTTTTTCTTTAGAAACCACCCAGTAATGGCTTCCATAAAGTGACAGTGATCTGAAGTCGGGTATCATCGATCGGGAATCCACCTTCATGTCTATCCATTCTACGTCAAAAGATGGCGCTCTTTCATGTCTACATTACACACACATTGAATCACTTGATGAAGATGTGATTTCTGACATTAATAAAATCAGTTGAAATCAGAAGTCCTAGCAGTCTACAATGAAGCTGAAATGAAACGATTGATTTCTGTAATGCTAATACGCTAAAGACACACTACCTCACTCCTCACTTTTTTCCTTGCACAGAGCAAATATGCAACTAAATAGCTCATGAAATAAATTCGATGAGATTGAGGAATACCCCCCCCCCCCCCCCATTGCCCAATTGGCAAGCATACACTGTTACTTTACAAACATGCATGTCAGGTCAAAATTTTTATGCAAAAGGAAGATCAAATGAAATATTTTCAAACTGAGAATGTCGTCTTCCATTATAATCGTTGGAGGAATCATGTCGGGTTTTTTTTGGTGAGGCACCGATCCCTTAGATATGACAAATAAGCTGGAGGTTTCGTGTTGAGATAGAAAGGCCAACGCAAAAAGCAGGGTAAAAACATGGTGTTGTGATCATGTATCAAGATGCTCAAAGCTACCCGTCACAGGCTGAAAATAATATAGAGTGATACTCACTTACCAAAATGCTGAAAATTTTCATTAAAATATGATTACAAAATACTGCTGTTAGTGTATTTTAATGGGCTGGTGATATCACGTCCAGTGCCATAGAAAGGACTTTTCAAATAGCGGGTGCTGGGGGATTCGTTAAAAAAATTGTTAACTAGATGATGCCCGAGGGGATTTCGGTAACTAAAAAAAAAGAAGCAAGAAAAAAAATAATAATAATAAATACATAAATAAATAAATGAATATATAAATAAATAAATAAGTTTCTGCTGCCAAATGTTCCTCTATTTCAATCATTTTTTTTTTCTTGTCAACTTGATGGCAATGGAGTGCATCCTATGTGATAGCATACGCAACACCCTGTGAAAAATCATGAGGGGTGCAGCTTCCGCATTCACCCCAGTACCCCCGCTTCATATTTTATTAAGTTATTAGATTAAATCATATTCCTCTACTATCTGAAGACTTGTTTGCATGATAAATATATTACACATTTAATCAGTAGTCAATTCATGTTTTCCGTTCTTGGTGGACGAAATTTGACGAAATATAATTTTCCAAAAAAAAAAAAAAGAATAAGTGCGGATTAGTCTGCAGGCACAGACCCTGATTAGAACTTCGGCCAACCAGTGTGCCTCCACGCAAAGACTAGCACATACAAAACTTGCTGTTCCAAGATAACCTTCAGTACACAAGGCATATAAGTAGGCTGCACATTAAGACCCTTAACTCGAGTGAAGGGTTTGCCCAGCAGACTAAGTGCGGATAGGCATCATCAACTTGTTCATTGTATTGTAGCGAACCCGTCCGCTACGGTTTTTAGTTATAATGCATTAAACGTAGATGGCGCTATAGCAACGCACTGCGTAAGGCAGCTCTCGGAGACTATAAATAGCGGAGTTTCGCGGTAATCTCGTCACCGCATTGCTGCGTCACTTGTGCCACTCTTCTTACTCTCCTGGTGATTTGCTATCGGCCTTCGCTTTCGCTTTTACACAGACCATTTGGCATTCAATTCTGCTTCAATCGTCGGAGATACCGGTGTTAGGACCCTTCTTGCAGACAAGGTAGGAGGTTATTGGAAGTCTCTCCCCCCTCTAACCCCTCCCCCAACTAACACTCTAAATTCAAAACAATGGCGGATGTTGATGAGTCCGACGACTTTGAAATCGTCACCAACAAAAAGAAACGAGCGAGAAACAACAGCTCGCCAGAAAAGAGCGAGGCTCAACCAAACGTTTCAATGTTACAAACAATTTGTCTTGCTCCAATCGAGCAGCAAAAATCAATCTCAAAATTAAACCCAATTCACGTTGCAAATGAAATCAAATCTAAAATTGGGGAACCTAAAGAAATCAAAAAATGGGGACGTTGTATCCTCATAAAATGTAAAGACGAAAGGCAAAAGAAAAGGGCCTTAAATCTAGATAGCTTAGACAACATGCATTTAAAAGCATTTATTTGGATGCAAAACCCGCCAGAAAAGGGTGTAATCACAGGAATTACTCAATCCGTCACGGACGAGGAGCTCCTTGATGAGCTAAACTCTCAAGGAGTGACCGCCGTAAAAAGAATTAAAAAAAGGGTAAACGGCGAACTCACAGACACCACCGCCATTATTTTGTCATTCAAGCAGGGCGAAGCGCTGCCAAAAAGTATCCACATTGGATACATGACTAAAAAAGTCACAAAATATGTACCACCGGTACAAAGGTGCCAAAACTGCCAAGGTTTTGGTCACCTTAAACAAACCTGTAGATTTAAAACAAGATGTGTTAGGTGTGGGGGAAAGAATTTTGAGACAAGCCAAAAGAAAATCGTGGGAACAATACTGCAACACAATCAATAGATTTACCCCTCTTACAGAGGTCTGGAAAAAAGTCAGAGCTCTACAAAAACCACAAAATAGTCATTCTAACCTTCCACTAAAAGTTGATGGGCAAGCTATCCAAAATGACGAAATGAAGGCAAATTTCATTGCAGATAATTTTCATAATCCAAAAGAATTAGACGAAGAAACGTCACTCAATAATACTGACTTTGGAAATATAGAACCCGTGAATAATTTGGAAATAATTAATGAAGATTTTACTCATAAAGAACTTGTTGAAGCACTAAAAGCAACTCCAAACACAGCCTCAGGACCTGACAATATCAGGGCACTGTTTATTAAAAATCTACCCCACAATGCAATCGTCATACTGCTTGATATTTTCAATTTAATTTGGCAAACATCTAAATTACCGCTTATTTGGAAATCCTCAATTGTTGTTCCAATATTAAAACCAAATAAAGACAAATCAGATGCTAAATCTTATAGACCGGTTTCATTAACCTCGGTCTTATGCAAAATTATGGAAAGGATGATAACTAAAAGACTTTTTTGGCTAAACGAAAAATACAATCTGATATCACCCCTTCAATCTGGTTTCACTCCAAATAGAAGTGTTTTTGATAATTTAACAAGACTCGACACAGATGTCCATAAATCATTTATGAATCACGATTTTGTTATAGCAGCTTTCCTCGACCTTGAGAAGGCTTTTGACAATGTTGACCACGAAATTTTGATATCAAAATTACGAACTTTTGGTTTCTCAGGTCATATCCTTGATTGGATAACCGAATTCATCAAAGATCGAACTTATAGAGTAAGGATTAATGATTTCATTTCACATCGAAATGAAATAACAAAAGGGCTCCCCCAAGGGGGAGTCATAAGTCCATTCTTGTTCAATCTTTACATCAATGATTTGGCCCACTCATGCATTTATTCGAATGTAGCTATTTTTGCAGATGACATTGCATTATGGTATAGATGTCGAAACCTTAAAATTGCAACCAAAAAAGTCCAAACAGATATCGATTCCATTGCGGAATGTACAAGCAAAATGAAACTCAAATTATCTGCCACCAAAACCAAAATCATCATTTTCACCAAAAAAACGAAAAATGCCTCCACTGATGTCTATATTAAAGACGATAAAATTGAAGTTGTATCGAATTTCAAATTTTTAGGTTTAACTTTAGATTCTGAGCTCACGTGGAAATACCACATCAGTGACTTATTAATTAGATGCAAAAAAAGAATAAACATATTAAGGTGTATTACTGGCACCCATTGGGGAGCGGATACCAAAACGCTCCTGATTTTGTATCGAGCTCTCATTAAACCTCTGTTGGACTTTGGTTGCTTTTTATTTGATTCGGCTCCTCAAATTCATAAGAATAAACTAGATTCGATCCAATACCAATCCTTAAAGATTATTACAGGCACATTGCCTTCAACATCCTTAAAAAATCTCCAAATTGAATGTGGCGAATTGCCACTTAGCCACCGCAGGGAATTCCTCTCGAAAAAATATAAACTAAATATACTTCATTCAAATACATATCATCCAACTAGAGAATCCTTTGCAGACTGCTGGGAGTACAACTACAAATCACCTACTAATTTACCATTACCAATGAGAACTTTGGAGTACTCACCATCTGTGGAAAAGATTATTACAGTGCCACAACCACCTTGGCACTTTCCTCCTCCGGAAATCGATTTTAGCCTCAAAGAAAGGATTTCTAAAAAAGACAATCCTTCATTACTACAACAAAGCTCTTATGAAACAATTTATTCAAAATATTATAACACCCTTCGAATATATACTGATGGGTCTAAAGATCCTACTTCATCCAAAACAGGCATATCATTTTATATACCTGACCTAAAATATTCAAAATACCATCGTATTTCACCTGTATCGGTCTGCCGTGCTGAACAGGCAGCAATTATTATGGCTCTTACCTGGCTGGAAGATTTCCGCCCTCTATGTGCAACATTGCTAGTTGATTCTCTCAGCACTCTGCAATTGATATCTAACTATGAAAACACTAAGCTACCCCTAATATTAGAAATACTTACAAAATGTAGGGCACTTTCTTATCTAGGTGCTGAGATAACATTTGTATGGATACCGGCACACTGTGGTATCAGTGGAAATGAAGAAGCAGACAAATTAGCTAAATTAGCTTTAACCAAACCAGATATCGATGTCGAAATTTCTCCAAATGTAAGTGAACAAATCAGTTCACTGAAACAACAATTTCGGGCGTTCAGAAAAGAACCACTACTTAATTGCTATTGTAGACGACATGAAATAATTATCCATCGATTGCGTACAGGTTGGATTAGAACAGCCTATTTCCTATTCAAAATCCATAGGCATCCAAACGGCCTTTGCGATATTTGTAAAACCAATGATGATGTGGAGCACTATGTCCTCCATTGTAGAAAATACCAAAACGCTAGAACAAAATTCTTACAAACAGATCCAAATATACCAATATCACTATCTACATTATTTGAAAGCGAAAAGGGTCAGTCGTCTCTCATATATTTTGTAAGGGCGACTGGACTAATAAATGACTTGTAATCCAAAAGTAAAGCAAAGATAATCGGCCTCTTTGAAATTGAACGGTTGTTATCTATAGCACATGTTATCTCAACGACCTCGATTATAACTTTTAATCGTTAATACTTTTAAATAAGTTAAGGCTTCCTCTCGCTAGGAGTACAAGTGTGAGAAAGTTCAATGGGGGTGGGGCGTGGAGGCCTAGCATGGGAGATGCGTACTAAGATAAACACAATAGAAACGCTGTTTAACTTTTAAACAGCGTTTTTACAGTGAGGGGTAAGATAGTCACGTAACAGAAGTGTATACGAGAAACAAGATGGGTTTAATGTCCCGACTAAAATAATTTATTGATAGAAAATTTAAAAATCAATAAGCGTTAATGAGTAAACATTAAATTTATAACTAAAAAACTAACAATTTCTATAAGTTGGTAGGATTTAAGGTAGGGTTAAAGCGTTTATTTAAAAAAATACAAAAAAAAATACAAAATACAAAATACAAAATACAAAAATATTAGTTTAAGTTACTAACAATCTCCATCTCCCTCTCTCCCTTAACCTTTAACAAAGACTTCCAATGAACTCCTATAGCAAGTTTTGAATTTAATCTAAAATGACGATAATGATACTTATGTAACAAAAGTGTACACTTTTCGCCAAGGCCAAAAAGCCAATCAAATTCTGCTCTATTACAGGCACAAAACGCCAGCCAAATTTGCCATCTAAGCAGGCACAAAATTACCTCATCAAATTGCTCTCCTCAAGGGAACCAAAAAGCCACCAAAATTTACGACCTCCCCGGGCAAAATTCATAATAATCAATATTGATCTTCCTGGGCAATTACGCTCCAAACATAATTTTGCTTACTAGCGTCACGACGTGACGGCAGATGTTAAAATGTGAAATAAACATATTCAGTGGGGGTTTGCAAAAGTCTCTCACAGTTTTTCCAGAGTAATTTTGGTCACAATCTCTGTTTTTTTCTCCTGGATTGACTTGTCGCAACAAGATAATGAAAATTGATTTGAAAAATAATATTACCATATAAGACCCATAAATAACTCTTATTATAACACCATGATAATAGATGGTGCATGAAAATAACACCATGAAAACATAAATGGTGCATCAAAATTAATATAACACCATGTTTTCATAAATGGTGCATAAATATCAAAAGCTGGCACAAAAGCCAATCAAAATTCATTTTTCAGGCATTAAAGCCAAATAAAAATTTAAGTTATTAGCTGGCACAAATAGTCAAATTGACTTACGTGCCAATAAAAATAAAATAATAGATAGATAGATCTCGTCACTTCGACGCTGGCGGAGGTCGGAGTCGGACGAAGAACTCCCTGCGCTCCTCTCCAACTGGGCTGAATCAAGAAAAGGTTTGGAAATGAACATTGCTCGCTTAATTTCTACTATTGCAAATACAATTCTGGATAATTGGTGACGGTGTTAAAGGTGATAACATGTAAGAGATGCTGAATGTATAATTAAATTATGACCGTTGTCATAAACCAAATGTAATCATCGTCTCCAACCTGTGTGATCTATGGAATCCCTATTGACTTCTACAGTATAAGCCTTCCCATAGAGATTATACAGCTCCAATAGAAATCCCCTGTAATTCTATATTTCACCTGTTCACACTACCTCTCAACACTCCACCCCCATATATTTTGGGAAAACGGAACACGCCCGGGTCTCTACATAACGCCATACGGAAACCGCTCGCATTAAGGATGGCTAGCAATTCATCAACAGATGAAGGTGATAGAGGCAAGGAACAGGCCGGCCCCCCAGCATCTAGGACCCGATCCAAGACGGAGGGCCGCCACAGTATATTCATGAAGACATGCAGAGGCCCGTCTCATCAGAACAATGAAAGTGCTTAAAATATCAAAAATCTATCATTTCTTATCCGGTTTCAATGACATTGTCAGTATTTTAATTGTCTCATTTTACTTTTTCTATTCAAATCATATTATATCCAAGCCTAGAGTACCCCCTCTAAGCTTCCTTTCTTAGGCACGTCAACCCACATGAAATAATAATATTTGTTGACAACGAAACTACATAATTTTTATCATGTCATCTCTGCCTTCCAGAAGGTGTACGTTGTTCATTGAATCACATGGATCCTTTTAATTTATACAGTCTTTTATATATCTATATGATACACTGAAATATGAAGAGTTAATGGACGAGGTGTAATGTTTAATACTTAATTCTTATATTGCCCCCTTTCCTGTCCAAACGACGGTGTAATATTCGCAACAATCACCCTCATGAACATTTGGTATTTGCATACTATACCAGCATGCTGACAATCACCATGTAGAAGCATGCTCATTATAACTGTAACGTTAAATATTTTTAAAATGATATGTTATTTTTCCTGTTTAACCATCCTTGTGATCCCATACAGAGTGTTGTGCATATGAAGAGTTTAGTTACAAAAGGGGTTAGGTCCACTATGGACCATTTCGAGTAAAAACCATGTTTTTTATTCTCACTTATGTAATGTTAAGTTGGTGGAATGACACTGTATATCACTGAGATGGACACGTGACTGATTGAACTCTCAAATAACAAGTTTATTAACAACAACTCGGAGCCGTAGTTCTTACATCTCGGTTACATGTAGCGTTGCCTAGCAACCCATAGCAACCACTTAGCAACCACGCGCATGCGTAAACATATATCATAACATGACAACTTGGTGCAATATTCTTATGAGAAACTAAATTATCATGATGTACTGCTCTATCACGTGAACATAAAATTGGGTATAAAAGAAATCTACCTGCCTTCAATTTTTTTCTATATATTCTTTTAAAAATCATAATTGTGGACCTACCCTCTTTTGCAACTAAACTGAAATGAATCCAATCTATTTTGACTAAAGAAGTGATTGTTTCATTGCCACTTTTATTCACGTTTTCATGAAAATTTCAAATTTTCTTTGTTTTCATTAGAGCAACAAAAAATTTAGAGGTTTTGAGACAGAAAACAATAAAATTTATGAAAAATGGACCTAACCCCTTTTGACAAATGAGCTCTTCAGAAGAGTTTGTTTGCATAAGGGGTTAGGTCCACTCCAAATAAAAAAATCATTTTTTAAATTCTTCCATATTGCAATATTCTTATGCGAAACTAAATTTTAATGATACCCTACCATGATAACATAAAATTGGTTATAAAAGAAATCTACCTGTCTTCATCTTTTTCATGATATTCTTTTCCCCCAAAAAAATCTGTATGGACCTAACCCCTTTTGAAAAAAAGTGTAATTTTTCTTTGCCATTTTAGTTCGATTTTTAATAGGAATTTCAACTTTTCTTTGGTATCATCTTATAGAGCTACTAAAAATCTACACATTGAGACATAAAAATCAAATTTGATGAAAAATGGACCTAACCCATTTTCCAAGTGAGCTCTTCATATACATCGGAAGTGATCGACGGAAATATGCAAATAAATGTTCAAGTTGATCTAGGGACTGATACAGGATGTAAAACTGCATGTTCAAAACTTGTAGATTATATTCACATTCGTCCACAAAGTGAACAGAGACAGAGGGTGTGAACTTGAAATTATCGGTAAGTTTTGATAATTAGGAATACCCTAATCCGTATTTTCTTCTCATTTTTCCGTATTGATAAACTGGAGAACATGTAAGCTAATACTACATAATCCTGAATCATTTCATATGAATTTATAGGCCTACTTTATTAACACTTGGGATACGAGAAATTTCCTAGTCAATAGAAAATCGAATCTAAACATAATCTTGCTGTAGCCTATAACATTGACACTATAAATGTTAGAGGTGAGAGAATTCAAAATATAAGTATGATAAGAGATGAAGAAGGACAATTTTATTAGGACTCGAACATTTGTTAATAGAGATAATGAGGGTGACTTTTGCATGTGGTAAACGAATGTGGTGAAAGAAATAATTTTCGTTCTCGCTGATGTATGACTTTCTGTGATAATACAGCACCCCCCCCATGGTTATGCACGTGATCAGTAAATTACAAAGAAACATGTTTGAAAGTCTCCGTTTCTTTTAATTTTTCGTTGTTCTTCCTTAATTGGAACCATAGTAGAATATAAAGTTCACTATCAAACCGTATTCACAAAAACAAATAAACGTTGTTTCTGTCTTTTCAATATGAGACACTACACTCAAAGCAAAATATACAAAATTAGAAGAGATGTATTGTGTATCAACATGTTTATTGTAAACTGATGTTTCATACATATTTTGCCCATGCAACCAGCTAACTGTGACACCTCATCCCTCTCTTTCCTCTCTCTCTTTCTTTCTTGTATCACTATAATCAATATGTAAAAGAGAGAGCTCTGGGGCTAGGCCCACCCCAAAAGTTCAAGCACCAAGATAAAATTGAGAAAGAGAAAGAAAGGAAAGGAAGAGGTGTGAATTATATACACATATTTTTTCTTAATTTTCTTATTTTCTTATTATTTTTTATCTATCAGAAAATAAGCTATCCTCTTTTGCTCCCTTTCTTTACTCCGTTTAATGACCTTTTTATCTTTTGGACAATGTTTGGCCCCCTCATTTTGTTGTTGGTTCATCACCGCATTGGCACAAGGCTTTTATATTTGACAAAAGTTTCTGAAACTGTGATCAAAAAAACAATTTTTGTTCTAATATCATTCAGACTAAAAATATTCCTTCTGGATAAAAATGAAGGGAAATTATAAAACTAATCAGCATTTGTAATAATTATCTACTGTATTATCATAATAGTACAAAACAATTGAATCATATTGGATGGTTCAGAACGGAATATCAGAGATATTTCAATAGTTTTGTATAGTAGCCTGTATGGTATGCGGAGGATATCAGTCCTTGGTTCAATATGCTGTCATATTAAACAGACAACTGATTCAGACAAAAATACACATTAAAAATGCATCGCTAAAACCATGGACCGTAGTAGGTTCCATGCTAAAACACTCTGTAGATTACAATCCTTGATATCAGTATTAATGATATATGACCAGTATTGTCAAAGACATGGTCAGTTATTAAATGTTATTTTCATCTACGTTATTATCATTCTTATTATAGTTATGGTGACTTTGATTTTTCGTTATCATAATCAAAATTATTACCATAAATGGTGACAATTATAATAATAATAATAAAGTAGGTGGCCCTAATGGTACTATTATTATGGTAATATTCACCATCAACGTTATCTAACATACACAATGATAAAACATTTAAGTTTCATGCAGAAAAGTCTATAGAAAGTACAAATAAAAAAGGCTTTGAAAATGCCTTGAAATTTCAAGGCTCAAAATCCTCAAGGCCTGAAAGTCCAAGGCCAAGGCATCGAACAAGTTGGCCTTAAGGCGCTTGAAGGCCATGGTCGAGCATCAAGGCACTACAACAATGGTTCTTGATTACAAAAAATGCTTTTAAACTTTCCAAATTTTAGGTCAGGATGTCAATTTTCAGCTTCGTTTTTTGCTCGCTTCAATAATGTTTAGATGTCTGTTTACCCATCCCAGTTTAAAAGTCGAAAAAAAAAAAATCACAGCTCTCTCTCTTCTCGCTCGTATCAGAAGGTTAGTAAGAAAGCTACTTTGCTAATATTTAAACAAAATGCTAAAAATTCCGAATTTAACAATCGGAAAATTTTTTGATCATCGCGTCACGTAATCAAATGTCCAAGATTTAGTGTCGATCTTTGTATGTTGGTAATTCTCTTATTGATGCAAAGCCCAGTGTACGGAACCTTGGTGTTCAATTTAATTCTGAAATGTCATTGGCTTCCCATGTGAATTTGACATGTAGAAATGTGTATTTTCAAATTCATAATATTAATAGTATTAGAAAATCCATGTCCACAAATGTAACTTTATCTGTTTTACATTCATACATTATTTCTCGTTTAGACTATGGCAATGCGCTGTTGTTCAACGCTAACAACGATCAGATCCGCAAGCTTCAAAGAGTGCAAAATGCCGCTGCCCGATTTCTTAGTAAAACTTCTGAAAGAACTTCACTGGTTGCCTGTGGTGGAGAGAATAAAATTCAAGATTTTGTTGCTTACATGGGACGATTATAAATGGTTGTGCTCCTCATTATCTTAACGATCTTATCTCTGAATATGTACCCTCTAGAAATTTAAGATCTTCAGGGACCGGGTTGTTGACAACTCGTAGAATCAAATGCTCATTTGGTGAAAAAGCTTTTGCTCATTGTGCTCCAACTTTGTGGAATGCACTCTCATCAACAATACGCGATGCCAAATCTATAGAGTCATTCAAAGCCAACCTTAAAAAACATAGATCTATTCTCATCATATTTCAAATAACACCCCCTTCTGTTTAATAATTCCCTCTTCGCCTCTGAATAGGAAACTAGATAGAAGGCGCACTCTAAATGCTATTAAAATAAAAATGTTCAGCTTGCGATTTGCGCTCGTATAGAACGTGTCAATAGATAGCTATCGTCTTAAGGATTACAAAACTTAATTTCAAATGTTTAGTCTGAAAATGAAAATTTCAAGCTTATGCTTCGCCCTCGCATTAATATTGTTTAAATAAATAATATCATGTTTTTGTTTGCAAAATTACTTATTGCTCACATTGATTGGTAGGATATGTATTCTTCTCATGTGTTACATGGAAACATTCATTAACAGGTAGCTTTTCAGATCATTATAGTAACATTTTCAACTCCCGCTCGCAATATCCTCTACATTAGCCACTGTAAAACTGTTATTATTAACTCCCTTTTTAGATTAGTGTATTGAAATTTTGGCTCGCGCTTCGCGCTCCCATAAATTATTTAGTTACATACCCATATTGTTAATGATAATTTAACAACTGCTCAGAATATATCACTATACATGAAATATAAAAAAAAAATAGCTCGCGCTTTGTGCTCGCGTTATTTCTTAATGCCTTATCCTGCTATCTTGTGTGGAACACCAAATCTGAAATGAATTAAAACTTCAGTCTTTCGAGAGGAATACCCCTAAAAATTAGCTCTTGGCAGCTAATCGGAATAAAAATATATTTGTTTCTGCCGATCATTATTATTGTAAGATAATGTGTTCTTTCCCCGGATAACAAAAAATTATTATTACATACGCATATTGTTCATGAACAAAAAAAAACCAACTGCTCAGAATATCAAAGTTTATATCACTATACATGAAATATTAAAAAAAAAATAGCTCGCGCTTTGTGCTCGCGTTATTTCTTAATGCCTTATTCTACTATCTTGTGTGGACGCACAAACCTGAGATGTAGTTAAAACTTCGGTCTTTTGAGAGAAATACCCCTAAAAATTAGATCATGGCAGCTAATCGGAATAAAAATATATTTGTTTCTGCCGATCATTATTATTGTAAGATATGTGTTCTTTTCCCCGGATAACAAAAAATTATTAAGCTCTTGCTTTAGCTTTAGATTCCCATCATCCATTAGTGAGATAATTATATCCTCTCAACAATTTTTATGCCTCTTAAAAAGTGTTCAAAGGTTTCCACTTTTGGTCACTATAATAAAATTTTCACCTTGCGCTTTGGACTCGCATCAATCATAAAATTAAGATACACAAATTGTTCTTTATTTTAAAAACGTGCTTAAACTTTTCAATTTTCAGATGGGAATATGAAAATATCCCAGCTCGCACCCCAAGTTTGTATGGCTTAATTAATCATGCTTAAAAAATTCAATTTTCAGTATAGATAAAAAAAAGAAAAATCAGCTCGCACTTGGCACTCGCATCAATTTTTTTATTATAAAGGCATCTTATCTTGAATGATTATACGCGACCACAAAGCGTGAGCTGCATTTATTTTTTATTCTAACCTGAAAAACGAAAATGATCTTTTTCATATTATTATAGAAAATTTCAGCTCGCACTTCGCGCTCACATTTTTTGTATTTATCCCTTGTTAGACACCTTACCGTGTTTTTGAGAATAAATCTCATAATTTATTTAACTTCGGACGGTTTCTACAAAACATATTTATTTTGGTGCCCCCTACAAATGTTCAAGCAGCCCCCCCCCCTCCCAGCTGAATTAAGTCTCAGATACGCCATTGCCTTTAAGATAACATTAATTCCAAGGGATGTTATCAATAATATTTCTAACCTCCCGCTTACACAATTCTAGGCCTACTCTGATTAAAAAATACATGAAATTGAAACCCCCAAATACTTAAAACACAAATCACTCGCGCTTTGCGCTCGCATTAATTCTTTTTGAAGAAAAAGTGACATTACATATATTATATATATGTGGATTTATTTCCTTCATGAAAATATGATTAGAAATAGTGGTCTTCAAATGCCGTGTTTTATGTGACTAGGAAATAAAATAATTCAACACGCATTTAAAGCACTTTTCTTGCTCGGCGGGGAGGGAGGAGGCGTATTTTTTTCTCTCTAAAATGGCACCAAAATCAGGTCAGGTTTCTGCCCCTCCCTATACGAAATCCCAGATCTTATTATCATTATTCTATACATGAGGAATTTCGTATATCATTTTTTACAATGAAAAGAGCCTTTAGACTTTTTTCTCTTCGAACATTTAAATTTCGCTGTAACTTATGCTCACTGCATGTACTAAATTTGTGCCCTAAACATACTAGACATCTTTTTGACGTTGTTTGTCGTTTTCTCTACGCACTATCATAATCTATTTCCAAAATTCTTTGCAATTTGAGCACTGATCGACGTTTATCATGAGCTAAAAATAAAAACCATACCACCTAATATGTTTATACACTGCACCTCTTCGTGTATTCGTGTTTAATAATACATTATACAAGGATCTCAATTCAACTAAAGGAAAAAAAAAAGTATTAAATTAAGTGTTGTTTTATCGGTTCACAAAACAACGCAAGAAAAATTAAGATTAAATCTGAGAACACTTTCACTGTAAAGGTTTCTGAGAAAGCGAGAGAATGTTTAATATACCCTCGTAATTTTTTGATCAAATGTTTCTTGAGTTCATTTTAACTTTTCTTGCGTTTTTTTTTTATTTTTTTTTTTTAGGTAGGCTACTGTCCCTATTTTATCTTCGTCATGGCGTCTAAGTTCCCAAAAAAGAAGGGTGGAGAGGACGAGCTTCGTACAAGGAAAGGTCATGACATGAAATGGTCATGTGACAAGCATGGTGAGCCAATCAAATTTTACTGTAAGAAACACAAAATTCCTATTTGTCATCCATGCGCTACCAAAGATCACAGTCAAAAACCATAGCAGCTAGACGACATCGAGGATGTCATCTTCGAAAGGAGGAGACAGCTAGATGAAAAACGGCCAAAAATACAGGAACTTCAGAAACAATTGGACGCCCTCAATGGGAAAATAAAGACTGTGTCAACGTCTGGAAGTACTCATCTTCGGAAAATTAACAACAACATTCAAGATTCATATCACGACAAGATCGAATCTGTTGGAGAAAAGGAGAACAGGATGATTAGGGTTATTAACGAGGAGACAGATGAGGAAATAAGACTCGTAAATGAGAAGAGAGAAAAACGGATCAAGGATTGCAACACCGAGAGAGAAAATGAGCGACAAATCATCAAAGACAAAAAAGCAAAACTTTTATCAGATGCAAAGAAAATCAGCGAAGTTGTTTCTAAGAAGATCAAAGATCTTGCTAATAAGAATCAGCATGTAATAAACACTGTAAAGAACATTGAATCAACCATCAAACGTATAAACCAACATGATGAAACATTGGTGAATGAAGCTCCTCAAGTACTTGCATCTATTAATGAAAATTTAAGTTTGAATGTTCATCAAGATGTTAGCGACTGTCTTGACCGAATACAGAATGAAGTTGAGAGAGTGAAGTTTGTAGAGGGGGAAGTAGGTGGAGAATACTATGGTAAAATTGATGGATATATCGGTAAATGGGAAATTGTCAAGTCAATCCACATTCCATCGGTTGTTAATTACCCGTTGGTGCATGGTTTAGTCAGTGATGATGAGATATGTGTTCAGGACACAGATAACAATGCCATGTATATTACAAACATCAACACTCAACACACAGAGAAAGTCATTGATGGAGGTGTGTTTATTACATCATGTGCGCCCATAGACAGTAACGTAATAGTATGTGGTAAGGAGAGAGATGATTTCACGGGTGACAGGTTGGATGGATGCATCACTCTCTATGACAGACAATGGAAGGTGATTAGAGACATCAGCATACCAAGGAATGGAGACGATCGTGTGTATGTTGATGTTGACAGGGATGGGATGATCATCGCTGCTCAGTGGGATCAGTCTAATATCTACGTCATCAATCCTGCTGATGATAAGATAGTAAACACTATTACGATGCAGGGTAAGAAGGTGTGGGATGGGATACAAGCCTTGTCATCAGGTGATATCGTTGTGAAGACAGATCATTATGAATACACTGTCATCTCACGATCAGAAGAACGGAAGGCTGTCATACACTGTGATGAGTGGGACTGGTGGTCACCAACGAACGTAGAGGGCAGCAACACACAAGCGTGTTGCTCTAAGGAAGGTCAACTCAATACGCGCATGCAGCTGAGGTACGCGCATATTTTATCATTTATGCCAACGAAATCATACGCCGATCAAATACAACAACAAATTAGTAGCGATCACGAAAACAATATGAAAGAATATGACTACAACGATATCAAAGATAACATTAAAAAATTATGTTGGACAATATACATACATTTAAAAACATACGTTGATATTTAAAACTTTACAAATATAAGTTTTAGAAACTAAATCATTACCAAATCGGTGATTGTTGTTATCAGCGATTTCACCAGACGGCTGTATTAGGTGATTTGCGTCGAGACGATTTTGTGACCACTCGCAAAGCATTTCGGGATTGAATATGACCACCTTATTTTCTCTGAGCTCTTCGCTGAACCCATCATCACAGTGCAGCTGCAGCGCAGCGCGCAGCCAATGCAATGCATCCGATGCGTGGGTTGTTTTTTTCACCGTCCATGCCATGGTCTCGGACTCGGAGTTGAAATTTAGACCCGGATTTCGGGGATACAGCGCCTTTATTTCAGATTTATAGACTTAAAAGTCAAATGACATTTAAAATTTGAAATCTAACCTTGAACAATCATCGTTGATAAACATCAGCCCTGAAGCAATTGCACTTCAATTCAGACTAGGCAAATTGGACGTCATTGTCTATGTTGCTAGAAGGTCTATGACGAGTCGCCTGAAGCCCCAGCGCATCATCAACGTCACTAGCTAGCTGCGCGACCGGCCCAGACTCGGCGCACCCAGGCCAGAAAAATGACCTCGATTATTACGGTGGTTGTCTATGCATTTATTAGTGGTGCAGCGAAATTCAGCAGAAGAAAATAAGAGATATGAGGTATCCTCGTCATAGACTTAATATTCCAAAATGAGGAAAAATGTCAAAATCATGATTATTTAAGCTAAATATTTTCTTTAAAAATAAAAGTAATATCTTTAATATTTATACCCAGAATAACCGATCTAATAATTGTTCATTAAAAAATATTTGAAATTAACAAATGAAAAAAAATCAACTCGACTAATTTCTCAAAACCCCACCTTATTTTTTAAAGTGGTCACAAAATTCGAGCGGAGTTGACCTTCCTTAGAGCAACACGCTTGTGTGTTGCTGCCCTCTACGTTCGTTGGTGGTCACAGTGCCGCGTTGACAAACTGACAGACACACTCTACATCGCGTACTGGGATGGAGCGCGTAATACCATCGCAGTTGATCAGGTGTCACGTGATGGTATCATCCAGGCAAGGAGGATCGTGGAATACGTGAAATCAGATCGCTTTCACTGGTTCAGCCCTTGTCTTGTTACTCCTTCTGGTAACCTTGTAGGATGTGATGGGGACAAACTTCATCTTTACAAGAAGACATTAATCTTGTGAATCATCCACACTATAAATAATAACTTGTGACATTTTGTAAGAAAAAAAAATAGATCACTGATTGCATTGTTTGTGCTTGATTTCATTGTGTTTCCAATCCACTCTTTGTGTTGATTTTATCGTGAGAAACAAAAGAAGAAAATGTTGTAATTAAAACATTGATGGATATTACGAATGTTAAGTAACAAGAATTTAAACCTCATAAATATCGATGTTTGATATAAAATTATCCTTATTCATTCATATGATAATGGACTTGAGGAGAATAGACATAATTTACCCCCCCCCCCCCCCGGCCTATAAATCCGCTCGAAATCAGTTTAATATGCTTCCTAATCATTTGTATGATGGGGTGTCCAAACTTCGCGCACTTTTCAAAAATATTCATCAGGCTTAATTTTGTTCACAAAATATTCATAATTTATACAAAACCAATTCAAGAAATAGTTACCACATTGACGGCAAGATCGTGAACTATAAAATCATGGACGAAAATGTAAAGTAGGTCAAGGGGTTTCGCCGGTATCGCGATCTCAAAATTCTATTCCGATCGGCGAATGCGGGCTGTGCTGGAAAACCGTTCAGAAAAAAGTGACCTAACTTCGCGCACCAAAGCTTTTGTGGAGATTTAAACAAAAACTCAAGTTCAAAAAGTGAAAAATTAAATCAGATTGATGGCAAAATGCTATGGAATCGGTTAGTACCACATTTAACTCACATTTTTGATGATTTCTGCTCAGGGCCGTAGCCAGAAGCATTTTGTTGGGGGGGTGTACCAGCTAAATTTGCCAACTAAATTTGGCGTGACAGCGCCAACGTGAGTACAGGGGGAGTCTGATGGGGGATGCGCCCCCCCTCAATAATCTCATGCTAAAAGATTTTGAATTTTTAGAATTGAATTGGTGGCATTTGGTGAATACTTTAAGGTAAATTATACAAAGATATACAAAGATATTTGCACTTTAAAAATAAAGGCTAGTGTGCCGTAGTTGCTAACTTGCAGTATAATGATATACCCTATGCATTAATAATATAAAAATCAAAGATTTGTTAATTTTTAATTGACCTTCTGTGCAAGATGTCTCAACTTAAATTACAAGAGTGCTACTGCTAACAGTGACGTACCGTGGGTCACGGCATTGGGGGGGGGGGGGCACCAGCAAAAATTTAGAGTCATTAAGTGGGCGCGCGAAGCGCGCTCAATTGCCAGGTATGCTGACCTGATAGACGGAGACGTTTTAAGGACTGTGGCATTAAACGGATATGTATCTTAGTGATCAAATAATGCGAGCGCGAAGCGCGAGCTGAAAATGTTTGATATTCAGTCCTAAAAAGGGACATTATAAGCAAAGTTTTGTAATCATGATACGTACCTGTCTTACAAAATAAACAATGCGAGCGCGAAGCGCGAGCTGAAATTTTTTGTATAACTTAACCCTAAAAAGGGACATTTTCAGGACTATCTTTTGGAATTTATGAAGTGCGTACGTATCTCATCATAGTCATCTAATGCGAGCGCCAAGCGCTTGCTGATTTTGTTAGAATTACACTGGCACATGAAGCACTTTTTTGTGGTCATTGTAATCATGAACATGATACGTATTTCACTAATGAAATATTGCGGGCGAGAAGCGCGAGCTGACAATTTTTGAAATTCAGACTTGAAGAGGGGCATTCTATGGCTTGTTTGTAGGAATTTACTATTTCACTAATTAAGTGATGCGAGCGCGAAGCGCGAGCTGAAAATTTGTTATAATTAGATCAGAAAAAGGAACATTTTAAGGACTGTCTTTAGAAATTCGTGCACTGCAAAAACGCCGGTGTTGGTTTAACACCAGCCCGGTATCTATATCGGTCCACACCAATGCGAACGTAAGCACTGACTGGATATGTTTAATTAAGGCCTTAAAAGGGGGCAATCACTTTAAGTATATAGTCATGAAAAAAGCATATGTCACTACATAAAACAATGATGATAACTTGAAGTGTGAGGAGATAGTTTTTTGCATAATCTTTATGGACTTAAAATACAACAGGACTATATGTCTCATTAGTCAGACAATGCGAGCACCAGGAATGATGCAACCCCAACCTGCCCCCATCCCCATCCTAAGCACCTTCTGACACCATAAATTAAAAAAAAAAAGTTTAGTAAAAATAACTTAGAACATTTTTGTGTTTTTTGCCAACTGCAAACTTGTAGACAAGTCTACAAGTTGTAGACTTGTCTTCATCAATTTGCCAACTGCAGAGTTACCAGTTTTTTAAGTCTTGTGTTCTGTTCTTTTCAGATCTGAAACGGGGCAGTACTTGTACATCACTTTGCTGACTGGTAGAGCGTATAGTGTTCTGCCACTTTAATAGGCCCACTTTATAATTTGCCAACTATACTTTGGCTTTGATTATTCAACTTAAACCTTGGAAATTCATCCCACCCAATATTTATGTACCTAGTCTTGCCTCTAATTATACAAAACTAATGTGTTTGTTAAATCGTCAATAATTGTGGTATAATTTGCAAACTAACAAGGTTGTTCATATTGGGGGAGGACCGGGGGCTTACTTTGTGTGTTATTATAGCTCCATCTGTTTTGTACTTAGTATTTTGCTGACTAGTAGGGCTCTAAGCCTGGCTACATGGACTTGGATTTGCCAATTGGTTGTCTTTACTCTAAAAGTCGTAACCTTCTTCAAAGTTAGTACCCCTATTTTCCTTTTCTTTCTTTCTTTCTTTCTTTCTTTCTTTCTTTCTTTCTTTCTTTCTTTCTTTCTTTCTTTCTTTCTTTCTTTCTTTCTTTCTTTCTTTCTTTCTTTCTTTCTTTCTTTCTTTCTTTCTTTCTTTCTTTCTTTCTTTCTTTCTTTCTTTCTTTCTTTCTTTCTTTTTCTCCCCTATCCTCCATTTTGCCAACTGGTACATGATTATGCCGACTGCCACGAATGTTGGGGGGGGGTGTCGCACCCCCCCCCCCATACCCCCCCTCTAGCTACGGCCCTGTTTCTGCTTGCAAAATGGTGATATCGTGATGCTTGTGATTTCTTCAAAACGGGCGCTAGCGGTGACAAATTTGCCGATCTTTTGCCAATATTTTCATGAATACTGAACTCATCCTAAAGAAATTTTCATTATACTGTAATTTTAGGTCGCTTTTCACGTTGATGATGTCAGATTTTAAGGATATTGGCTAGTTTTTGAGATAAGGACCGTCCGCGAAGTATGGACACGCGCGAAGTTTGGACACACTGCCATACACATATGGTCAATCCTTATATATATATGTTCATTCAGAACTCTTTAAATTAGGTATTCTAATAACTTGTTAAACCGTCCTTATTTTCTTTCATTTGTACATGTCATATCACACCTGATCCACTAATGTTACTTGTTGTCTATATCAGTTAATGAAGTTATCTTTATGCCATCATCATACCACATTGTCTACATGATCAGGATATAAGTATCTAAAGAGTCGATTGATTTGATAACATTCGGTAGAAATGATAACAATTGGTAGAAATGATAACATTCGGTGGAAATGATAACATTCGTTAGAAATGATAACAATTGGTAGAAATGATAACAATTGGTAGAAATGATAACATTCGGTGGAAATGATAACATTCGTTAGAAATGATAACAATTGGTAGAAATGATAACAATTGGTAGAAATGATAGCATTTGGTAGAAATGATAACATTCGTTAGAAATGATAACAATTGGTAGAAATGATAACAGTTGGTAGAAACGATAACATTCGGTGAAAATGATAGCATTCGGTAGAACTGACAACATTCCGTAAAAATGATTACATTCTGTAAATATGATAACATTCTGTAGAAATGATGACATTGCGTAGAAATGTTTTAACATTCAAAGAAATGGCAGCATTCAGTAGAAATGACAGCAATATTTGCTAGACATTCTAGAAATTATAACATTCGGTAGCAAAATATGATGTTATTTTGCGCCCTCTACATTCATCATACATCACTCGTAAGGTAAATTTGATTACATCATCTTATTATTTTCCCTGTCGGCCAATGGTATAACAATTTAAGAACCTGCCTTAATGGATATTAAAATCCTTAACATTCAGTAACACACACGATGTACATTGATAAGACATGTTCATATTTTCCTATTAGTCAGAATTCGACATGACGAATATTTTGCGTTTGTGATTCAATAAGCCCTGTGGCCCAATGGATAAGGCATCTGACTACGAATAAGAATGTTTTATCATAATGTGTATTGTTAGCGATAGTGATAATATTAGATAATACACTATATGTAATTGTGTACATTCTAAACTCGTGTTTAAAGGTCAAGTCCACCTCAGAAAATTTTTGATTTGAATCAATAGAGAAAAATGAGATAAGCACAATGCTAAAAATTTCATCAAAATCGGATGTAAAATAAGAAAGTTATGACATTTCAAAGTTTCGCTTATTTTTAACAAAATAGTTATATGAACGAGCCAGTGACATCCAAATTAGAGAGTCGATGATGTCACTCACTCATTATTTCTTTTGTTTTTTATTGTTTGAATAATACAATATTTCAATTTTTACGAATTTGACGATTAGGACCTCATTGCCTGAACCACAAAATGTTAAAATAATGGAATTTTACGTGTTCAGGGAGGAATAAAACTTCATTTCACATGACAATGACGAGAAAATCAAAATATTTCATATTTCATATAATAAAATACAAAAGAAATAGTGAGTGAGTGATGTCATCGGTTCCCTCATTTGCATACCGACCGGGATGCGCATATAACTGTTTTGTGAAATGAAGCGAAACTTTAAAATGTCATAACTTTCTTATTTTACATCCGATTTTTGATGAAATTTTCAGTGTTATGCTCGTTGAATTTTTCTCTTTTTATTCAAATCAAGTTTTTGTTGGGGTGGACTTGTCCTTTATGCGAATGGCACATGTTATGCTGTTGATAGTTATAATCAATCTTTCTACAAGACAGATATGAGATAGAATTCAGTGAACTATTTGATACTTTAATACTTTCATATCCCCCTCTCATATGTTTATACCCATCCTCTCTTATATTCATATTTCTCCTTTCTCTCTCTTCAACGTATATATTTTTTGCACGATCACCATTTTCTTCTCCATATAATTTTTATGTTTATAAAGTTTGGGGTAAAATTTATTTTTGATAATGATAATCATGTTGTCTAGATTCTAATCAGATTTATAGTAACAATCATCAATATCGTATAAATATCAGCTGTATTATTAATAATTATGTAGATTGTTCTTTCAACCATCGCTCATTATGTAATGTACGAAAGAGCCTTTGCTAAAAATATAAAAAAGCTTTGTATTATGTGTCGTAGTTCTTCAGTATTTCATGTGCAGATGATCAAAGTGTGTTTCATAAAAATGGACACTACACAAATATAATAAATTTATATTATCAGGTGCGTTATAGCTCACAATCATTTCATAGTTCATAGAGTGATATATGTTAGAAACGCTTTTAGATTTTAATATAAATATAAAAGGTATAAACTTTAATTCTTAAAATCTGTTTCGTTATCTCTTTTATAATCTCTTTATATGTGGTTCAAAGAATTCATTTTCTTGCTGGTAAATATACATGTATATAGGAAGTAGAGGCCTTGTTGATCAAAAAGAAGAGAATAGTCAAAACTTTACCATGTTCACTTTTATGAAAAAGATGCACTCTTAAAAATGTTGGGCAACATACGGTCCACACAACAATTGGTTAAAACTTTATCCAATTCTGGGTAGTTTTACACCAATACTGTGTAGTTTTCACCCAAAGCACACATTATTGGTGTAAAACTACCCAGAATTGGATAAAGTTTTAACCAATTGTTGTGTGGACCGTATGTTGCCCAACATTTTTAAGAGTGTGCTTATTAGAATGTCTCCATGTAAAGTATTTAGAACTTTAGTGGAGATTTTCATTGAAGAAAAAAGGGACTGTTTAGGATTGGTTATACAACTTTTGGCAGTAGCGGTGGAACCGATGATGTGATGAAGGTGGGGGTGATTTCAGTACATGTGCTTAAAACAGTGAACATGTAAATATTACTTTGATTAGAATAATAGAAAGTATATGTCTTACTTCTAATGAAATATATTTTTATTACACTTTGTGTGAATTACGAACACTTCTTGAATAGAAAAAACCCAATGTTTGTAGATGTATCATGGACTTTAATCTATACGAAATAATTCTAACCTACTTGGGAGCAGAAAATAGTCATGTGGAAATAGAAAGGAAATATCTTTACTATGGATGATAGTATTAATAAGTACATTTCAAGAAAGGTTTGTCAATGCAATATATAGTTGTATACAGATTACTGATCCAATTATCAACCGTTCTGAATAAATATCTAAGATTTTAAATTGGTTGGAATCTTTGCGGTGTGTATTTTGAAGTCATCATCATGGTTATGAGGAGGGTGTCTTTTAATGCACATATGATTATGTCATTTTGTAATCAAGTAATTTTGTCAGCATAAACGAAATTAAATGTCAAACCAAAAAAAAAAAAAAACACTCTACATCCAGTTCATATTTCTAATTTACAAATGAGTATATTTGACATGTAGGACTGATTAAAAATAATATATAGAACGATGGTGACAGACGAAGGAGAAAAGAATGAGATATATAGAAAGAGGGAGGGGTTGGCAAAGTGGTCGGGAGTGAGAGAAAAACAATGGAGAGACGAGGAAAGTAAGAACGGAGAGAGAGAGAAAAAAGATAAAAATAAAAGGATAAAGAGATGGAAAGGAGAGGGATAGAAAAAATGAGAGAGATGAAGAGAAAGATAGAAGAAGGAGAGAGAAAAAAAAATGGATAGACAGTGAGAATAAAGACTAGGAAAGATAGAGAGGGAGAGAGAAAAGTGGAGGAGTGAGGGGGAGAAATTGCGAGACAAGGGGATTAAAGATGGAATAAGAGAGAGAGGGGGGGGGGGGGTTTAAAGAACTACCGAGAGACAAGAAATGATAAAGAGAGATGGGGGATGGGGTGAATTTGTAATTGAGTTTGTATTGGAGTTTTCCTTTCTCATGAAACAAAGTATAACATTACAAAGTTGAATATATCACAAAATATGTCAATAATAGCAAGTCATAACAAAATTGAAGAAAGGGTGAATTTAAACTACGTAGATAGAATTGGCTTCGTCGAAATTAAGTAAAAGGAAACATAACGGAGGGGCTCGCCAAGAACGATTGAATTTAAGAGATAGGAAAAAAAAAAAAATCTGAGAGAAAAATGAGTGAGAGAGAGAGAGAGAGAAAAAAAAAAGAGGTAGAAAACAATCCAAACGCTTCTTACTTTTTGTATAACCAGGAAATGTAGTACGATTATATAATATTATATTATATTATATTAAATGTAACCATTATGATACTTCAATTTTTTCAAAGAACTACACCATTGTCATATCGAATTCATGTTCAATGCTTCAACAAAATAACACATCAAAACATAATATCACAATACAAGAAATACATTTGATTAAATACATGTGGGGATATGACATTTTCAGCCCACCTCATGAATATTCATCAAGAAATGCCTAGAACTGCCTAGTAATGGAAATCTTTAAAATTCAATAACTTCATTATTTGTTACCCGATTTTGATCAAATTTTCAGCATTTTGCTTTTTGAATTTTATTCTCTTTATTGAGATATAAACATCTCCAGCCTGGACCATCCCTTTAAATACGACCATAATGTTACTTCAGTGTATGCAAAGAACTACACCACTGTCATGACTGTCATATTGAATTTATGTTCAATGCTTCACCAAAGTAATATATCAAAATATAATAACACAATAAAAGAATAAAAGAAATACATTTAATTATAAGATTATACAGAATACAGAAGATTATGACAATGTCAATTAATGAAAGTGAAATATGTAAAATAACCTGCATAAAAAAACTGAGCTTGTTATGTCTGAAGGTTCCTAAATATAGTTGGGATGCTGTCTCTGTTTTCATGGTACTTCCTCAAGGGGGAAGGGGGCTTCAAGTATATCTAACAAAATATAATATATGCATAGACAAACCGAGCAACTCACCTGGTATATTAAATCACCCAATGAAAGTGATTTTCTACTTCATTAGATATTATTAGATATATTACACTCACATTGAATCACTTGATAAAGATGTGGTTTTGGACATTAAATCAGTTAAAATCAGAAGCTATATGCAATCTACATTTAAATTGAAATGAAACGATTAATTTTAAAAGTAAAGACAGAAAGGGAGAGGGAGGGTGAGAGCTGGCATTTTTTTTTCTGAAAAGTTGTAAAATTATTGATCGAATAAGATATTCATTGATCATTGTAAGTGTAAATACACATGTAAAACACGCTACAATATATTTTCTATCTTTCCCAAACCATGCCAACCAGGCTTATAACAATAGTGCTGGGTATATTGTTTTCAATTTTGACAGAATGATTACCAAGATGTTTAGAGAAAAATGCAAGCCACTGCACTGAGGCTGGACTTGACTCTCTTTTTTTTTTTTACAACATTGTTTGCTATATGAACGTTGAGGTTAAGAACAGTTGTTTAAAAGTTCAAACACGTTTTTAAAGTCTTAAACAACAGAGTTCGATTTTTAAAAATAAATCTAATATGCAATATAGGCGCATTGTGGTCTAGTGGTTCTGACTCTAAGGGTTCGAACCATAGCCATTGCGTGTTTTTTTCAGCAAGAAATTTATTCACACAGTGCCGCACTCAACCCAGGTGAGGTAAATGGGTACCCGGCAGGATTGATTCCTTAAATGCACTGAGCGCTGAAAGGCACCTTAAGCTAAAGCCGGGGTAACATCGATAGCAATGCGCCTCGAAATAAATTGTTTCTAGATAGATGGCGCTTTATGACGGACTATTTTTATTAATATTAATTTTATTATTATTATCATTATTATTATTATTATTGTTATCATTATTATTCAATAAATTAGACATGATGGTTGTTTAAACTGTACTGTATAGACAAATATCGTTGTATAAAAACTAAACAGCGCTTAATTATGGTTATAAAATGTTGTTCTTGAACAAGAAATATTAATTAGATCTGGAATATTCATTATGATTTAATACCGAACGAGAGTTACATAAATCAAACAGAAATGATTACCGAAAGAGTTCATGATGCACGGTTTATATGCAAATAAATATTCTAAGAAAATATGAGGAGAGGGGTTGGGGGGGGGGGGAAAGTTCCACCCCTCTCTTTGACAAGAATGCTTAACTGTATGTTTTGTACGCTAGACAAAACCATAAGTTTATTATTAGCGAAACTTCATAAATTGTCTTCTTTATGAATTTGCGATATATTCATTAGGAATTCACCCCAAAAGAAAAATAAAATCTTAACACAGTTCGCCTGTATATTATGTTTATAATATTACATTGCGTGTCAACAAACGCCGTTCTATTACGTTGATAATATTTTTCTGCGTGTCAACAGAGACGGTATGTGTTGATAATAATGTAACGGCTTCCACTGGAACGGTAACAAAAACGCGAAACAATAATAAATAAAAAGAGGGAAAATTCGATTTGATGGGTGTTTTATAAAGTTGTTCATAAGGTACGAATGACTTCATACGCAAGACTGGTACATGTTCTCAGTTGATAAAGTCAGCTACATATTGGCATCCGTTAACCAAAGAAAGTTTCACCAGTAGTATTACTTCATTCGTCATAACTCATGGGCAGCTTTATGAAAAACCCAATCGAGAGATTTTCACATTGACTTCTAACAAAGCATTGCCAAAACCTGCGACTTCCATTATTTAAAGCTATTCGGTTTAAAGTATGTACGTTTACATGTACGTTTTGCGGGTGATAACATTCTAACCTCCGTTAATAGCCGCTATAGAAAATTATATCACGGCAATTATAGATGATAGTAGAAATAAATAAGTGACACTGATTATGCACTTTGAACACTCCACAAGTTATTTTGTGCTTTTTTTAAACATAAATTTTACTAATATTATTATCATCATGTATCTATATATACGCTGAGAAAATGTAAATTTTCACATGTTTCTCAAATGTATGACAGACGTGAAATACATGTAGAGCAGAGGGGATTGGATATGACAGATAATGGTATTTTATTTAGTACAAAACTACACGACTAAGACCAGACTTTCTTTAAATCTTATTTAGCCGAGTCCGTTAGGAATTGATCATTTTCATGCAAACCATTACTCTTGTATTTGTGCTATTAAATGGATTTGATTTTTTTCGCTCGCATATGGTCTTAGTAATCATTTTGGAAGAGAAGGCACCTGTAAAAAGTGACAGGAACTTAAAGTTGGATTCTCGACCAAACTTGTAAAGTGTTTTAGTTACTTAATAAATCTTATTTTATATGGTAGTTTTCATTCACATTTTATGTTGTACCGTAAAAGGCAACATGAAAAAGCTAGCCGCTATGTTCTATTAGGATTCCAACCTTTGACACAATAAACACCATCATGGAGCGACTAATACAGATTTCAACAATTTTTTCAATACTCATTATTAAGAATCAAGAACCATTACTTTACATATATTTAGAAGCCTACAGTAATTTTCTACAGCCTCTGCTATTACATGTAAGTCATGTTCCCAACGTTTGTTACACACTCTAGTGTACCCTATAACATGTATAATAAATACTTAATTTGATCTTAGAATGCTATGTTTAAGAACATATTTCTGATATACCCATTGGCCATATCTTATTTATTGTAAATGTGTAACAAATAAATTCTGATTCAATTCAATACAACCTGTAGTATTTCTTCCGTTTCAGTTATTACTACACCAACCATTACTGTATGTCATTGCTATACTGTAAGCCACATTAAACTTGTAGTTGTATAAAATTGGATCGTAATAATATATAACATTGGGTATTTTATTTGATTTGTGCACTGACCCAGGATGTGGAAAATCCCCAATATGTTTTAAACCACATTGCGCGTCTACTACATTGAATTCGCATTCATTCACACAGTGTGCAGAGATTATTAGCTGAAAGAGCGTGTATACTTGAACTTATCGGTGAGTATGTAGCTTAATGTTTTATTTTTAGGATTAGAAAGAAAAATATGATATTTAAAAACTCCCCCGATTTACTGGGAAGTAAGGAAGCTATGAGCTTAGATAGAGAAATGGTTAACTAGGATGTATAAACACGATGAAAGGGACGCTCCTAGTTTTGTGCACCGCGTTGTGACGTCAGAAGTCAACTTGCCCGTTCATATCAATCCTCGACGCCTTGCAATGGGAACAATAAACTCGCATCAATTATGATCTCAGCATGTTCTTCTGTACATATGTGTTTGCCGTAAGTACACAAGGAAGTCTGAATTGATCGTAGATGTATACTATATGAAATAAATCTGTATGGAAAGATGAAAAGCCTGGTGTCAAGGTTAGGTGTATTAATTAAACGGATAAACATTACAAAGCAAAATCAGCCCTACAAAACACTAAGAATTTCATCGAAATCGGATAAAGAATAACGAAGTTTTAAAGCTTTGGATGATATCGAAGAAAAAATTCTATACCGCGCTATGCATGCCATTTTTATTATTTTGTTTACAGGGTAAATTATGGATATAACATGAACAAAAACTCAGTAATTAAAAAGATACTTACTAATGATACATAAAGATACTAATTAATTGCAACTTGCTAATTAAATGCAATAAAATGTTGTTAATTTTTATCTATCGCATTTAAAGTGCGTAATGAATAGATTCAGCTTTTGGAAAATTCCATTAATAGATAAATGGTTCCAGAACTTCAAAGGGTAACTGGGGATAGATTAATGGATAAATAAAAGGAAACATAACGGGGGGGGGGGGGGGGGGGCTTGCCAAGATATAAGAAAGGGCGATTAAAAAAAATGTAAGAGAGAAAGAGAGGAAAAGAGAACAATCCCAACACTTCTTTTTGTATAACCACAATTACATTATATTAAATTATATTAAGAGTGACCATATGCTACTTCAATGCATTCAAAGAACTACACCACTGTCATATTGAATTTATGTTTAATGCTTCAACAAACCATGTCAATCATAAAAATTCATAACAAAATTGAAGAAAGGGTGAATTTAAACTACGTAGATAGAACTGGCTTCGTCGAAATTAAGGTAAAACGAAACATAAGTGAGGGGCTTGCCAAGAACGAATGAATTTAAGAGATATAAAAAAAAACCATAGACAAGAGAGAGAGAGAAAGAGGGGGGGGGGGGAGAACAATCCGAACGCTACTTTTTTGTATCACCAGGAAATGTTGTACGATTAAATAATATCACATTATATTAAAGGAATGGTCCAGGCTGAAATATTCATGATAACTAAATAGAGTAAAATCCACAGAGAGCCAAATGCTGAAAATTTAATTAAAATCGGATAACAAATAAGGAAATTATAGAATTTTAAATTTTATCAATATTTTGTGAAAACAGTTATTTGCATAATATGTTCATAATTATTAATTAGGTGGGCTAGTGATGTCACGTCCCCACTTTCCTTTTTCTTACGTTATTACATGAAATCATAAATGTTTCATTTTTCATACATGTGCAAATGATGTGTATCCATTGTGATAAAATAGGTTACAGCAATTAATAATTAATGCACTCGATCAGTTGTCAATCCAATTGTTGTGGGCTCTTGGTAGAAAAAAATTGAATAAATCTAATTTTATATAATAAAATACAAAAGAACTAGTGAGATATGACTTCATCAGCCCACCTAATGAATATTAATAAAGACATGCCTAGAACTGTTTCACTGGAATAATAATGCAAATCTTTAAAATTCAATAACTTCGTTATTTCATACCCGATTTTCATCAAATTTTCAGCATTTTGCTTTTTGAATTTTATTATTTTTATTGACATATAAATATCTCCAGCCAGGACCATCCCTTTAAATGTGACCATTATGCTACTTCAGTGAATTCAAACAACTACACCACTATCATATTGAATTTATGTTCAATACTTCACCAAAATAATATATCAAAATATGATAACACAACACAAGAAATACATTTAATTATTAAATTATAAAGAATAAAGAAGATTATGACAATGTCAATTAATGAAAGTGAAATGTGAAGGAACCTGCATAAAAAGCAGAGCTTATAATGTCTGCTTGTTCCTAATATGTTATGGATGCTATTATCATGGTCAAGTTTATCTCACAAAAGACAATGTATGTACCGACATAGCATTCTTGGTTCCACACCCAAGAGGAAATAAAAGAAATTATAGGACACAACGTATAATGAAATGAATGGAAACAATGAATTTGCTGAATTTAATGGAAAATCTATCACATAATTAGAATTCAATTTCAATAGGCAATTTTTTTCCAGCTCCCTTTGCACGCTGGCGACTTTTAACAAATTTTCCACACATTGCTGTTTTGCCCCCCCCCCTCAAAAATTTTGGCTTATTACGCAATTGGGTTAAATAAATGTGTTGTGTAAAAGCTATATATGTATATGCCCGCGATTTGATTAAAATAGCGGCAATCTGCGAGGTTTAAATGGCTTTGATGTCAAGAAGTTCCGGGGGCTCCGCCCCGGATCCCAACTGCACAACACCGCGTATAGAAGGGTTGGGCCATTGTCCCAAAAAGTTCTACAAACAAGAACAAAAAAGGAGGAAAGAAAAGCAAAGGAAAAGTGTAGGATATGATTTTATTTACTGAATATATAGCTCAAAAGTAGATTCTCATGAAAAGGTGATTTTTTTCTAGCTCGCTCGCTTCGCTCGCTCGGGACTTATATAAAGCAGCTTTTAGAACATGTGCTATACTGCGCCCTTCGTTTTTTTTTACTCTTCACGCTACTGCCGCAAAGAATCCTGTTCACAGTGGCGTACAGACCACAAAAAAGGAATCTGAAGAGAGAAGAGTGAAATATATTGTTCTCTGGATATCATGTCAAAATCTATCACAAAATTTGATTTTTGTATTAAAAAGGTCAAAATTTTTGCTCGCTCGCAACTTCTTTTTAAAGATAAATTCTGCCCGATACACAATATCTGGCCTTCTCAAAATAGTCGCCTCATTACACCATTACGCCCGTTCATACCATGATATGACCGGGAATTTTTTTGCTCTTGCCCCCCCCCCCCCCCCTGGCCACCGACCTCTGTTACGCCGATGATCTCTCAAGCCTACATTACACACTCATTGAAGCACTTGATGAACATGTGGTTTCTGACATTAATTAGATCAGTTAAAATCAGAAGTCCCAGCAGTATAACATGAAGCTGGAATGAAACGATTGGTTCCATAGTTTCAATAAGCTAAAGACGCACCCCTTCACTGAAATCACATTATATTTGGATTAAAGAATAGAAATACACGTAGTATGATTTTTGTTTCCTTGCATAGAACAAGCATGCAACTAATTAGCTCATGAAATAGATTAGATGCCACTTTGTTAATTTATTATTCAGAATATGTCATATTCATGTTCTTTTCAAGCGAAACAAGTTTATTTTGTGAGGGAATTTCCGACATTCCTTTTCCCTTCAATTAACTTCAGGAGATCGAGGAATACCCTCCCCCCCCCCCATTGCCCAATTGACAAGAATACAGCACTGTGTTTTAGAAACATGCATGTCAGGTCAAAATATTTATGTGAAAAGAAGATCAAATGAAATATTTTTAAACTGATAATGTCGTCTTCCATTATAATCGTGGAGGTATTATGTCGGTTTTTTGTTTTTGGTAAGGCACCCGCCCCTTGGATATGACGAATAAGCTGGAGGTCTCGTGTTGAAATATAAAGGCCAACGCAAAGAGAAGGGTAAAACAGTGTTGTGGCCACATATCAAGATACTCAAAGCTACCCGTCACAGGATGACTTAATATGATAAGGGGGGGGGGGGGGTCGGGCTGAAAATAATATAGAGTGATAACCAGTTACCAAAATGCTGAAAATTTCATTAAGATATGATTAAAAAATATCGATGTTAGTCTATTTCAATGCATATACAGCTATAATTTTTTCTGAAAAAAAGTTATGTGCATGCCGTCATGAATATTCATTAGATGGGCTGATGACATCATGTCCAGGGACATAGGAACGATTATTTTAAATAGCGGGTGACGGGGTACTCGTTAAAAATAACAAACAAAACAAAAAAGAAAAAAAATAGTTAACTAGATGACGCCTGAGGGGATTTCGGTAAGAAAAAAATAAAACAACAATATTTGCTGCCAAATGTTCCTCCATTTGAATAATGTGTTTTTCTTGTCAACTTGATGGCAATGGAGTACTTCCTATGTGATAGCATACACAACACCCTCTGAAAATCATGAGGGGTGATTGAGCATTCACCCCAGTACCCCCGCTTCACACTTTATTAAAGGTCAAGTCCACCCCAGAAAAATGATGATTTGAATAAATAGAGAAAAATCAAACTAGCAAAATGCTGAAAATTTCATCAAAATCAGATGTGAAATTAGAAAGTTCTGAAATCTTAAAGTTTTGCTTATTTTTCACAAAACAGTGATATGCACAACTGAGTGACATGCAAATGAGACAGTCGATAATGTCCCTCACTCACTATTTCCTTTGTTTTTTTATTGTTTGAATTATACAATATTTCATTTTTTTCAGATTTGACAATAAGGACTAACTTGACTGAACTATATAGTATTAAACAATGCTAATTCCACATGTTCAGGGAGAAATTAATTGTTTGTTCACTTGACAATGAAAGGAAAATTAGAATATTTCATATAATAAAATACAAAAAAAGTAGTAAGTTGATGACATCATCAGTTTCCTCATTTGCATACCGACCAGTATGTACGTATAACTGTTTTGTGAAATTAAGCAAAATTTTGAAATGCCATAACTTTCTTATTTTACATCCGATTTTCATGAAATCTTTAGTGTTATGCTTGTTGGATTTTTCTCATTTTATTCAAATCAGCTTTTTGTTGGGTTGGACTTGTCCTTTTAGTTATTAGATGAAACATATTCCTCTACTATCTGAAGACATGTTTGCATGATAAATATATTACACATTTAATCAGTAGTCAATTCATGTTTTCCGTTCTTGGTGGACGAAATTTGACGAAATATAATTTTCCATAAAATAAAATAAAAAAGAATAAGTGCGGATTAGACTGCAGACACAGACCCTAATTGGAACTTCGATCAACCAGTGTGCCTCCACGCAAAGACTAGCACATACAACACTTGCTGTTCCAGCCTTCAGTACACAAGGCATAAGTAGGCTGCACATTGAGACACTAATCTCGAGTGAAGGGTTTGCCCAGCAGACTAATTGCGGATAGACATCGTCAACTTGTTCATTGCATATTCATGAAGACATGCAGAGAACTTTCTCATTAGAACAATGCACGTGCCTAAAATATCACAAATCTATCATTTCTTATCCGGTTTTAATGACATTGTCAGTATTTTATTTGTCAAATTTTACCTTTTCTGTTCAAATCATATCATATCCAAGCCTGGAGTACCCCCTTTAAGCTTCCTTTCTAAATCACGTCAGCCCACATGAAACAATAATATTTGTTGGCAACGAAACTATGTGATTTTTATCATATCATCTCTGCCTTCCAGAAGGTGTATGTTGTTCATTGAATCCAATGGATCCTTTTTGATTTATACAGATTTTTCAATATCTATATAATACACTTAAATATGGACGAAGTATAATGCTTGATACTTAAATCTTAATGAATTAAGCTTGGTTATTCAAAATCACACTACAGAGATCATATAGTAAACAGTGTTGTAAAAAATGGAGCAGCATTTGAACTGAGTGAAATCAGTTTAATGATTCGACGATTAGTACCACTGACTCTCATTTTTTTACAAGATACCTAATAGATGTGATTTGATTATATTCGAAGATGAATTTCATTTTGTTTTTAAAGGGCAATATGATGCCATATATCGATTGCATAACAGAGAAATAACATTTACTCTAGCAGAGAATGTAAACAAAAGAAAAAAAGAAGGAAAATTAAATGGATAATATCAATCAGCAATATTGCCCCTTTCCTGGTCAAACGACGGTGTAATATTTAGAACTATCGCCCTCATGAACATTTTATATTTCCATATTATACCAACATGATGAGAATTACCGTGTAAAAACACACTCATGTACTGTAATGTTAAAATAATTTTGTAAATAATATTGTGTTATGTTTCCTGTTGCACCATCTTTGTGTTCCTATACACTGCAAAAACTGCGGTGTTAATTTAACACCAGTCCGGAATTTGTATATGACCACACCAAAGAAGAGTTGTAACAACTCCGTCGGGTTTTAGAATGTATACGATGCATGTTTTTGCAGTAGACATAGTGTTGTGCATATGGACGCACATCACTAATGGGATCCGGCAATTTCGGGAATCCCCTTTTGACCCCTACCGAAAACGACGTAATGGTTAGAAAAAAAATATTCATATAAAATCAACGGTGCGTATCTGAACAATTTTTTTCACATGGGCATAGAGATGGATTACTACTGGATCTGTTCAGTCCCATGGGAGAGCAGTAATTTGTCAATTCTGGATTTTATGGGAACAGGCTGTGGAATTCCCCGTGTTTTTCAATACACACTGCACGTCTAACTCATATCATAGAGCTATTACGGTTATACCAATGTATCATGTAGCGTTAGCATACCGTCACACGGTAAACTGATAGTGTAAGCTGAAAGAGAGTGTGCAAGCCTATAACTGGATTTATCGGTAAGTTTTGATAATTAGGAATGCCCTAAATCCGTATTTTGATTTTATTATTCAGCATTGATAAACTAGCTGGAGTACATGTAAGCTAATAATACTTGATAATCCTAGATCAGTTGGTTTACTGACGGTTGGTCTATCACTTGGTCTAATAATCAGATGGGCTAACAACGTTCGGGCTACATCCACTTAGTCCGATTCTCTTTTGGTCTAATGACAACTTGGTCTAATAGCCAATTACTCTAATGACAACTTGGTCTAATAGCCAATTACTCTAATGACAATTTGGTCTAATAGTCAATCACTCTAATGACAACTTGGTCTAATAGTCAATTACTCTAATGACAACTTGGTATAATAGTCAATTACTCTAATGACAACTTGGTCTAATAGTCAATTACTCTAATGACAACTTGGTCTAATAGTCAATTACTCTAATGACAACTTGGTCTAATAGTCAATTACTCTAATGACAAATTGGTATAATAGTCAATTACTCTAATGACAACTTGGTCTAATAGTCAATTACTCTAATGACAACTTGGTCTAATAGCCAATTACTCTAATGACAACTTGGTCTAACAGTCAATTACTCTAATGACAACTTGGTCTAATAGTCAATTACTCTAATGACAACTTGGTCTAATAGCCAATTACTCTAATGACAACTTGGTTTAATAGCCAATTACTCTAATGACAACTTGGTCTAATAGTCAATAACTCTAATGACAACTTGGTCTAATAGTCAATAACTCTAATGACAACTTGGTCTAATAGTCAATTACTCTAATGACAACTTGGTCTAATAACCAATTACTCTAATGACAACTTGGTCTAATAGTCAATTACTCTAATGACAACTTGGTCCAATAGCCAATTACTCTAATGACAACTTGGTCTAATAGCCAATTACTCTAATGACAACTTGGTCTAATAGTCAATTACTCTAATGACAACTTGGTCTAATAGTCAATTACTCTAATGACAACTTGGTATAATAGTCAATTACTCTAATGACAACTTGGTCTAATAGTCAATTACTCTAATGACAACTTGGTCTAATAACCAATTACTCTAATGACAACTTGGTCTAATAGTCAATTACTCTAATGACAACTTGGTCTAATAGCCAATTACTCTAATGACAACTTGGTCTAATAGCCAATTACTCTAATGACAACTTGGTATAATAGTCAATTACTCTAATGACAACTTGGTATAATAGTCAATTACTCTAATGACAACTTGGTCTAATAGCCAATTACTCTAATGACAACTTGGTATAATAGTCAATTACTCTAATGACAACTTGGTCTAATAACCAATTACTCTAATGACAACTTGGTCTAATAGTCAATTACTCTAATGACAACTTGGTCTAATAGTCAATTACTCTAATGACAACTTGGTCTAATAGCCAATTACTCTAATGACAACTTGGTATAATAGTCAATTACTCTAATGACAACTTGGTCTAATAGTCAATTACTCTAATGACAACTTGGTATAATAGTCAATTACTCTAATGACAACTTGGTCTAATAGTCAATTACTCTAATGACAACTTGGTCTAATAACCAATTACTCTAATGACAACTTGGTCTAATAGTCAATTACTCTAATGACAACTTGGTCCAATAGCCAATTACTCTAATGACAACTTGGTCTAATAGCCAATTACTCTAATGACAACTTGGTCTAATAGTCAATTACTCTAATGACAACTTGGTCTAATAACCAATTACTCTAATGACAACTTGGTCTAATAGTCAATTACTCTAATGACAACTTGGTCTAATAGTCAATAACTCTAATGACAACTTGGTCTAATAGTCAATTACTCTAATGACAACTTGGTCTAATAACCAATTACTCTAATGACAACTTGGTCTAATAGTCAATTACTCTAATGACAACTTGGTCTAATAACCAATTACTCTAACGACAACTTGGTCTAATAGTCAATTACTCTAATGACAACTTGGTCTAATAGTCAATTACTCTAATGACAACTTGGTCTAATAACCAATTACTCTAATGACAACTTGGTCTAATAGTCAATTACTCTAATGACAACTTGGTCTAATAATCAATTACTCTAATGACAACTTGGTCTAATAGTCAATTACTCTAATGACAACTTGGTCTAATAGTCAATTACTCTAATGACAACTTGGTCTAATAACCAATTACTCTAATGACAACTTGGTCTAATAGTCAATTACTCTAATGACAACTTGGTCTAATAGCCAATTACTCTAATAACAACTTGATTTAATAGCCAATTAATGACCACTTGAAATCGTCAAGTATTTCAATGAATGATTTGTAAAAAATATAGACGATATACGTTCCCCACAACATGACTACTTTCATACAAGAAGATTTTAATTTTGTGAATCACCCAGAGTATAAAAATGACTTACTTGTGACATAAACAAAGATCACTGATTACATTGTTTGTGCTGGATTCCCATGTGTTTCCAATCCAACCTTTGGGCTTATTTAATCGTGAGAAGAAAAAAAAAGAAGATTTTGTAATTAAGTGGGAACCTAATCTTGATGGATAATGTGAATGTTCAATAACAAGAATGAAAACCTCATCAATATTGATGTTTAATATAGAATCATGCCACATTGTCTACATGATCAGGATATCTCAAAAAGTCGATTGATTTGATAACATTCGGTAGAAATGATAACATTTGGTAGTAATGATAGCATTCGGTAGAACTGATAACATTCCGTAAAAAATGATTACATTCAGCAAATACGATAATATTCTGTAGAAATGATGACATTGTGTATAAATGTGTTAACATTCCGTAGAAATGACAGCATTCAGTAGAAAAGATATCATTCTGTAGAAATGATAACATTCGCTAGAAGTTATCATTCGGTAGATCATTGGCGCCCTCTACATTCATTTATGTTTACATACATCATTAGTGAGGTCAATTTGATTACATCATCAAATCATTTTCACTATCGGTCAATGGCATCTCAAGTTATGAACCTGCCTTGATGGATATTAAAACCCTTCATATTCAATAACATACACGATGTATATTAACATAATAAGACATGTTCATATTTTCATATTTAAGTCAGAATTCGACATGACAAATAATTTTGCATTTGTGATTCAATAAGAATGTTTTATCATAATATGTATTGTTAGCGATAGTGATGATATTAGTTAATACATTCTTGTTAATTGTGTGCATTCTAAACTCGTGTTTAAGCGAATGACACATGTTATGTTGTTGATAGTTATAATCCTTTTTTCTACAAGACTGATATCACATAGTATTCTATGAACTAGTTGATACTTGTTCCCCACCCCCTCTCATATTTTTATACCAACTCTCTCTTATTTTCATATTTCCCCTTTCTCTCTCTTCAACGTATATATTTTTTGCACGATCACCATATTTTTTCTCTATACGTTTTTTTATGTTGATCAAGTTTGGAGTTATATTTAAATTGCTGATAATGATAATCAAGTTCTCTAGATTCCAATCAGATTTATTGTAACAATCATCAATATCGTATAAATTTTAGCTGTATTTTAGTTCTATGAACTATTGCTCATTATATAGTGTACTCAAGAGCCTTTGCTGAAAATAGAAAACAGAATTGGGTATGTGTCGTATTTCTTCAGTATTTCATATACAGATAATCAAAATTTGCTTCATAAAAATGGACACTACACAAATCCAGTGAATGTATATTTTTAGGTGCGTTATAGCTATAACAATCATTTTATAGTTCATACAATGATGTATTTTAGAAGCGCTTTTAGATTTTTATATAAGTAGAAAAGGTATATACTTTAGTTCTAAAACTCTGTTTCGTTATCTCTTTTATAATCTCTGATTGTATAATATGTGATACAAAAAATGCACTTGCTTGCTAGTAAATATACATGTATATAACGGAGACCTTGTAGATAAAAAAAAAAGAGAGAGACAGTAAGAATGAAGACCGGAAAAGAGAGCGGGAGAAATGGAGAGACAAGGGGAATAAGAGAGAGAGAGAGAGAGAGGGAGGAGAATATTTAAAGAACTACCGAGAGACAAGGAATGGTGAAAAGAGATGGGGGAGGGGACGGGGTGAATTTGTAATTGAATTTGTGTTTGTATTTTCCTTTATCATGAAACAAAGTGATATTACATTACAAAGTTAAATATATAAAAAACCATGTCAATCATAGTAATTCATAACATAATTAAAAAAGGGTGAATTTGAACTACGTAGATAGAACTGGCTTCGTCGAAATTAAGTAAAAGGAAACAACGGAGGGGCTTGCCAAGAAAGATTGAATTTAAGAGATAGAAAAAGGAAGGGAGAGAAAAAAGAACGAGAGAGAGAGAGATAGGAAGAGAACAATCCCAACGCTTCTTATTTTTTGTATAACCAGGAAATAAAGTACGATTACATAATATTAAATTATATTAGTGGCCATTATGCTACTTCAATGTATTCAAAGAACGACACCACTGTCATGACTGTCATATTGAATTTATGTTTTGTTAGTTTATGTTACATGTACATATATAAATCAAACTGAAATGATAATCAAAAGAGGTCATGATGCACGGTTTATACGCAAATAAATGATAGAAATGAGGAGAGGGGTTGGAGGAGTTCCATCCCTCAGTTTTTCTCAAATTTTGATATGCAAGAATGTTTAACTGCATGTATGTTTTGTGCTCTAGACAAAAACATCAGATTATCATTAGCGAAACTTCATAAATTATCTTCTTTATTGTTATTTGATATTTTTATTTAGGAATTCACCCCGAATGAAAAATGAAATTTTAACACAATCCGCCGGTATATTATGTTAAAAATATTCAATTGCGTGTCAACAAACACTATTTTATTACGTTGATAATATTTACTGCATGTCAACAGAGACGGCACCATTATGTAGATAATAATGTCCCGACATCCACTGGAATGGTAACAAAAAAAGCGAAACAATAATACATGAGAAAAAAAAAATCGATTTGATGGGTGTTTTATAAAGCTGTTCGTAATAACGTACGAATGACTTGGATACACTTCGTAATTCCGAAGGTTCGTAATTCCGAAACATGCAAATTGCCTATACCTCGATGTTCGTTAATCCGAAAACGTAAAAGGGTTCTTTAATCCGAACATTTGTGTCGTTATTCCGAAGGTTCGATAATCCGAAAACGAAATAAGGTTCGATGTTCCGAAGGTTCGTTAATCCGAAAACGATATAAGGTTCGTTGTTCCGAAGGTTCGTTAATCCGAAAACGAAATAAGGTTCGTTGTTCCGAAGGTTCGTCAGTCCGAAAACGAAATGAGGTTAGTTAATCATTTAGTTTTCGGACTAACGAACATTCGGAATTTCGAACCTCATTTCTTTTTCGGATTAACGAACCTTCGGAATTACGAACCTCACTTCGTTTTCGGACTAACGAACCTTCGGAATTACGAACCTCATTTTGTTTTCGGACTAACGAACCTTCGGAATTACGAACCTTCGGAAATACGAACCTTCGGAACAACGAACCTTCGGAATAACCGAACCTTCGGAATAACGAAGCTTCGGAATTACGAATGTATGTGGAATGACTTTACGCAAGGCTGGTACATGAATTGAATTGAATTGAATTTATTTGAACTTCACTGGCAATTGCCAATATTTTGTTCAAAACAAAAAGTACACAATAATACAAAACAAATATACATTGCAAGGAATATAAGCAAATAAACAAAAACAAAATAGTATTTCGTAAAAAAAAATAAAAAAGGAGAATCAACTAATATATACAAATATACACAACAAACATAGGAATCATTTGGATAGATAATTGACAATGGATATAGAGAGTGATATCCAAGTGATTCCAAGAAAAGATAGAAACATAACGAAAGTGAGAGATGAAAGGAAAATAAAGAGGAAACAAGTTCGAAAATGGAGAGAGCGGGAAAGAGAGGAAGAATGAGAAGAATGGCATTACATGTAAGCTCATTGTGTAACAAATGTTCTCAGGTGATGAAGTCAGCTACATAGAAAGGTTCAACAGTCACGTTACGTCATTCGTCATAACTCACGGGCAGTTTTATGAAAAACCCAGCCGAGAGATTTTCACATTGACTGCTAACAAAGCATTGCCAAAACCTTTGACTTCCATTATTTAAAGCTATTCGGTTTAAAGTATGTACGTTTACATGTACGGTTTGCGGATGATAACATTCTAACCTCCGTATAGAAAATTATACCACGGCAATTATAGACGATAGTAGAAATAAATAAGTGACACTGATTATGCGCTTTGAGCACTCCACAAAGTGGATTTGGTGGGTTTTTAAACATTAATTTTATTAATGTTATCATCATATATTTATGTATATAATATACGTTGAGAAAATATTAATTTTCAAATGATTCTTAATCGTATGATTAACGTAAAATAGAGCAGAGAGGGTTTGTATGTGACTCATAATGGTAATTTATTCATTACAAAACTACACGACTAAGACCAGACTTTCTTTAAATCTTATTTAGCCGAGTCCGTTAGGTATTATTGATCATTTTCAAGCAAACCATTATTCTTGTATTTCTGCTATTAAATGGATTTTAATTTTTGGCTTGCATGGTCGTAGTAATCATTTTTTAAGAAAAGGCACTTCACTTTAAACAGCATTTGTATAGAAAGTGATAGGAATATAGGATTCTTGACTAAACTTGTAAAGTGTTTTAGTTACTTAAGAAAACTTATTTTATTTGACAGTTTTTATTTATATTTCTTGTGTACTGTAAAAGGCAACTATAAAAAATCTAGCCGCTATGTTCTATTAGGAATCGAATCTTTGACACAATAAACACCATCATGGAGCGACTAATAAAGATTTCAACAATTTTATACTCATTACTTGGAATCAAGAACTATTACTTTACATATATTTAGAAGCCTACAGTAATTTTCTACAGCCTCTTCTATTACATGTAAGTCAGGTTCCCAACGTTTGTTACACACTCTAGTGTACCCTATAACATGTAGTATAAATACCTAATTTGATCTTAGAATGCTATGTTTAAGAACATATTTCTGATATAACCATTGGCCATATCTTATTTATTGTAAAAGTGTAACAAATAAATTCTGATTCAATTCAATACAACCTGTAGTATTTCTTCCGTTCAGTTATTACTAAACCAACCATTACTGTATGTCATTACTATACTGTAAGCCACATTAAACTTGTAGTTGTATAAAATTGGATCGTACTGATATCTAACATTGGGTATTTTATTTGATTTGTGCACTGACCCAGAGAGTTGAAAATCCCCAATATGTTTTGATACACATTGCAGGTCCACTCAGTTGCACACTAAACTCGTATTCATTCACACAGTGTGCAGAGATTGTTTATAGCTGAAAGAGTATACTTGAACTTATCGGTGAGTATGTAGCTTTGGAAATATATTGTTTGTGAAAATAGTAAAGGACATGACTGATAACTTACATTAAATACAGTTGATCTACTTTACTATATCTTGGCTATTGTTTTGGACATGACTGTGCTTAAAAACAAATGTTATACCAAGTCTTTCTGATAAAATCCCTTTTAATGACGTCATCCCTACAACACATGTAGCTCGTCTAATTTCCTATTAGCACTGACAAGGACAAAGGTTGCAAAAAAAGCAAAGATCCCATGATTGGGGGATATTTTTTTTACTGATAATGAATGAAATCTCATATCACACTGTACTTTTTTTCCTTAACCCCGGGAAATCGGTGGGGCTAAGGGGGCGGGGGGGGGGGGGGAGGTCTTAGCCCCACCAATTTCCCGGAGTTAAGCTTAGCCCGCTTAGCCCGCTTCGTTTTCACACTACGTTTTAGCAAAGTTGGCTGGCACGGTAAATAATACGGTACTATCTGGCCCTGCCAAAAAATCAGGGTTAGCCGGTGCTAATTGCGATGCTAAGAGATGCAGTGTGAAACGAAAGTGGGCTAAGGAGGAAAAGTGGGGCTAAGCATTAACCAATCACCAAAATCGAAAATTGCACGTTAATCGCGTTCTTTATGATAAAATCATCAATATTCATGAGCTGTGTGATAGTTCGGGGTTAAAGGAAACCAAAACCCAAGAAGAGAAATAATCTTATTGGAAAGAGTAAAATAAGAGGATGGCTGATTTTGTGGACAACTCTCCATTTTTTTTGTACACAAGTTTTCAGATTTTCCACATTATCTTTCAAATTGCATCTTGCCTCCTTCTGAGCACAACATATGTCATGGGAAAATATAATCCACACCATATATGTCAAGGTCAGGAGGAGATAATGTGAAATGTAAAATAAAGGGGGAAATCTGAAAATATGTGTACAAAACAAATGGAGAGTTGTCCACAAAATCAGCCATTTTGAAGCACGTTTGCCAATTTGAGGATCCACATTGTAAGTACAACAAGACTTTTTAATCGTCCATAACTTGCTTATTTCATAACCGATTTTGATGAAACTTTTTTTTTTATTGTTCCTCTCATTTTACTCTTTCCAATAAGATTGCTTCTCTTCATGGGTTTTGGTTTCCTTTAAGGTGATAACACTGGCTAAGCAAATAGTATGGGGTTAAGAAAGACAGTGTGAATAATAAAAAAAAATATGGGGTTAAGGATAGTACGGGGTTAAAGGAAATGGTTACACTTCGTAATTCCGAAGGTTCGTAATTCCGAAACACGTAAATTGTTCGATGTTCGTTAATCCGAAAAATTAAAAGGGTTCGTTAATCCGAACATTTGTGGCGTTATTCCGAAGGTTCGTTATTCCGACGGTTCGATAATCCGAAAACGAAATAAGGTTCGATGTTATGAAGGTTCGTTAATCCGAAAACGAAATAAGGTTCGTTGTTCCGAAGGTTCGTTAATCCGAAAACGAAATAAGGTTCGTTGTTCCGAAGCTTCGTTAGTCCGAAAACGAAATAAGGTTCGTTAACCATTTCATTTTCGGACTGGAAAGCCAATAAAGTCAACCGTCAAATGACACCAAAAAGCTGGAAAACTATTCATGCTTGAGCGAGCACTACCCACTGAAACACCGGGGGGGGGGGGGCACTCGACCAAAAAAGTGGTGGGGGTGTGCCGCGGGCGAGACAAAAAAATGGGGGCCTTGGAGCGGGCTTATTGTAAAAAGGAGGGTCCTCGGAACGGGCTTCGGAACTACAAATGTTTGTGAAAACGGGGGTCCTTGGAACGGGTCGCCTGCGTGCGAGTGCGTATGCATCCCTTTGGAACGTGCATGCAGCTGGGCTGCGGCACGACTGCCGGGCGCGCTATCGCAGAGGCGATCATGGTCAGACAGCGAGCTGCGGCCGCTTTTCACCAAAATTGCGACCGGAACGGCGTAACGGAAAATATGCGAAGCCCTGGAGCGGATTTTTTCTTTCTTCTTTTTTCTCGAGAAGAAGAAAATGCTATGCTTTGGAGCGGCTTTCTTTGTTCTTTTTCTCAATAAGACAAAAATGCTATGCCTCGGAACGGAAATTTGAGTGTAAAAATGGGGTCCCCTCCGCGGCACATACCCACTATGCATTATATACTGAGTGCCCCCCCCCCCCCCCGGGCAAAGGGTATGAAAATTGTGTAAGATTTTCCCCCCAAAGTGCTACACTTCTTTTTTATTTGGCAGCCATTTCAAAAGTGAATAGTTTTTTTGGGACGCACTGTAGATCCCAACGCCCCTACGCTTTGTGCATAACCAGGGAATGCCAGCACGATTACAAGCTCGTTGGACGACATGAAATTATGTCATTTCTCTACAAAGGTCAATATTGGGGAAACCCCTTTATTATGCTTATCCATTCTACATCAAAAGATGGCGCTCTTCCAAACCTTGATTGAACTTTCATTGAATCACTTGATGAAGATGTGGTTCCGGACATTAAATCATTTGAAATCAGAAACAATGGGAAGTATACATTACCTTCATTTAATAACTTCAATAAGCTAAATACAGACTCCCTCTAAACAAAACACTAGAATCACATTATATTCGGATTCATGATATAATACTGAAATTGAGCATTCTTGCATAGAACAAACATGAATCCGGATGTTTCTTAGGCAAATTTCATGAGTTACTAAATTTCAGTATAATGCACGAGTGAACAGGAATTGTAATATTAGTGTAGCATATTCATCTTGTGGATCTCAGAAGTGTGTTCGTAAGAGTCAGAGTTATGTGATGGTACCTGTTACAAGCAAGAGGGCGAGATATTCTAAGACTTGGTTAAAAGTGCATTCCTCTTCTTTTTGTCCTTTTTACAAATTAAAATTCATAACCCTCCCCTCTCCACCTCCATTTCCCAGCCCCCCCTCTCTCTCTGTCTCACTTCATGGATTGTAGCCTATTCAAAACTTAACTGCCAAGTAACCGGTGGCTGATGCCTAATGGTCAGTTTTTTCATTGAATGATTACCAATAAATTGAATGATTATGATGATTGATGAAGTAATTTATTGAAAAGAAAACTGAATGTTTGATTGATCACATTGCACATTGAATGAGTTTATTTACTGATAAATTGTTGATTACATGATTGATAGGAAAAAAGTTGATGCCCCAATTCAGAATTAATCATTAAATCAACATTCTGCTATGGACTTCACGCGTTCATGACGATAGCCATCAGTCTCTCAACAGGAGGGGAGGGCGGGAAAAGGGAATAGTTTTTTTGGGGACGCACTGTAGATCCCAACGCCCCTATGCTTTGTGCATAACCAGGGAATGCCAGCACGATTACAAGCTCGTTGGACGACATGAAATTATGTAATTTCTTTACAAAGGTCAATACTGGGGAAACCCCTTTATTATGCTTATCCATTCTACATCAAAAGATGGCGCTCTTCCAATCATTGATTACACTCTCATTGAAGCACTTGATGAAGATGTGGTTCCGGACATTAAATCATTTGAAAATAGAAACCATGGGAAGTCTACATTACCTTTATTTGATAACTTCAGTAGGCTAACTACAGACTCCCTTTAAACAAAGCACTAAACTCACATTATATTCGGATTCATGATTAGTATGATATTAAAATTGTGCATCCTTGCATAAAAAAGACATATCTGCCATATGCATGCTACTAACTCTCACGTGCATAATGTGTCAAAACATTGTAAAAGAAGATCAAATGAAATATTTCCAAAAATAATTTCGTCTATCACTATTTTTCAATCGATCATGGCGATTGTGTCCCTGTGTAAATCATTATTTCATTATGGAAATTGGGAAGATATACATCATTTCTACTCTGCACTTTGAATGATGAAAGTATTTTAGTTAGCTATAGACTTTTTTTTTAAATATTTCTAAGCAGTATTTACCCTGTATCAATAAATCTACCGTAGATGGTTGTTATATGTTTTGTATAATGCGGTATATACGTATTGCAATGATGTTAAAACCTCTCTGTAGAAAGTTTAATGTGGTATATATATATATATATCGCCTGATTTGCTAGGATACCCTGTATTGATTTAGATAATCATTGATGTATGATTACTTAACAGCTCTAATGTACATCAATTTACATCTTTAATGTACATTATTTTACATATTTAATGTACATTATGTTACATTTTAATGTACATTATGTTACATATTTGATGTACATTATGTTACATCTTTAATGTACATAAATTTACATATTTAATGCACATTATGTTACATCTTTAATGTACATCAATTTACATTTTTAAAGTACATTAATTTACATATTTAATGTGCATCAATTTGCATGTTTAATGTACATCAATTTACAGAATTAATGTACATTATTTACATCTTCAATGTACATTAATTTACATCTTTAATATAAATCAATTAACATATTCGTGTGGAGGAGCCGTGGTGTAGTGGTTCTGACTCTCGCCTTGTAAACAGAGGGTCGAGTGTTCGAATCCCACCGCGGTCTAGCGTCCTTTGGCAAGGCGTTAATCCACACTTTGCCACTCTCGACCCAGGTGCTAAATGGGTACCCGGTAGGATGTGAAAGTCATTGTAGCTTGTCGAGTACTGTGTGCGCCTCACAGGCGACTGACTTGAATACTCCCCAGGGAGTGGAGGATGTGCATACATTGCGGGATTGACTGATTGAATCCGACGACCGGGGTAATAATATATCTGTAAAGCGCTTAGACACGTCGTTCCGATGGATTAAGCGCTATATAAAAAGCGGTTATTATTATTATTATATTCAATGCATATCAATATACACATCAGTTAAGATCTTTAATGCACATCAATTTACATATTTAATGTGCATCAATTTACATTTTTAATTTACATCAAATTACATCTTTAATGTACATCAATTTACATACTGGATGAACATTATTTTACATCTTTAATGTACATCATTTCAAACTAGATTGCCTACCTTATTTATTTCACCATCTCCTTTTATTTTCCATTAGTCATCACTAAACATCCCCAAACTAAAGTGTTTTAACCAGAATATTTGAATTTATGAGTCAATAATAAACTTCGTTCTATTGACCTGTAATATGTATGCCCCGGGGGGGGGGGGGGGGAGGCACTCGACCAAAAAAGTGGTAGGGGTGTGCCGCGGGCGAGACAAAAAAACGGGGGCCTTGGAGCGGGCTTATCGTAAAAAGGAGGGTCCTCGGAACGGGCTTCGGAACGACAAATGTTTGGAACGGGCATGCGTGCATGATGCAGCTAGCCCTGCGGCACGGCCGCCGAGTTCACTCGCGCAGAGATGATGGTCGGACAGCCTCTCGGCCGTTTTTCACCAAAATTGCAGCTTATTGTAGCAGATCAATGTGACCGGAATGGCGAAACGAAAAATATGCGAAGCTTTGGAGCGGATTTTTTTCTTTCTTTTTCCTCGATAAGAAGAAAATGCTATGCCTTGGAGCGGCTTTCTTTGTTCTTTTTCTCAATAAGACAAAAATGCTATGCCTTGGAACGGAAATTTGAGTGTAAAAATGAGGGTCCCCTCCGCGGCACATACCCACTATGCATTATATACTGAGTGCCCCCCCCCCCCCGGATGTATGCACTGGGTGAGCGTTTCTTTTATTTATTTATTTTTTATTTATTTATTTCATTTCCAGGCAAGAAAACATGACAGCAATAGAAACATTACAAAAGAAATGTAAAATTGAGCACCAGCCAATGCCTGGGGATCACCTAAAAGAATTGAATTCTGTCGAGAGGTTCTCCACATTGGCTGGTGTCTACATGGAATAACACAAAATAGCAATAAATTCAAACATGTAATTACAATACTTCTATAAATTAACCTTCATCGTAACATGAATACAAAAAAACAAGGTTATCAAATTAATACTTTAAGAAAAAATGCAGATTGGGTCAAATCAGGAATTAGTAATTTATCAAATTAGAGACAGAGATGGTAGGTCAATTGGTTGAATTTTGGGAGTCTGAAATGAATTGTTGTATATGACATTTGTCACGGTTATGTGCGGGTTTAAACCTCCCCCCCAAAAAAAAAAAACAACAAAACAAAACAAAACCCAGCAAAGTAAGTATATAACAAAAAAAAATCAAGATTCATACCGAAAGTATATTCAAGGAAACGACTTCTTAGATATCAAATCAATTTAAGCTGCCATGTAAAGAAAAAAAATAATAAATTTATGTGTAACAGAAAAAATTATAAAATATGAAGAATGGGAAAGTATGGCAAAGCATTAGAAAATCAAATAATCAATCATAAACGAAACACACATTCAAAGCATTGGTCTGATGTGACGTGAACTAAGCTGTGAGCTTTACACGAAAAGGGGAATGGTAATTAATTAATTATATGAAGGTGTAATAGAATTTCAGTTGATTGAAAAACACGTATGGCAAATTATTAGAAAACCAAATAATTAATCAAAGTACAAACAAGAGTGTGATATATTCTAAGACATGCTAGGAAGCCTTTAGAAGGGATCACAATTTTGATACTGCGTACGTGAGACTTTAAAAATTAAAAATGGTTCTAGCGTTATTAGGGTATGGGTGCATACAAATTAATATGCTTCTACGAGGGGAGGTAATTCAAAGAGGAAATTTTGTAACACAAGACATTCAGTTAATTTATCGGAACCATTTTCATTCATCTTTACTGCACAATGATAGCAAACGAACTTTATGTAAAGATCTCCAAACTCTGTCTTCTTTTTGTTGGAATAATCTGAGTATTACTTTAGTTTTCACTTTAAGACATCCAAACTTGCCTTTCACCCCCCCCCCCCCTTTACTCATCAATGCAAACCAAGAACAGTCACTAAACTTTATTTTAATAACCCTATTGGTAAGTAAAATTAGTTGTTGTTTGAGTTTCTCTTTTAAATTACATTATCTTTCCCTTCCATTTACCACATTTTTTAATTGTCCCTCTATTTTCTATTTCATCGGAGTTTTATTTAACCTTGACTACCTATTATTAAACTTTTACCCATTTTTTTTTTTAACAAGTATATTGTTATCAGCTTCTTCATTGTTTTGTAATCTTATGCCTCTTTATTCTTGTTTAACTACTTGTAATTTATTTAGTTATTTCAGTTGTTTTTCGTTATTTCACTGATTTAGTTCAATATAAATGCAACATGTTTTTCTTTTTAATGTCAGCTACTGATGGTCTGAAATATAAAGGTCGAAAATTTGAACCTCACGAATCATGATAATGTTTCGATAAATCTATAAAGAATTTACCCCTGTTGAATAGTAAAAATGCCATAATTCGCCTGTTATATTGAAAATATGTCATTGCGTGTCAAGCCACACTGTTCTATTATGTTGATAATATTTCATTGCGTGTCAACACAGACTGTTCTAATATGTTGATAATAATGTACCGGCACCCACTGGAACGGTAACTAATAAGGGGAAAAATAATAGTAAATAGGACAAACTTGATTTGGCAGTTTTTTCATAAAGTTGTCCCCAAGTTACGAATGGCTTTACTCAAGACTGGTACATGTTCTAATCTGATAAAGTCAGCTGCAAAGGGATCCGTTAACCAAAGAAAGGTTCACCAGTCTGTGTAAAGGCATTTGTCATAACTCACGAACAGCTTTATGATACACACAATAGATAGATTTTCACATTCACATTGACTGATAACAAAAGATTACCAAAACCTTTGACTTCCATTTTTGAAAGCAGCAGCTTGGTTTATAGTTCGTGTATGTATTGTTTGAAGGTATTACGGAATGATTGTTAACATGAAAAACGGAGATAATATTCTGACCTCCGTGGATGAGACCCGCTATATAGAAAATTGAGTATCTGAATATAAAAACGGTTAAGTCCAATTGAGTTAGATATGGGAAATTGTTCCTTTTACAATGACTCATCTTATGTATAAATTATAGATCTGAAATCATCTCAGAAATGCCTTAAATAAAGGAGGGGGGGGGGAAGGCTGGTATGAATGTAAGAAAAGCCCTAGTCTATAGGACTTGGACTTTTCTTACATTCACATCATAGCGACCTCTCTCATTACTTTCAAGTCTGTACATACACTAACTGCATTATATGAGTTTTTTATTTGACAGAGATGTGGTTCAAACGTTGTGGCTGGTTAAAAGTATTCACCCGAATCTTTAACTTTATTCAATATTAGATTATTATTATTAGTTTTTTTTTTTTACATGAGGAAAGAGGTATTTTCAATATTGATCACATGTAAAGTGGAATCTTGTATTTTTTTTGGGACCTGGTCTAAAATGTGAAAAAGAAAACAGTAATGAGTTGAAGATCACTTGCAGATGTCTGTGATTCTGTGTTATTTGGATATAATAATACCCTGTGTGTGTGGGAGGGTGTGTGGGGGGTTTTGGCTGGGTGTAAGTAAAAAAGAAAAGTAGCTCCTCAAAAAAGAAAAAAAAATAGGAATTCCTATGCAAATGTCCTTGTGTGGCTGTGGGGCATGCAGGGACGGATTAAGTATTGATGTTTTCTTACAAAACTTACTCACCACACAAACACAGTTTTATTTTTTGGAAAATCCCCCAACCCCTCCCCATTCAATGGCAAGCACTAGGATGGAAAATTCTGTCCATTTACAAAATAATTATACAATAAAATGTCTGGCAAGAATGAAATAAAGGTCCTTGCCAAGGAAAAGTTCTCACTACATTTACACCCCCAACCTGAACTTAAGTGAGGACGCCCTCTGTATTGTTTATTTTTCTATTTAATAAAAAAATAAAAGGGAAGGGCCATACCCACCTCCCCCCTTCATTATATAACTGTTGTTTGTGTGATTAATGGGGTGTTGCAAGAAACTTGCGATCAATCGCAAGTCTATTTTTGGTCCCTAAATCAATCGTATGTCTTGCAGTTAATTGCAAATTAGTGATTGATTGCTAAGAGCCGTGGGAGAGCCGTGGTATAGTGGTTCTGACTCTCGCCTTGTAAACAGAGGGTCGTGTGTTCGAATCCAACCGCGGCCTAGCATCCTTTGGCAAGGCGTTGATCCACACTTTGCCACTCTCGACTCAGGTGCTTAATGGGTGCCCGGTAGGATGCGAAAGATATCGTATGTTTGATTTTGCCAGCGCCATAATGAGGCTGCGATAAATGCAAGGAATGCTCCCAAGGGAGTGGAAATTGTGCACTTTTCGTGCGGGATTGAAATTAATCCAATGACAGGGGTGATAATATGCTGTAACGCGCTTTGAGCCTTTCTGGGAAAAGTGCTTTATAAAAACTGGCTATTATTATTATTATTATTATTAATCTGCTCCTTGAAACAAGAAGTTTGATCTGATTTGCTACAACTAACGCTGATCTATCAGTTGTAAAATTGCAACAAAATATTTGCAATTGATCGCAAATATTTTCTTGCAACACCCCCTAAGACTTCTTGGTGTCATGGATGGAGGAAGAAGGAACTGTAAAACATGAATGACACGTCATTTTTCAAACTCTTTAATTTTTTAAAAGTATTTTGCAACACATACACATGTCTTCACATTCAACACTCACACCCACACACCTAAACCCACTCACTCATTCCAAAACACATCGGCTATGAAAAAATACATTAATTGCCGAAAAAAAAAAATATCCAGTCTTGTTTGATTTTCTCGAAATGACCTCTTATGGACTTGTTTTTTTTTAATATTCATATACTGAATTATATCACGGCAATTACATGTATAAACCATAGTAGAAATGAAGATGAATGTTCAAATAATAGTGACATTGATTATGCCCCTTGACCATTTTACAGAGTGGACTTGGAGCTTCATAAGTCACATTAGATATTATTATCATTATCATTATTATTGTTATTATCATTATTATTGTTATTATCATTATTATTGTTATTATTATTATTATCATCTTCATGTAGATATACATGTACGTTGGGGGAAAATGTCAGTTTTCAAATATGTGTATGATAAAATACATCTTAAGATGTTTTTGATGTGAGAGATAATGGGAAGTTTATTTATTACAAAAACGTATTAAGACTAGATTTACTTTACATTTATTTAAGCGACTCAGTAAGGTATTATCAGTCATTTTCAAGCAAACCATTATTTATTCATAGTTGTTATTAAGGGGATTGGAATTCTCTGCTGCCATGGTCAAATTAATTATTTTTGGAAGAAAAGGCAATTCACTTTAAACAACAGTTGTAAAGAAAGAGACAGGGTGTTTGACGTCGGTTAATAATCAAATTTAGCCACGTGGACAGGTGTACTTCAAATAAATGTTAGATTCTTAACACAACTTGTGATGTGTTTCAGGTTACTAAAGAAAACTAATTTTATCTGCTCATTTTTATTTTTGAATGTATTTATGCATAATAAAGAGACTTAGTACTGAATTTTCTCTTGGAAAACAGAGTTAAATACCTTGACCGGACCCCGAAATGGAAACATATCATAACATTTCCTTAAAACATGACTTGATGAAATCTTCAGCTTTTGACTAGTTTTCTTTTTGCGATATCTAATTACGCCTATTTGGCGCAGCTTTCGAATGCTGCATTAAGATCATGTGTGTCAACTTCTCCTTACAAAACAATTTAGGTCCAATAAGAGACAAATACATGAAATAAGACATCACCAAATTTATCGTTTCACTATTAGTTCCTGTCTGGGTCTTTGAACTTAAATTTGAATATGAATAACGCCTCGAGCATGGGTGCTGATCAGTGTATATGTTTGATGAGTGTTGATAAGTGTTGATAAGGGTAAGTGTGTGTGTGTAAGAGATGGAAATGGTGTGTGGGGGGCGACGGAAAATTTAAAAGATGTCAGATATTTCGTTTTTCCGCAAGGGGACAGAGTTTCAGTTGCTAAGAGTTACTACGTTTTTACTTCGCAAACCATTGGCACATTTGCTGTACTGGAAGCCACATTAGACCTGTAGTTGTATAGTTGTAGAGAGATGTGAAATGTAATATATAATATCCAACATTGAGCATTTTATTTGATTTGTGCACTAATCCATGATGTTGAAAATCCCAAATGTTTCACAATACACACTGTATGTCTACTCAGTTGTACATTGTAAACATTCATTCACACAGTGTATATATATTGTAAGCTGATAGAGGGTGTGTACTTGAACTTATAGGTAAGTACGTAGCTTAAGAATTATATTTTATTTGTGGGAATAGGAAAAAACATGAACTTATTCTATGAATATATTTGAACCATAAACTTGGCTGTTGTTAAGAACATGAGCTTTGAAAATAATGCCCGAATGAATCTTTCTGATAAATTCCTTAACACTATCCCTACAACGCATGAAATATAGCTCGTCTCATTTTCTTGTTTTTGTCTCAAACATTTTTTTTAATACTTTATTAGTTTGCCTCTGCATTTTACCCCATCAAGTTGTGCGTTAACATTGTGTCTATGTTTTACACTAGCTGTTATCATTAAACTGTCAGCTGGTTATATGTCAGTTAGGCAAAATTAGGTTTCATGCATCCCATGATTTTAAAAAATAGTACCATTACACAAAAATATAGTCATTTCCTTTTTCAAATTAAGATGATATGTACATCATATACTTGATACGTAGTTCTCCAGACAATTAGTCAGACCTTACGACTTTTATTGATTTTGATTTGCTGAGAGGCGTTGTTACTATGTTAACTATTCGTCGAAACACCTGAAAATCCAAGCTTTGTTTGATTTGCTCAGTATTATTGCTCTTATACAGCTGATTATAATTCGCTTAATAAACTAGGAAAATTAATGTACATAATACACATCTATATCATGATATAATGTGATGATTTATAATGATCATGATATATTATTTCTAAATGTATATTGGCATATGAGTGAGGAGTATACGTTTAGTTTTTATTATAAAATATATTCATTATACTTTGTTGTGAATTACTGGCACTGTTGAATAGTTAAAAAGGCCAATGTTTTGGGATGTGTAGACTTTAATCAAGACGAAATTATTATCATCTACTTGAGAACTATAATAGTCGTGTAGAAATAAGAAAATAAATATATTTACTATGGGCTGCGGTATTTACATGTAGTACATTTCGAGAAAGGTTTGTTAATCCACAACCAGTTGTATACACATGACTGATCTCAACAACTATTATAAACCGTTCTGAATTTTTTAATCTACATAATTATGTAGGGCAAATAGTAATAGTTGGAAATGATATAGAATTATGTTGACAGAAGAAGGGGGAGGGGGTGGGGAAAGTAGTGGGGAGTGAGAGAGAGAGAGAGAGAGAGAGAGAGAGAGACAAGTAAAATAAAGACGGAGAAAGAGAGAGAGAGAGAAATAAAGAAAGATGAACATTGTATATGGATAAAGAGAGGGATAGAAAAGATGATAGAGAGAGAGAGGGGTGGGGGAAGAAGGGAGAGAAGGGGGTAGACAAACATGGGGAGACAATTCAAATAAATACTGGGAAAGAGAAGGAGAGAGAAAGAAGAGGAGTGAAAGAAATATCGATAGAAAAGGGCGATAAAAGACAATAAAGGTAGAGAGAGAGAGATGGAGTTGGGATTGAATTGTATTTGTATTGAAAGTTCAAGTCCTCCACAGGAAAATGATTCTCTGAATAAATAGAGAGAAATCACACTAACATAACGCTGAAAATTTCATCCAAATCGGATGTTAAATAAGTTTCGCTTATTTTTCAAAAAAAAAAAGAGTGATATGCACAACATTTTTAAACTGCAAATGAGACAGTCGATGATTGTCCCTCACTCACTATTTATTTTGATTTTTATTCATTGAATTATACAATATTTCATTATTTACCAATTTGACAATCTGGACCAACTTGACTGAACCATACAATGATAATGCTAAAACTGTATGTTCAGGGAGAAAGTATTGTAGTTTCAGTTAACGATGAGGGAAAAATTAGAATATTTCATATTTCACATAATGAAATTCAAAGGAAATAGTGAGTGGGTGATGTCGTCAGTCTCCTCATTTGCATAGCGACCAGGATGTTAATTGTAAAACCAAGCGAAACTTTAAAATGTCATAACTTTCTTATTTTACATCCGATTTTGAAAAAGTGGGAGAAGAGAGAAGGATAGTGAAGAGGAGGAAGCGAAAGCAATCAAGAGGGAGGGGGAGAGAGAGGAGGGAAGTAAATTGGCTTTAGGTGTTCCCAGGGATTGTTAACACTATGGCATGTTATATTTCTGATTGGTAAAAAAGATGTTAGGCATGGAATGACGCCTTTTCTCTTTACTAAAATGATGTGGTAAATATTTGGGAAAACCCTTTACGTTCAGTCATTCTACGTCGACAGATGGCACTCTCTAAATCCTCCCTTACACGCACATTGAAGCGCTTGATGAAGATGTGGCTTAGGATATTAATTCAATTAAAGTCAGATGCCATTGGCAGTCTTCATTGAACTAAAAGGAAAAGTTAACCTTATCCTTAATTTCAAATAATCTAAAAATTTACATACTTTTTTATCTTTATTATAATTCTATAGGAGAAAGCGAAGTGTTAGACACAATTTGATCATGAAAGCTGAAAAAAAGATTCATTAAGGTTAATGCCAATTACCAATCAAATGAATCTCTTTACGGTTATCCGATAACATTATGATGAATATTCTAAAAGATTGAAAAAAAACAAATCGGGAATTTCATTCAAACAAGCTTCAAGGATTAGCAGATGATTAGAGCATAATGATAAAAAAAGAAAACAAAATAACCGCCAAAATTATTTCATTTATACTCTCAATAGCCCACTTGCGCCCGCTCTCTCTTATTCCCACAAAGGAAGTGGGGGGGGGGGGGAGTGGCTGGGGAGTCAAATGTATGACTTGCGTGACAAAATTATTTTCAAACGCTCCCTAAAAGAGTTTTATCTGTGCGCAAAATAAAACCTCAAAAAGTTTTTTTTTCGCGGGCTTCATTTACACGCCCCTAAACAAGTTGTCGCCAGAAGAAGCCTCGGGGAAACGCTTGAGAAAAAAAAACGACTTAAATATATATACGTTTGACCCCGCAATTAACCACTGACCGTCTTTCAAAACTACCCTTTTTCTGAAATCGGCGTTTGGATACCCTAAATAAGTACAAACGCGGACCGCGTCCAAAACTGGAAAAACACCCCTTTTACCGCGTTTTTTTTTTTTTTTTTTTTTTTTTTTGGGGGGGGATGGTTACGCATGTGTACAGCAATATACATTAATCGACTCCCCTTGGGTTCATTCTCTTTCCCTTTTAGTATCGTATATCTAAAGGTTTATTTCTACAATTTCACTACCTGACCTGTTTAAAATCTTACTCCCCGCCACAAGCGCCCAATCTATCGCCAGGGGGGGGGGGCACTGCCCCCTCCCAAATAAAAATAACCAAACCAAAAAGGTAATTAATGGGGAAAAGAAAAAGAAGAAAGGAATATAAAATAAATGGGGAAAAGTGGGACATAATATTTCTCAGAATCATGTCAAAGATCTATCGCTGAATTAGAGTTCCATTTAATAAGCTATATATTTTCGCTAGTTCGTTTTGTTCGCACACGATATATTAAGGACTTCCCTATCCGTTGTGATATGCAAATCCGCTAATGATTTTTTTTTCTCACAACGCCACTGCTCACCATCTAAAATTAATTTTCTTTTAACATCTCCCTCTCTTTCGTTTGTTGTGGAAAGATGCACGTACATATTAAATCAATCTAAATAGATATTATATTTACTATCTTGTTGAATCTTCATAAATGAGTCCAACGTTTCACTATGAACAAACAAACCATGCACAACAGTCATTATGGTGATAAAACTGATCTTGTAAATATTAAGTTACTTTACCGTATACTCGCACGTAACAACATTTCCCAGTCACCCAGTCAATGTTCAGAAATAATAAAACACCACATAAATATATCCCTTGCTCAATGATGATCGTTTTAATTGTTCCTCGTTGGTGCGCGACTAGTCATGATAGTCTACTGCTGATACCTCTGGAGCAGACTTCTTCATTTTTATTAAATTAATACGAACAAGGGAACTAAGCAATGAACATAAGTAAAGCAGAAAATAATATGCCTAAAAAAGAACACAATTATAAAACAATAACAACAACAACAAAGTGCCGCTCTTGGAATTAACGCGAACTTGCAAATATTATTTTCTAAAGATAAGCAAATGATCATTCCTAGCACAACATGCACAATGTGCCATTTTATTCATCTTTCTATCCTCTTCTATTTTCTTTTTATTTCAATTTCTCATTCTCTCTTCGCAATCTACCTTATCCCAATCGCTCTATCTTTGTCTGCAATCCAATCGCGTCTCAGTGAGATTTAATTGTATATATTGTGTAATTTTGCATATTTGTTTGTATAAAGCTGAACAGGCTACTCTGCATAAAGATTTGAAATAAATAAAATCTCTTTCTATTATTTCATTTTTCTTTTTACTCTAGATTAACTTTCTCTACTCTCTCTGGAGTACCATCTTACAACATTGAAATCAACCTTTAAAACTACTTATCCAGTACAGCTTATCATATATTTGGATGATATCGTCGCCAATTGAATTCAAAGTGCCACTATTATCGAAATCGTCATAGAATAGATAACACTATAACGATATTGCATAGTCAATAATTTACCATGAATGATAATGCAAACATACATAATCATATTACCTTGTCAGTGCATATACCGTGATTGTATATACCCGTTTGAGTAGTTATACAAAATCACAGATCGTTCAGCTTCATTCGCCTTCAGAGAACAAGAATTTGCAAGTGAGTTCTTTTTCGGTTTATTGAATCTGCTAATGCATGAGACTGAGGGTGGGTGGGTGTCAAGTCAGGAGAGATGCCCCTTATACATGTATCTTTCGGCTCTTCTTTTAAGATCTAGGAACAATTGAAACATTACAATGCACATGATGCAGGCCTACATAGTTTGGATGGCAACCAGGGAGGGAACGGGTGAGCTCCGAGGAATGCCATTGGTTGCCTCTCTTATTACGGGTCTATAGGCCTATATTCAATTCAATAATTGAGCCAGAATGTCAACTATTTTACTCAATATATTACTGAAATGCAACTCTTAATCGTCTTTGCAACTCATTTTTTTTTGACAAATATGCAAAGTTGTCATGGCAGTATGCTAACATCTGGGCTACAGTAAATCCCTGTATACAGACCTTGCTTGGGCGCGTTTTTATAAACTGGTTTAGACTTAAATCATGACATCATAATTCAGGTGCGGATCAAGCTTTTGCTCATAGTGGGGCCCAATTTTTTTGTCAACAATATTTTAATGATCAGCTGCACAATATCGATAGTTGTTTGTTTCGTTGAAGGGGTAGTCCTAACAGTCACTACTGCTTGTTCATTTTAAAACAACATACATAATGACCCCATTTACATGATATAAGCCCTATCTATCTAATAGTGCGGGCGCGAAGCTCGAGCTGCATTTTTTTATTTCATGTAATTTGTCCTAAACATAGTGGGCAATGTTTTCTTATCTTAATTAAAATGCGTATGTAACTAAATAATTTTTGCGAGCGCGAAATCTGGGCAATTGGGTATCTTCCTACACATATAATGCAAGCACGAAGAAAATTTCTGATATTCTGATCTGAAACTTGATATTTTAAGCACGTTTTGAAGATCAAAAAAACAAGCTGCGTATCTCAGTATACATGCTTGCGCGTGCTCTAGCTTTAGACTTAGAATATTGGCATTTTATCTACATTTTCTATCATAAGTATGAATGCGAGCGCGAAGCGCAAGCTGAAAATATATGATATTCCGATCTGTCAGAGAACAAGAGTTGAAAGTGAGAAAGTGAGTTGAAAGTGAGTTGAAAGTGAGTTTTTCTTTAATGTGCTAATGTGTATGTAATAAGAATACTGGGGGAGGGGGGGGGGGGTGTCAACTAGATCTAGGACCTTAGAATATTGAAAAATTACAAAGTATCTTTTTGCTATTGGCAAACGGGGGGGGGGGGGGTGCCCCCTCTTATTTCGTTTCGACTCTAGACCGGCAATCAACTCACTACAGATACATGCTTTCATTTTTCTTTTACTCAGTACTCAGTGATGAAGTAAAATCAAAGGTTAAATCATATGGTGTTTTCTGGCCAAGAATGCATGCACAAATCTAAGTAAGGCAATACCTGGCTTGCTTGTAGTGTACAAGACGCATATAAACTAAAAACTTGATAGCGTGGATCGAAGAGACCGATTCTCTCGTGTAACCCTTCTGCATATTTTAGGGAGAGATTGAGGATTTCGGGCAAATTCTCCGACATTTTTAAATATTTTATTTTCAGTACCTGGGTCGTTAATTTCTTGCTGAAGAATTTATAGGGGGCATCAGGGGGTCGCGTACCCCCCCCCCCCCCCATCCCCCAAACTATACTTTGTAATGCTTGTAATGCTTCAACAATCTAAGCCATGTACGGCCATGCTTAACTCAGGTTGATCTCGCTTGGTTTTCACTGGTTAGTTTTGATTTTTTTTCTTCCCCATGTTTTCCAGATTGAGCTGAAGACATGGAGGATTTCGATGAACTCTAGATCAAAGTTGCTAAGAGTCATACACAGTTTGGGAAAAAAGCTTGGATGTTCAAAGTTACACATCAACTAAATCACAAAACACAAAACATTAATTGGTATGGAACACTTCAAATGCTCCGGGCTCGGCGTAAAATTTAAGAAATTGCTAATAATAATAATAATAATACAGGATATTTATATTGCGCACATATCCACCTTGTTAGGTGCTCAAGGTGTTCCTATATTACCCGGCTAAGCTAGGCGTTCATAGTGCACACAGCTTTTTAAGGAATTACTTCCTACCGGTACCCATTTACCTCACCTGGGTTGAGTGCAGCACATTGTGGATCAGTTTCTTGCTGAAGGAAATTATGCCATGGCTGGGATTCGAACCCACGACCCTCTGTTTCAAAGTCCGAAGACTAATCCACTGGGCCACAACGCTCCACATAGAGAGGAAATTTGAAGACTGCTCTGAAGAAAGCAGGTCAAGTTAATTTTGCTGATGAACTTTTTCCTTCAAGTAAGAAAATAAAGTGGAGAGTCTCATTTTAGTCTAGGGAAAAGCTTCAAAACGATTTTGTATCGCCTGCATAGCAGAGTGAGACTATAAGACGCCGCTTTTCCGGAGGCGGCTGGGGAGTCGCTAACATTTAAAATTTGAAATGTCATCATAATCGACCTACAGTAGTTCATGAAAATGGGACATAAGGGAAATCAAATATCCCTAATCATCCCCTGCGAGTTTCAGGCTACATGAGAGGGGTCCAAGGTCTTTTAGGGTCAATGAACTTTGACCATGTTTTTTTTTTTTTTTTGGGGGGGGGGTTAATTGTTTAATTGCCATCATAATTTTGAAAGTGTCTAGTTCCTGACATGTGGACAAATTGGTAATAATGACAATAATGATGATAATAATAATAATAATGATAATAACAATGGCGATAAATAGATATTCTAATGATGATTATTAAAAACGGGATAGTCTACATACGCAATTAATATAATTTAATTTCAAGCACATTTTGCAAGCATAAATATGACAGCAATATTTCTTACAACATACAACGTGAACGCAAAACGTGAGCTTAAATCTGTTTACCACTAACCTAATAAAATACAGCTTTTAAATTGTATAGTAAGAATGAACATAATATTTATTTATTCATTTCAAACTTCGATATATTGACAAGAAAGAGTTCCGGTATGCCAGGTTTTCTCTTTCCTTGTTTATTTCTTTTTTTCTTCTTTAATTTATTTTCTTTTCTTCGTTATCTTCTTCTTTATTTCAATATTTCTTTCTATTCATGTTGTTTTCTTCTTATTATTATTCTCCTCCCTCTCTTTTTTCTCCTCCTCCTCCTTATTCTTCTTCTCCTCCTCCTTTTTTCCTTTTTCTTCTTCTTCTTCCTCTTCTTATTTTTGCTGTCTTCTTTTTTTCATCCACTCTCTCTCTCCATTCCCTCTTTCACTGCTCAGCCCAAAATAGGTTCTCGTCCAAAGTCAAGTTTATTTTATACGTATTTGAATATACAGTTGATATTGATGTAATATATAGTGTTGGATGATTAGATATTAATAAAACTTTTATTGAAGACGAAAATATGATGATTACCTTATTATAGGCATATATGAAACTGCATGGCATAATTTTGACGTATTGTTGTACTTCAGACACCATGGACCATTCTGGAGTGAGCAGGAAAACGAGCGATGCTGACCCTTCAACGAACACCGCCCTCTCTCGACATGGATTCTACGACATTTATCTCTGGGCATCGTCTAAAAACACAGATCATTTTCGTAAAATGAAAGATTGTATTCATTCAAATGGATGGAAAATGACATCTTGTTTTGATCAGAAACTTGGTGAACTAGAAACACAAAGCATCGAAAATGATCTTTTAAAATGCTCCCACATGGTATGTTTGATCACGAAAGATGACTGTAAAACAAACAACATTAAACAGCTTATGACGATAGAGATGGCGATTCAGTCGCTTCCTAGTACGACAGGAAAAGGACTAGCAGGCCGGGTTATTCCTATTCGATGTGACGTTCCAGAATCTTCTCTTCCTTCTCAACTGAAAGCCTTGACAGGAGCGAGTATTGATGATCGTGATCTTGAAGAAAGACTACGGAAAAGTATTAATACCAACATCCGGAGGGAGAGAGAAGAAAAAGTTAAGAATGTCTCAGGTAATTTGATAGATTTATTTTCCCTATAAAAGGTATATTATGTGGCAGATTGTGGTAACATGAGGGGTGTTACTCTAAATAGTCTACATGTATGCACTGCACTTAACCATCCGTAGCAAAATATACAGCGATGTAAGATAATTCGACCCCGCCCTCCTCAAATCATCACCACCATGATGATAATAAATAAATAGGATTTAGGATATAGGAATTATAAAGTGCATGCCAGAAAAAAAAGAAACCGTTAACTCAGTAGTATATTATCATGATCATCAATTTACTTCATAAAATGTACATGAATGGAAAACATATACTTCATTTTGTTAATTTTGTTTTCATTTGAGACCCATCTCAATACTCATAATACTGAGTTAAAACAATGAAAAGTGGTGGTACCAAATTTTCATTAGCACGTGCAAATTGTGATTTTGGGTGAGTTGTTACTGCTATCTATTCGGAAGACAAATTTTATAACTTGAATATTCATTTTCTCCTTTCTTTCATAATTATGAGACCGTATGCGTAACATATAAATGACGCATAGTCAAGAAATAGTTGCGTTAAAACATGCTTGATTTCTTCCTATTCAATGGATTGTTGAAAAAACCAAGCACTTTCCTTTCCCCAAAGAAAGCAGCAGACACCGATTATCATTATTATTATTTTATTCGGCATTTCAACAAACACAGTTTACAATCAACCTGCAAGAGAATATACAATTACAAAGTGAAAAGGGATGTTTACAGAACAAGTCCAGGTTGCCTGGAAAAGGAAAAAGTTAAATAAATTACTGTATCCCGCAGACTTTCCTCCCCGACATTGACTTGTGTGTTAACACCCCAAGAATAAAAACATATATATAGATTATCATATTAATACAAACAATAATTCATACAGAAAAAGCATATTGAAATCGATATGTATAAGAACGATAAAATATAGTGTGATTAGAAACGTAATCGCAGGACAACTTAAAGAAGGTGTGGTAAATTGGTATTTAGATAAACATTTAAATTGGCCAGGTAAATATAAACTTTAAATGAAGTACATTATATGGAGAAAAGATGTATAAGCAGTAAAAAAAGGGAAACCTAATAAGATTTGGAATTAATAACAAATGAAAATATGAATGTGAGAATCCTATATTCTTGCCAGAAATCATAAAGTATACATGGGCGGGTGTAAAAAACAGGCAAAGTATTTTATTCTTTTTGCATTTTTTGGTATTCTATTTTTTTGACACAAAATTTTTGCTCTTCTCCTCGGAGCGAGGAGACTTTTCCGTCACTACCCGTGTCCCCAAATGCTATTTCTTCAATTTTCAGCAAGTAATTTTTGGCAAAGTATCTGCTCAAAGTGGGAGGCCGTGGTATATGCAAAAATATGTACGATGTTAAATTTTATTCTGTATCGATGTAAATCCATTTCCTGTCTTGTTTTGCGCCATTGATTTGAAATTTGGAATATCACAGAAGTTTTTTGATCAAACAAAAGGAAGCGCCGAATATGAGCAAAATTATACAATGCTTTTTCTTCCAGAATAATTCCATGCTTCATCGCTTTCAAATTTTGAACACGTTTTTTCTTAATCGAGTTTTATATAATCTAAGAAATATCAAAAATTCGAACAGATTAATGATTAATTTCTATAATTCAGAGCTTCAACACCATTCGCCATTGTGTTTTGCGAGTTAATTTGATGTAGATAAAGTTTTTACAATCAAAATTGAAGTGACCAAGGTAGGTATAATAATAACATCTCTCTTTTATAGTTTATGAAATGTTTTAAGCTTCCGCCCTTCGCGCGATGACAGGAATTATTCACATTCTTCAATCTTTTCCCATTTTGTTGTGCTCATAATTTCTCTTTCGAAAAGATTTTTTTTTACCACATTAGGTCAATTGAATTCGAGTTAATAAATGTTCTATAGACGCAAGAGACGCCTACTTATGATTTGAATTTGAACGTTGAAATAAGCTTCAAATAAAAAGGGGAAGTGTATCTTTTCAATGATGTTCATCGCAAGAAGAAAAAATACAATGATGATGGCAAAATTACATTGAATTCCGGCTTCCCTTTTTTCTAGGACGCACTGTATATTGCACATAATTATCCTCATTGTAAGGTGCTCAAGGAGCTTCTGTAGTCGGCTAATTAAAGAACAAGTGCACCCCAACAAAAAGTTGATTTGAATAAAAAGAGAAAAATCAAACAAGCATAATATCGAAAATTTAATCAGAATCGGACGTAAAATAAGAAAGTTATGACATTTGAAAATTTGGCTTAATTAAAAAAAAACAGTTATACAGTGCGTCCCACAAAAAACGAAACCGAGGTTTAGCGATGATTTATCATAACTTAATCATAAAAACAATAGACAAATGACCTACCAACGTAAAGCTTAGAATCTCCTCTTTCATCTGATACTACTTAGATTATTCCTCATTCATGCATGAGTGAGCAAAAACAATTTGAAGAAAGGATGTCAAAAACTCATTTGGCGGGGGGAATCTGAATTTTAAAAAAGAAAGTCACATGACTAAAAAGTTCAATATTTGCTCTTTGATTTGATACCTTAATCACAGAAAATGGTCAAGAAATAAAAAAGTTATGATCCCTCGAAACAATGCTTGTATTTCCATAATTTCATTAAATAAACGTGTTTTCACCGGTTTCCCACAGAAGCTATCGCACGGTAACAAAAGACTTATTGCATGGCTGGTCGTCAACAAAACGGAGTGTCGAGTGAGTTTAGACGCTAGCCTGAAAAACCTCTTCATTTCATGAAATTATTGAAAATCAAGCCTTGTTTCAAATAACCAGAACTTTCTTATTTCTTGACCATTTTCTTTAATTGAGGTATCAAATAAAACAGCAGATATTGAACTTTTTAGGAATGTGATTTTCTTTTTTAAATTCAGATAGGCCCCGCCAAATGACTTTTTTGTATCCCCTCTTCAAATTGTTTTTGCTCACTCATGCGTGACAGAAAAATAATCTAAGTAATTTTAGATGAAAGAGGAGATTCTAAGCTTTACAATGGTAGGTCATTTGTCTATTGTATTTGTGATTAAGTTATGACAAATCATCGATAAATCTCGGTTTCGTTTTTTCTGGGACGCACTGTATGCACATTCTGGTCGGTATGTCAATGAGGAGTCTGATGTCATCCACTCACTGTTTCTTTTGTATTTTATCATATGAAACATGAAATATTTTAATTTTCTCCTCATTGTCCAGTAAAACAACAATTAATTCCTCCATGAACAATTGGAATTAGTATTGTTTAATACTATATTGTTCAGTCAAATTGGTCCTTATCGTCAAATCTGTAAAAATGAAATATTTTATAATTCAAACAATAGAAAACAAAAGAAATAGTGAGGGATTATCGACTGACTCATTCGCTTATCACTGCGTGGTGCATATCACTGTTTTGTGAAAATTAAGCAAAACTTTAAACTGTCATAACTTTCTTATTTTACATATGATTTTGATGAAATTTTCAGCATTAGGCTTGTCTGATTTTCTCTATTTATTCAAATTCACATTTTCGGGGGTGGACTTCACCTTTAAGCTAGACTACCGATTTCGGTGCTCGCACCTTTTTGAAGAATCACTCCCTGCTGATACCCAATTACCTCACCTGGGTTGAGTGCAGCATAGTATGGGTAAAAGGGTCATCATTATTATTATTAACACACATAATACCAAACATCCTTAAGAGATTAAAGCAGTCACAGTTGAATATTTTAAACTATTATTTACGATATAGGTTGCTCAGTTTCTCAACCTGAAAGAGATGAAACAGGAGAGCGACGCAATGTCAAAATGTCTTCTGGTCGCCCGAGCACTATCAAAGACGACGAACAGAAACAGCGTGAGCTTGATGAGATGAGGAAGAAGCTGAAGGAGAAACGGGCCATGTTAGAGGAAACAAAACAAAGACACAAGACAGTTGGATCGAAACTAAATGGCGCTTCAAATTCATCAAATAAACATTTCCAAACGATCAAAGATGATATACAAGATACATTGGAAAATACAAGGCTAAAGTTAAAGGTTAGAGAACGGGAAACTGTTGAATCAATTAATAAGATACACAAGGAGGCAGATGAGAAAATAATAGCCATAAATGATATGCGTAAAGAAAATATAGAAGCTTATGAAGTCGAGATAGAACTCGAACGAAATATAACCAAAGATAAAGAAGCCAAACTGTCATCACGCTTATCAGACACAGATGAAATCAGCAAAATAGTTTTCGAGAAGATAATGGATCTTAATAGTAAGATTCAGAATGCAATAAAGGATATTGAATCAACCATCACACGTATCAAACAACATGATGAAACATTGGTGAATGAAGCTCCTCAAGTACTTAAATCTATTGATGAAAATGTAAGTTTGAATTTTCATCAAGATGTTAGCGACTGTCTTGATCGAATACAGAATGAAGTTGAGAGAGTGAAGTTTGTAGAGGGGGAAGTAGGTGGAGAATACTATGGTAGAATTGATGGGTATATCGGTAATTGGGAACTTGTCAAGTCAATCCACATTCCATCGGTTGTTAATTACCCGTGGGTGCGTGGTTTAGTCAGTGATGATGAGATATGTGTGCGAGACGTAGGTAACAGTGACATGTATATTACAAACATCAACACTCAACACACAGAGAAAGTCATTGATGAAGATGTGTGGATTACATCATGTGCGCCCATAGACAGTAACGTAATAGTATGTGGTAAGGAGAGAGATGATTGCACGGGTGACAGGTTGGATGGATGCATCACTCTCTATGACAGACAATGGAAGGTGATTAGAGACATCAGCATACCAGGGAATGGAGACGATAGTCGTGTGTATGTTGATGTTGACGGGGATGGGATGATCATCGCTGCTCAGTTAGATCAGTCTAATATCTACGTCATCAATCCTGCTGATGATAAGATAGTAAACACTATTACGATGCAGGGTAAGGTGGAGTGGGGTGAGATACAAGCCTTGTCATCAGGTGATATCGTTGTGAGTACAGATGATAATAAATACACTGTCATATCACGATCAGGAGAAGAGAAGGCTGTCATACACTGTGATGAGTGGAACTGGTGGACAGAGTGTCGCGTTGACAAACTGACAGACACACTCTACATCGCGTACTGGGATAGAGCGCGTAATACCATCGCAGTTGATCAGGTGTCACGTGATGGTATCATCCAGGCAAGGAAGATCGTGGAATACGTGAAATCAGATCGCTCTGACTGGGTCAGCCCTTGTCTTGTTACTCCTTCTGGTAACCTTGTAGGATGTGATGGGGACAAACTTCATCTTTACAAGAAGACATTCATTTTGTAAATCATCAAGTATTTCAATGAATGATTAAAAATTAATATAAACGATATACTTATTTTCAAATTTCACTTTCATTTTAATTCACGTCCCCCAACATGAATACATTCATAATGCGCGTGTTGACGGTGTGAATGTTGTATCAATATACAGGTGCAACGTATTGGAGTGTTGTAATAAACTTGCCATCGATTGCAGGTCAATTTTTGTTTTCAAAATTAATTGAAAGTCGTGCATTTCATTGAAAATTTGCAATTGATTGTTGGTCAGCTTATGTTATAAACAAATATGAAATGATTTGCTTTGGTTAAAATTGATCTATCAATTGCTAAATTTGCATATGAAATTTGCAATTGATCGCAAATATTTTCTTGTGTCTTACACAACGCAGTGATTAATATTTAGCCGTCTAGATTTATATTTTTATTGAAATGTATAATTGTACTCGTAATTACATTAAAAAAAAATAAATAAAGAAAAAATGGTTAACCAATTGCCTACTTTAATCCAGGTAGAAGGTCTATGGGAATGGCTGAACCCAGCACATGACGAGTTCATTACTAACTTGTGTTAGCTGAACCCGATCATTTACCAAACGCTATTTCGTACAATGTTATTCCTTTTTAATGCTAACAGTGATCATTTTACCCCGGGATTAAATTTGCTTTTAACTTCATTGGGTCTTTAAATCCAATCTATCCATCAGGTTGATTTCGTTTTATATTCTGTTGCAAAAAAGGTGAAGTAATATAAGATTGTATTAAAAGGAGAGGGGAAAAGTGCTGTGAAGTACAAGTAAGTGTTTGAACCGTGGTATAGTGTTTCTGACTATCACCTTGTAAACGGAGGGTCGTGTGATCGAATCCCAACGAGGCCTGGCGTCCTTTGGCAAGGTGTTAATCCACACTTTGCCACTCTCGACCCAGGTGCTATATGGGTACCCGGTAGGATGTGAAAGTCATTGCAGCTTGTCCAGTACTGTGTGCGCCTCACCGGCAACTGACTGGAATACTCCCCAGGGTGTGGATGATGTGCTCACATTGTGTGCGGGAATGACTGATTGAATGCGATGACCGGGGTAGTAGTATATCTGTAAATTGCTCAGACACACCTTTTCGATGAATTAAGCGTTATATAAAAGCGGATTGTTATCATTATTATAAGTATTAAATGAAATATTCAGTTATGAATCATATTTCAGCTGGCGCTGAGCATTCAGATTATCAGGGAATCGAGGATGCATGAATTTGTGAGCGGGAATGACTGATTAAATCCGGTGACCTGGCGACAGTTTCATGAAACTTGTCAGCATTGACAAGTTGTCTTTTTCGACAATTACCATAGCAACATTTAGAACATGAGCCTCTGAGCCAATCAAAACCAAGGATCTCACTGAAATTGTCAGTGCTTACAAATTAATCCGTGCTGAAAACTTTCATGAAACATCCACTGGGGTAATGATATATCTGCAAAGCGCTTTGACACGTCGTTCAGATGTATTAAGAGCTATATAAAAGCGGACTATTATTATCATCATTATAGTTTTTTAGTGTACATAATCCCTCTCATGAATGTTAACAGAAAATAAGAGAAAAACTCATTTTGTAATAGAATCCTTGCTCAGTCAACATACATATCACAATGGATATGATGAAGATAGACAGAAATGAATATGTTTCCCCCATAATTCTCTTTACACCAATTGAATATTCTCATTCTGTAGAAACAGGTGACGTCCATCTCAAAATGACTCAGCACACTCCATATTTAATATATTCATAAAAGTATTACATCATATCGCTTATTTCAATCAGTTCATTAACTTTCGTCTTTACACCTTCTACTTTATCCTCATATATCGGCTTTATATTTTCAACAAAGATTAATTTAGATTTCTTGTACCACATGTTTAATCTATTATATCATATTACACTTACTACCTGGCTATGGAATCTCAAGTAGCAAGCCTTTGGATTGTTGAAAAAAATTTTAGTTGTTTTTTTGTTAACGACTGTAATGATGTGTTGACGCCCGCTACGTTCAGTAACGTTTATCGACATCGTTAATTGATGTCAAATTAATTTCATCATAAAGATCCCATGGACATATAAACATCTGGTAGTCGAACGTGCCATGCTGTAAATAAATAAAAATAGGGATATGCATGTATTTGTTGTGTAACAGACAGAGTTAGATAATATGACAAATAACTGTACATATCATAGCTTATGTTCGTGGTTTTATATTAAGGAGGCTGTATTATATTAAATTCATTTATATTCTTTATTTTATTTTCATTTAATACTGCGTTAAGTTTGTTAACAGTTTGTACTGTATATGGCATATGTTGCTCCAATGCGTTGTATATAAATCGGTATTGTCTAAGGTGTGTTGTGTTAATGTAGAAATGTGTCATTTATACAAAAGATTCCTACCAAATTTATACAATAATCAACTTTGTACACTTGAGTTTAGGTATATAGGGTTTATGTTTTATCTAAAGTATCAATGCAATAGCTTGTTATTGTCTATATCATTGCTTATTTAAAAAATCGCTCCCAAAGAGAGAGCGGGACAGAGTTCTATAAATGAATTTCTCCTGAAAATTAGCCAGATCTTACGACTTTTATTGATTTTGATTGGCTGAGAAGCGTTGTTACTATGTTAACTATCCGTCGAAACACCTGAAAATCCCAGCTTTGATTGATTTGCTCAGTATTATTGCTCTTATACACCTGATTATAATTCGCTTTATAAAACTAGGAAAACTAATGCACATAATACGCATCTATATCATGATATAATGTGATGATATGTTATTTTCAAGTTTATATTGAAAGATGAGTAGGAAGTTCGTCAGTAGTTTTTAATAATATATATTCATTATACTTTGTTGTGAATTACTGGCACTGTTGAATAGTTTAAAAGGTTAATGTTTTGGGATGTGTAGACTTTAATCAAGACGAAATTATTTTTACCTACTTCCGAGATGAAAATAGTAATGTAGAAATAGAAAGAAAATATATTTACTATGGGTTACGGTATTTAGTGCAGTATATAGTATACAAATTACTGATCAAAACACCAATTACCAACCGATCTGAATATATATATATATCTTCACTATGGGTTATGATAATTTAGTACATTTCAAGAAAGGTTTACCAACCCACAACCAGTTATATGCACATTAATGATAAAAACCCAACTATCAAAAGATCATAATAAATGGTTAATATTTTAAATTGATCGAAATCTGTAAATAGTGTATGTATTTTGAAGTCATCATCATGGTGATGAGGCGGGTGATTTTAATGCACAAACAATCATGTAGTGTTACAATCAAATAATTTTGTCAGCATAAACGAAATTAAATGTTAAAAAAAAAAAACCCGACTCTATATGCAGTTCATATTTGTGATTTACAAATGATTTTATTGGACGTGTATGACTGATGGTACCAGACGAAGGGGGGGGGGGGATGAGAAGATAAAGGGAAAAGAGAGGGGGTGGCAAAGTGGAGGGGAGTGAGAGATTGACGAGGAAAGTAAAGATAGAGAAAAAATATATATATATGAAAATAAAAGGATAAAGAGACGGAAAGGAAAGGGATAGAAAAGATGAGAGAGAGAGAGGGGGGGGGGGGAGAAAGATAGAAGAAGGGGAGAGAAAAGAATGGAGAGACAGTGAGAATAAAGACTGAGAAAGAGCGAGAGAGAGAGAAGTGGAGGAGTGAGAAGGAGAAATGAAGAGACAAGGTGAATACAGATGGAATAAGAGAGAGAGAAAGAGAGAAGAAGAAGATGAACTACCGAGAGACAAGGAATGATAGAGAGAGATGGGGGAAGGGGACGGGGTGAATTTGTAATTAAGTTTGTATTTGTATTTTCTTTTCCTAGGAAACTAAGAAACATTACATTACAAAGTGAAATACATCACAAACCATGTCAATCATAAAAATTCATAATAAAACTGAAGAAAGGATGAATTTGAACTCCGTATAGAAGATAGATCTGGCTTCGTCGAAATTAAGTAAAAGGAAACATAACTGAGGGGCTTGCCAAGAACGAATGAATTTAAGAGATAGAAAAAAAGGTAGGAAGAGAATAAAAGAGAATGAGAGAGAGAGAGAGATAGGAAGAGAACAATCCCAATGCTTCTTACTTTTTGTATAACCAGGAAATAAAGTACGATTACATAATATTCAATTATATTAGTGACCATTATGCTACTTCAATGTATTCAAAGAACTACACCACTGTCATGACTGTCATATTGAATTTATGTTATGTTAATTTATGTTACATGTACATATATAAATCAAACTGAAATGATAATCAAAAGAGGTCATGATGCACGGTTTATAGGCAAATAAATTATAGAAATGAGGAGAGGGGTTGGAGGGGAAAGTTCCATCCCTCAGTTTTTCTCAAATTTTGATATGCAAGAATGTTTAACTGCATGTATGTTTTGTGCTCTAGACAAAAACATCAGATTATCATTAGCGAAACTTCATAAATTATCTTCTTTATTGTTATTTGATAATTTTTTTTAGGAATTCACCCCGAATGAAAAATGAAATTTTAACACAATCCGCCGGTATATTATGTTAATAATATTCCATTGCGTGTCAACAAACACTATTTTATTACGTTGATAATATTTACTGCGTGTCAACAGAGACGGTACCATTATGTCGATAATAATGTCCCGACATCTACTGGAACGGTAACGAAAAAAAGCGAAACAATAATACAAGAGAAAAAATTGATTTGATGGGTGTTTTATAAAGCTGTTCGTAATAAACGTACGAATGACTTTACGCAAGGCTGGTACATGAATTGAATTGAATTGAATTTATTTGAACTTCACTGGCAATTGTCAATATTTTGTTCGAAACAAGAAGTACAAAATGATACAAAACAAATATACATTCAGTGGCGTAACTACGGGGGGCATGGGGGGGCACGTGCCCCCCCAATCGGCTGGCAAAAAAAAAAAAAAAAAAAAAAAACGGGGAAAAAGAGGGAGAAAGGGAGAGATTGAAGCGTAATCGGAAAAGAGAAATCATTGTTCATTTTAATGTTATATTATATTATATTATATTATAATAATGTTATGTATTACATAAAAAACATTTGTTCAGAACTTTATGAAACATAATTTGTTTAGAGCCTATGTTTTCATTGTTCCTGGTGCTCGCATTGTCTGTTTAACGAGATATATAATCCTGTTGTACTAAAACCTCCGTTTTCAAGTCAATATACACCAAATGTATTTCCTCGCACTTCGAATTATTATTGTTTTATGTATATTGACGTATGCTTCTTTATCATGACTGTTTAAAGTGATTGCCCCATTTTAAGGTCTTAATATAAAACATTTCCTGACCGTGCTTACGTTCGCATTAGTGAATTGGTGAGATATGTCTGCTCTTCATGAATTCCTAAAATCAGTCCTTAAAATGTCCCTTTTCTGATCTGAATATCAAAAATTTTCAGCTCGTACTTCGCGCTCGAATCATTTGGTTAGTGAAATACGTATGGTCTTCATGGATTCCTACAAACAAGCCTTAGAATGTCCCTCTTCGGGTCTGAATTTCCTAAATTTTCAGCTCGCGCTTTGCGCTCGCAATATTTGATTAGTGAGATGCGTATGATAATCATTATTACAATGACTACAAACAGTGATTCATGTGTTTAGATATAATTCTGACAAAATCAGCATGCGCTTGGCATTCGCATTAGATGGCTATGGTGAGATATGTATACTCTTAATGGATTCCTTAAAAAATTTCCCTATTTTGGGTCAATATATACAAAAATTTTAGCTCGCGCTTCGCGCTCGCATCATTTGGTTGGTGAAATACGCATGTTAATCATGATTACAATGACTACAAGTGCTTCATGTGTTTAGATGTAATTCTAACAAAATCAGCTATCGCTTAGCACTCGCATAAGATGACTATGGTGAGATATGTGTACTCTTTATGGATTCCTAAAATATAGTCCTTAAAATATCCCTGTTTGGGGTCAATATATACAAAAATTTAAGCTCGCGCTTCGCGCTTGCATTGTTTGTTTAGCGAGAAAGGTACGTATTATGATTACAAAAAAATGCTTATAATGTTCCTTTTTAGGTCTGAATATCGAAAAATTTCAGCTCGCGCTTCGCGCTCGCATTATTTGATCAGTAAGATACATATTCGTTTAATGGCACTGTCCTTAAAATGTCTCTATTCGGTCAGTATACCTGGCAACTGAGTGCGCTTCGCGCGCTCACTAAGTGACTCAATTTTTTTTGCTTGTGCCCCCCCAATGCCATGACTCACGGTACGCCACTGTATACATTGCAATGAATATAAGCAAATAAACAAAAAACAAAATAGTATTTCGTAAAAAAAGAAAAAGGAGAATCAACTTATATATAAAAATATACACAACAAACATAAGAATCATTCGGATAGATAATTTGACAATGGATATAGAGACTGATATCCAAGAAAATATAGAAACATAAAGAAAGTGAGAGTGGAGAGGAAAATAAAGAGGAAAGAAGTTCGAAAATGGAGAAAGCGGGAAAGAGAGGAAGACTGAGAAGAATGGCATTACATGTAAACTCATTGTATAAAAACTGTTCTCAGGTGATGAAGTCAGCTACATAGGTATCCGTTAACCAAAGAAAGGTTCAACAGTCATGTTACGTCATTCGTCATAACTCACGGGCAGCTTTATGAAAAACACAGCCGAGAGATTTTCACATCGACTGCTAAAAAAATATTGGCCAAACATTTGATTTCCATTATTGAAATCAACTCCATTTAAAGTATGTACGTTTACATGTACGGTTTGAAGGTATGACGAAATGATTGTTTACGCGAAAAGAAGGAGATAATATTCTAAACTCTGTTAACGAGAGCCGCTGTAGAAAATCATACCACGGCAATTATAGACGTTAGTAGAAATAAACAAGTGATGACATTGATTATGCGCTTTGAGTTTTAAACATTAATTTTATTAATTTTATCATCATATATTTATGTATATGATATACGTTGAGAAAATATTAATTTTCAAATGTTTCTTAATCGTATGATTAACGTTAAATAGATCAGAGAGTGTTTGTATGTGACAGATAATGGTATTTTATTCATTACAAAACTACACGACTAAGACCAGACTTTCTTTAAATCTTTTTAGCCGAGTCCGTTAGGTATTATTAATCATTTTCAAGCAAACCATTACTCTTGTATTGGTGTTATTAAAGAGATTTGAATTTTTCGCTTGCATGATCGTGGTAATCATTTTGGAAGAAAAGACACTTCACTTTAAACAGCATTTGTATAATAAGTGATAGGAATATAGGATTCTTGACCAAACTTGTAAAGTGTTTTAGTTACTTAAAGTTGAATTAAGAAGGGGGTGAGTTTCCATAAATATAGGTTCTACATACAATATATAGTATATATAAGTTGTTCAAACACATAGCATGTCACAATAATCCTCTGCCTTCTCGATATTTTGCTTTGAAAGTCTATGAAATTAGCCACCTGTCAGAGCCCGAGAGACGAGTGTACAGAAAAGTCACTCGGAGTGTGACGTCACCGGGGGAATTTAGTATAAGAGGTGCCTGAATGTCATACAGAAATGCTATGCAGAGAGAGAAAGATATTTTACAATTTTTTTTCAAAGCAACTCAAATCAAACAAATAGGACTGATATGTACAAATCTTTACTTTCCCTGTATAAAAAACAGTATGAATAACCACCATGAACTCTTCAATCATGATGTAAGATAGCAAACAGTGAGTTATTGAATGATATTTTCACTATTTCTCATTTATTTTATCACGATGTTCAATCAAGTGAGTAGCTGGAAAGTAATTCCGGCGGATAGCTCAGCGCGCGCTGAACGCATAATACTAGTACACACAACACCCAGGCATTGAGTGTACTGTTATGGTCTGGTATGTCGACTTAGTTCATGGCCGTGCAGCGATCCCCTGCCAATCTAGCTCATTCCACAGAACAATCTTGAACCAAACGTATAGTATTCTTTCTCGGCCTTCTGAGTTGTTTTCTATATTTAATTACGCTAGGGGTCACCGTCACACACATGGGTGTCGATCGGTATTCTTGGTTGGGGGGGATGATTGACACAAATATTCTTGTGGATGGGGATCTTTCAATATAACCCCCACTAAAATCACAAAATTCAATTTGTGTTACAAGTAAGCCCAGTGGCGTACCGTGGGTCATGGCATAGGGGGGCACCAGCAAAAATTTTGAGTCAATTAGTTTATTAGGTCAGTATACCTGGCAACTGAGCGCGCTTCGCGCGCTCAGTTGCCAGGTATACTGACCTAATAGACACACTTTAAGGACAGTGCCATATATTAAACAGATATGTATCTCACTGATGAAATAATGTGAGCACGAAGCGCGAGCTTAAAATTTGTGATATTCGGACGTAAAAAGGGACATTAATCAACTTTTTGTAATCATGATACTTACCTGTCTCGCTTAACAATGCGAGCGCGAAGCGCGAGCTGAAATTTTTGTATATATTGACCCCAAAAAGGGAGATTTTAAGGACTATATTTAAGGAATCCACTACATATCTCACCACAGTCATCTATTGCGAGTGCTAAGCGCTTGCTGATTTTGTTAGAATTACACATGAAGCACTTGAAGTCATTGTAATCATGATTATTAACATACGCATCTCAATAATCAAATATTGCGAGCGCGAAGCGCGAGCTGAAAATTTAGAAATTCAGACCTGAAAAGGGGCATTCTAAATCTTGTTTGTAGGAATTCACTAAGACCATACGTATTTCATTAACCAAATGATGCGAGCGCGAAGCGCGATCTGAAAAGTTTTGATATTGAGATCAGAAAAAGGGACATTTTAAGGACTGATTCTAGGAATTCATGGAGAGCAGACATATCTCACTAATGCGAACATAAGCACGGACAAGAAATGTTTTATATTAAGACCTTAAACTGTGGCAATCACTTTAAGTAGTCATTAAAAGAAGCATACTATTGCACATAAAATAGTAATTCGAAGTGCGAGGAAGTATATTGAAAACAGGAGGTTTTAGTCCCACAGGATTATATATCTCGTTAAAGTTAAACAGACAATGTGAGCACCAGGAACAATGAAGACATGGGCCCTAATCAAATTATGATTCATAAAGTTATGAAAAATGCGTCTTATGTAGTATAACAGAATTATAGTATAATCTAACATCATAATGAACAATAATTTCTTCTTTCCCATTACATTCCTTTCCTCTCTCCCTCTTTTTCTCCTTTTCCTCATTTTTGGATGGGCATGTGCCCCTCATGCCCCCCCCCCCGTAGTTACCCCACTGAGTGAGCCTATTCTAAACTCATACGAAAGAAAAAATGACAAAAATTGTCTGGACCATGTACAAAGTGATCTGTTTATTGAGCATGATGTAAACAACATCTCTCTTAAATCTAACCCGACTGGCAATATCTTTTTTCTTCTTAATGCGTGATGATAAAATGCAGATTCGGACAAATTAAGACTAGCACAAATTACAAACTGTGTGGCTTCTCGTGCGCCATCGGGCTTACCGTCAGACGATTTTTACCCTGGATTTTAACACGTTTTAAATATTTTATAAGTGCATGAAACAAAACAAACATAAAAACAATCAAAACTCAACTGTCATGTTATGATATTTCTCCAACATCTTCTTGAATCATCAGTGTGTAATATCAGCTAATATATGTGTTAAAATGAAATTAACATACCGCATGAGTGTGCTCATATAGAATGCAAAACTGTCATCCCTTTCCAAACTCAAAAAAGATTTTTTTTTTGCCAAAATAAGAAAAAATCAACCAAGTTTAGTTATTCAAGTCCATAACAATTACAAGAATAACATGGGGAAAAAAACCCTCCGATGTTCATATCCGAAGATACGCTTTAGAGAGAAATGAATGATTATTCTTTCTGAAACCATTAATTGATTTCACTTATTAAAAAAATGTAAAAATATGATCATATTATATTGAGCTCACTGAACCTCAATATTTTCATGAGAGGTATCTGATGGGGTCACATGATTAAATGTTTAATATTCAAAAGGGTTGTAGATTAAATGGGACAAACATCATGCACTTGCATGTGGGGAGGGGTAAATCTGAGAAAAGTTGTTTTTGTTGTACTTTTTCAAGATCTACCCCTCTAGGATTTACGTCCATGGAGGTTTCCCTGTTTATCTTGCCACCCTTTTATTTTTCCACCCTTTTTAATCAATTGATTTCTTAAAATTAATTTATTCACCACTGGTGGGATGGAACACCCTATCAACAAAAGTTTTTTTTCGGCGGGGTCCTTTTATGTCATGTATTTAAAAAATATCATATACCGGTACATAAACTTTCATTCATAATTTCATTCTTTTTCATCTTGAACCTCCACCCATCTGTTTAAAAGCCCTGGAAAAGAATGTTTTTTTATTTAATAACAATATACACAAATTGCGGGGGAAACAAACTGATTGATGGCATACTATAATCATCACTATATAATCATCATTATCAAACTTTTCATTTTTTCATCATCATTATTACAATTATTGGGGGGGGGGGTGATAATACAGGCCATCCCCCCCACTTGAAATATTGGGGGGGATATATCCCCCCATCCCCCCGTGATCGACACCCATGGTCACACATACAAACGCAATTCGGAAGTGAGTTGAAGACAGAAAGATATATAGTAATTAGTATACATCTCTATGGTTGAAGACAACAAGAACGGTACGGTAGCTCGACAGCTAGCTGCGCCGGAGCGGGCGGCCGGTCGGCACGTAAAGCAATTCCGCAACCAACTGTGTTTTTTTGCAAGAGCCGCGTCACACGCGGATAAATATGTCATAATAACACGTCTGCTACGGTATCGACTGGTGAGAAGATCTCGATCAAATTTCATATTATTCACCTTGAAATTATTCCTTTAGGGTCTATGGTATCATTCTGAGGGAATTCACATATTTGGAATAATAGTACGGCCACAAATATTTTAATCATTTCCTCTTTGCAAGTTCTATGGCTCGCATATACAACTTCAACTGCAGTTATTCCATATGAAGGAGTACGTGCATAGTACACAAAACGGCACTGCCTTGATTACTACACCGGGACCGAATACCCCCCGGTGACGTCACACTCAAAGAACACCCGTCTCGGTAGGCATTGCAGGAGCGAACTCAGGGAAAATGGGTAGGGATAAATCGTTCAAATTCACTATTTTGAAAAAAAGGAAATGGGGGTCGAATCACCTGTTTGGGGGGTTGTAAGGTTGCTATTAATGTAAATATCTCAATATTTGGAATCGTCTTCTTAATTCAACTTTAAGAAAACTTATTTTATTTGACAGTTTTTATTTATATTTCTTGTGTACTGTAAAAGGCAACTTTAAAAAAATATAGCCGCTATGTTCTATTGGGATTCGAACCTTTGACACAATAAACACCATCACGGAGCGACTAATAAAGATTTCAACAATTTTGTACTCATTACTAGGAATCAAGAACTATTACTTTACATATATTTGAAAGCCTACAGTAATTGTCTACAGCCTCTGCTATTACATGTAAGTCAGGTTCCCAACGTTTGTTACACTCTAGTGTACCCTATAACATCAGCTAATTCAAACAACTACACCACTGTCATATTGAATTTATGTTCAATACTTCACCAAAATAATATATCAAAATATGATAACACAACACAAGAAATACATTTAATTATTAAATTATAAAGAATAAAGAAGATTATGACAATGACAATTAATGAAAGTGAAATGTGAAGGAACCTGCATAAAAAGCAGAGCTTTATAATGTCTGCTTGTTCCTAATATGTTATGGATGCTATTATTATGATGGTCAAGTTTATCTCACAAAAGATAATGTATGTACCGACATACACCTTTCTTCTTCTTTAGAACCCCCCCCCCCCATCCCCGTGATGGCTACCATAATGTGACTGTCACTGCAGCAGTATGCAGTGAAGGTTTATAATTTTATATTTACATGTTTTCGATTAATTCAGTTTTTCATTCTTTAAATAATATTAATTCAGTGGTTATCTATAATGATATCTTCTAACTTGCTTTCAGTCTACTGATTTTGATCATGTTTAGATATTGAATTTAGTCTTATTGGTATATATCTAGTAGGCATATATAATATTTTCTTGTACATAAAGCTTGTCATTTAGTATTCAATATGCTTGCATGTAGTAGATATATACTTGTACATATTTCAGTGTTATAAGATCGAGACACCCTGATTAAAGAGAACCATGTTCTCTGTGAAGGTTCTATTCATTCCCAGAGGAGCAATTGTCTGGACCTTCAGACCTTTAGTACACAAACTTGGCCACAGTAATTGTAGAACAATGACCCCCCATTCAGTTTGTGCAGCCCCCTTTTCTATAGTTTCAACTTGTACTGGTAGAGCTTGGCTTGGGTTTTAGCTTTTTGAGAAAGCCAAGTCATTACATTTCGGAAAGCCAGCGAGTTAACATCATATTTTAGACACCTCAAGTATTAAGTTCGATCTTTCGATACCTTCGATTCAGTTTCAACAGTTCAAAGCCTCCAATTGGTAAGAATAGTTTTATACTTCACTATTATAAATATCTCAATATTAATTTCTTTAAAGCAGTAGCAATATAGTAAATTTATATGCATTTTTAGAACTCAGTTTAGGATATTTCTTATTGCAAAGTTGTAGCTTTATTTCGGGATCATCTTTATGATTAATAACTACATTACCTATATTTATCTTCACTTTAAATGTTTTGATTTGCAAATTGTTAACAGTGAGTTTATTAATGTCTTCATTAATTTCTGTGTTGTTTTAACTAGTTTATGAGACATATTTGTTAGTAATACATTCTTGAATATTTTGTAGCATAAATTATATTATATTGAAATTCCATTTAGTTACATTAATTAGTCTGTACCTATGTAATTGATGAACTTATTATCAATTTCTCCTTTTAATGCTAGTTTGTCATATAAGCCAGTTGTTTTATATAGTTTGTTTACTTTATTCATATTTGTTTCACTTGTAGCTGTTAGAATAGTAATTTAGCATACCTTTTCTTGTATATAGTCATAGCATAAAGTCGCATTATTTGTTTCTTTCGTAATATCATTTGTGAATTTGAATACTAAATGTTCGTTCTATTTGTTCTCTTTTTCTCGCAGTATTCTATCTACTTACTACTTACTACATCTACTTAACTTGATGTTACACGAGAGTTTTGCAATTAAAATCGAATCGTCATCGTTAATTCTCTCTGTTCGGAATAAGTTTCTTTTGGAGTGCATTGTTCTTCGAACCCCCTTCGAACTCGACCGAAACTCCTTACTTAGCATCTCGTGTTAAGTGAGGCAGCCACAGTGACAGTGATCTGAAGTCGGTTATCATAATCGGGAACCCCCTCCCCCCCCGTCATGTTTATCCATTATACGTCAAAGGATATCTCTCAAGCCTACATTACACACTCATTGAAGCACTTGATGAACATGTGGTTTCTGACATTAATTAGATCAGTTAAAATCAGAAGTCCCAGCAGTATAACATGAAGCTGGAATGAAACAATTGGTTCCATAGTTTCAATAAGCTAAAGACGCACCCCCTCACTGAAATCACATTATATTTGGATTAAAGAATAGAAATACACGTAGTATGATTTTTGTTTCCTTGCATAGAACAAGCATGCAACTAATTAGCTCATGAAATAGATTAGATGCCACTTTGTTAATTTATTATTAAAAATATGTCATATTCATGTTCTTTTCAAGCGAAACAAGTTTATTTTGTAAGGGAATTTCCGGCATTCCCTTTCCCTTCAATTAACTTCAGGAGATCGAGGAATGCCCCCCCCCCCCCCATTGCCCAATTGACAAGAATACAGCACTGTGTTTTAGAAACATGCATGTCAGGTCAAAATATTTATGTGAAAAGAAGATCAAATGAAATATTTTTAAACTGATAATGTCGTCTTCCATTGCTTATTTTTCACAAAACATTGATATGCACAACTGAGTGACATGCAAATGAGACAGTCGATAATGTCCCTCACTCACTAAGGCTTTGTTTTTTTATTGTTTGAATTATACAATATTTCATTTTTTTTCAGATTTGACAATAAGGACCAACTTGACTGAACTATATAGTATTAAACAATGCTAATTCCACATGTTTAGGGAGAAATTAATTGTTTGTTCACTTGACAATGAAAGGAAAATGAGAATATTTCATATTTCATATAATAAAATACAAAAGAAGTAGTAAGTTGATGACATCATCAGTTTCCTCATTTGCATACCGACCAGTATGTACGTATAACTGTTTTGTGAAATTAAGCAAAATTTTGAAATGCCATAACTTTCTTATTTTACATCCGATTTTCATGAAATCTTTAGTGTTATGCTTGTTGGATTTTTCTCATTTTATTCAAATCAGCTTTTTGTTGGGTTGGACTTGTCCTTTTAGTTATTAGATGAAACATATTCCTCTACTATCTGAAGACATGTTTGCATGATAAATATATTACACATTAAATCAGTAGTCAATTCATGTTTTCCGTTCTTGGTGGACGAAATTTGACGAAATATAATTTTCCATAAAATAAAATAAAAAAGAATAAGTGCGGATTAGACTGCAGACACAGACCCTAATTTGAACTTCGATCAACCAGTGTGCCTCCACGCAAATGTGTATGATATGATTTTATTTACTGAATATATAGCTCAAAAGTAGATTCTCATGAAAAGGTGATTTTTTTCTAGCTCGCTCGCTTCGCTCGCTCGGGACTTATATAAAGCAGCTTTTAGAACATGTGCTATACTGCGCCCTTCGTTTTTTTTACTCTTCACGCTACTGCCGCAAATAATCCTGTTCACAGTGGCGTACAGACCACAAAAAAGGAATCTGAAGAGAGAAAAGTGAAATATATTGTTCTCTGGATATCATGTCAAAATCTATCACAAAATTTGATTTTTGTATTAACTCTTTGCCCGCTACGTACACTATCCACTCTGCGCCACATTAATTTTGGGGTGCCACATGGGGTTTGCGTGCACTGTCTTATTCAACTCGCAATAACTTTTTACTGGTTTGTCGTATTGAAAAAAAATGTGTAAAAAAGTTTTAGAGAAATGAATACTCTTGCCAATGGTATCATTTTTGCTATGTATAAAATCATAGATTTTGAGAATTTCAACTTTACAATCTGTTTCCAATTTTTCGTTTAGGAGGGTATTTTATACCTCTTATATTCAATACTTCCTAATGAAGGTTAAATTTCTAAGTTAGTCCATTGAAAAGATGTGTTCTTTAGCTTTCATTACATACCAAATCCATGTCTTTATGGTCATTATGAGCTAAGCAGTTTAGGATTGAAATGGGGCATTCAAAAAGAGTAAACTGACAATGAACTAAACTCTTATATTGAAATTGTCCCTGACTACTTCTCAATAGACTTCCCGTCCTGGGAGACTTCCCGTCTATTGATACTTTGATCCCGTTATTGTTATAGGGAGGTGGCAATTTGTATCATTCTTTTAATACAAGGAAAGCAGTGCAAGCTATTGAAAGCTCATCGAAATATATCCTAAAGCAGTTAAAAAAACTCAATTTTACTCGAAAAATCTCTATGTAAACAACGTCGGCGAAAGCTACATGTATAACACGAAAGCTAGATTCGTAAACAATGCAATACACGCGTCGCTATTGTATGTGTGTGCACACAATTACAATTAAATGCGTTCCGTATGCATTGTGTGCGAACTGTGACTTGAGTCGTCGTTGGCAGTTCGCTGTATGTGCCGCGAGTTGTCCGTGGCGGGCAAAGAGTTAAAAAGGTCAAAATTTTTGCTCGCTCGCAACTTCTTTTTAAAGATAAATTGTGCCCGATACACAATATCTGGCCTTCTCAAAATAGTCGCCTCATTACACCATTACGCCCGTTCATACCATGATATGACCGGGAATTTTTTTGCTCTTGCCCCCCCCCCCCCCCTGGCCACCGACCTCTGTTACGCCGATGATCTCTCAAGCCTACATTACACACTCATTGAAGCACTTGATGAACATGTGGTTTCTGACATTAATTAGATCAGTTAAAATCAGAAGTCCCAGCAGTATAACATGAAGCTGGAATGAAACGATTGGTTCCATAGTTTCAATAAGCTAAAGACGCACCCCTTCACTGAAATCACATTATATTTTGATTAAAGAATAGAAATACACGTAGTATGATTTTTGTTTCCTTGCATAGAACAAGCATGCAACTAATTAGCTCATGAAATAGATTAGATGCCACTTTGTTAATTTATTATTCAAAATATGTCATATTCATGTTCTTTTCAAGCGAAACAAGTTTATTTTGTGAGGGAATTTCCGACATTCCCTTTCCCTTCAATTAACTTCAGGAGATCTTCAACAGCACGCATTTCCCATTCAGTCGGCAGAAATGTTGGATGTTTTGGAGAGTGCCATATTAGAAAGGGTGTCAAATTTTCCACCGTGGGGAACTCCCGTGGTGGCCATTCCAGTTTTTCTTGCGATAGATTGAACAAGTGCGAGCGCGGCAGCGATATTTCTGGTGGAAATCACTTCCCCCTTATGAGATTGTCTGTCTTGAAAAGAATAAAGATTTACCATCATCTTCATTTTACAGTCACCTTGATCTCCAAAAGAGTGGAGGTATCACCTAAGAGAGAAAGAGAGAG